>NC_134458.1:14412381-14766381 GCF_047948215.1 Lycorma delicatula | reverse complement strand
ATAAATGATTGACAGACCACATAAATCGCTGGAGCCGGTATAGACTAGGCTCACTGTCAGTCTTTCCTCAGTCCAATCCCGGTTCGCTGATCTAGGCATACCTCTTGACCTATTTCTGTCTTTTAACTCCTGATCCAAAGCCGTGAATAGATCGGTGCCATTTCTTCTGACACTGAAACAAATTATTCTACGTAATACGTGTGTGTTTGCTCCTCACTATACGGCTAATTATCTATGTACACATTTAGTCCCTTTTATAAGCATTCATATGTGTGATTTATCGGTTTAACTAGGTGCATATGTGCACATCAGTGCAATTAATTTTACAATGTTTCTTTTTGATTTTTGTTAAAATCATATTAAACGTTCTAAATATTTTTAATACTTTTGTATAATATTTGTAACTTTGCATTTTATCATTTTAATTTATATGCTTTTAAATATTGAATTTTAATTAACTTAGTACATGAAATTATTTAAGGACTAAGTTATTAAAAAAAATGAAGATTTGATTTAGTGTATCATGGATTAAAATGTTTTTAAATGATAGTATTGAAATAAAAATGTTGGCTTTATTTATACAAAATTTTTTTAACATAATTGTATCAGTATCGATGTGATATTTTTTTAAAGATCTAAAAAGACTAAGGTTATATAAACGTTGCTAGACTATGCTGGATTAAAATAATATATAGACAAAAAATCTGAACAATTTAATGTATTTTCACATGAAAAGATCATTAAATCTGGGAAAATTTTGTATAAAACATTTTGGAAAGAGCATTATTTTTCATTAGATAACTTTTTGTATAAAATATTTCTTTGTAAAGGAAATATTTTCATTTAGTTATGTTTTTATATTCTCCATTAAAAACCTTTTAATTCCATCAGGTAGAGTTTCATATGCTACACGCTTTTGTGGGTGGTTGGGAGTGTTCCTATTTGAAAAATAAGCCTGTTCACAGGTGCCTCGATAATTACTGGATTAACAATAAGTTTTGTTAGCAGTAGATATTAAGCTGATTAAAACAAAATCATTGTTCAGTAACATATTGTTATCATCATCCTGGGTAAAAATGCTGTAATTTAAAGTCTCTTTCATTGAGGGAGGGGGTAGAAAATATTACTTTCCAATAGTATTTTAATCATCTAAAATTTGTCATTATCCCAATCATCCCAGATCAAGTGTGTGGTTTAATCTACCCTCCACCCCTTCTGTACCCTTTCTGTATATTTAATCCTTCTCCTTGGACAGTGACATGGAATTCGTTTCAGCTGCTGCTTTGGTTCACATGCTGGAATCTGAAATCCAGCAGAGCAACTATTTTTTATGTCTGTATGTGTTATATGAGTTGACATCAGTTTGGTTTTATTTTGTAGGATAGTTTAGACCTATGGTCATTTTATCAGTAAAGGGTGCCTTATCAATCAGAGGATTTGTGCAACTAAATTAAGAAAAAGAAAAGTATCAGGTCAAGGAGATATTAAGGTTTGTTGCTATATCTTATCCCTCTATGAATCATGAGACCTGCTGATGGTGAGGTGGCTTGAATGCTCAGTGATACAGTGTAGCTGGACTGAACGAGCAGCCATACTGGAGAAGTATCTGTTTAGAGCCAGAATAAGGAATGATTCCTGAAAGAGGGCAGCAGCTCTTTCAGTAGTTGTTAGGGGTGTAGTTCAGGAGGACTTAAATGGCCATATCAGCATCGCTCAATCTTCTGAGTACTGTGCAGCTGAAAGCAATGGAAAACTACAGCTGCTTTTTTTCCAAGAAAATGTAACTCCCTGTGGTAACAAAGATGGAGGCGCCTTCCTTGGTAAAATATTCCAGAGGTAAACTAGTCCCCTGTTCAGATCTCTGGGTGGGGACTACTAAGGAAGGGGTTACCAGAAAATTAAAAATAACATTCCTCAAGTTGGAGCGTAGAATGTTAAAACTCTAAAAAAAAGTTGGTAGGTTAGAAAATTTAAAGAGGGAAATGGATAAATTAAATGTAAATGTAGTAGGAATTAGTGAGGTTCAGTAGGAAGAGGAAAACGACTTTTGGTCAGGTGATTTTAGAATAATTAACTAAGCTTCAAATAATGGCCAGGCAGGAGTAGATTTCGTAATGAACAAGAAGATAGGGAAGAGAGTAGAGTAATTCAAAATGCATAGCGACTGAATCATTGTAATAAGGATAAAATCAAAACCTAAGCTGACAACGATTGTTAATGTCTATATGCCTACAAGCGCCCATGATGATGATGAGGTAGAGTGTGTATACAAAGAAATTGATGAAGCAATTAAACACCTAAAAGGGGATGAAAATTTAATAATAGTTGGTGATTGGAATGCAATCATTGGAAAAGGCAAGGAAGGAAATATTATGGGTGAATATGGGCTGGGCAAAAGGAATGAAAGAGGGGACTGACTTACAGAGTTTTGCACAAAGTAATTAATTGCCAACACCCAGTTTAAAAGTCATAATAGAGGAATATACACATGGAAAAAACCAGGTGATAGTGCAAGGTATTAGATAGATTATATCATGGTTAAGCAAAGATTTAGAAATCAACTCGTCGACTGCAAAGCTTACCCTGGAGCAGACATTGATAGTGACCATAATTTAGTGATAATGAAATTTAGATTGGGGTTTAAAACCCTGAAGAAAAGGTGTCAGATGAATCGGTGGAATTTAGAGAAGCTTGAGGAAGAGGAGGTAAAGAAGATTTTTGATGAGAACATCGCAAGAGGTCTGAGTAAAAAAGATAAGGTAGAAAATGTAGAAGAAGAATGGGAGAATGTTAAAAATGAAATTCTTAAATCAGCAGAAGTGAACTTAGGCAGAACAAAGAGAACTGGTAGAAAACCTTGGATATGAGAGGATATATTGCAGCTAATCGATAGAAAATGTAAGAATGCTAACAATGAAGAAAGTAAAAGGAACTATTGACAGTTATGAAATACTGTAAACAGGAAGTGCAAACTAGCGAAAGAAGAGTGGACTAAAGAAAAGTGTTCAGAACTGGAAAGAGAAATGATCATTGATAAAATAGATGGAGCATACACGAAAAAGGGGAAGTTCCTTTAGACTTCAAAAAGAATGTTGTAGTCATGATACCAAAGCGAAATAAAATGAAATAAAATGTTGAACATTTTAAAAATATTAGGGTTCAAGTACAGAGATAGAAGAACAATTGCTAACATTTACAGGATCGAAACAGCAACAGTAATAATTGAAGAACATAATAAAGAAGGTGTAATAAAAAAGGGAGTCCAACAAGGATATTCCCTATCCCCGTTACTTTTTAATCTTTACATAGAACTAGCAGTTAATGATGTTAAAGAACAATTTAGATTCGGAGTAACAGTACAAGGTGAAAAGATAAAGATGCTACCATTTGCTGATGATATAATAATTCTAGCTGAGAGTAAAAAAGATTTAGAAGAAACAATGAACAATGAAGGATGATGATGTCCTATGCAAGAACTACCGCATGAAAATAAACAAGAACAAAACGAAAGTAATGAAATGTAGTAGAAATAACGAAAATGGACCACTTAATGTAAAATTAGGAGTAGAAAAGAATGTGGAGGTAGAAGAATTTTGTTATTTGGGAAGTAGAATTACTAAAGATAGACGAAGCAGGTGTGATATAAAATGCTGAATAGCACAGGCGAAACGAGCCTTCATTCAGAAATATAATTTGCTTACATCAAAAATTAATTTAAACATCAGGAAAACATTTTTGAAAGTATATGTTTGGAGCATGCTTTATATGGAAGTGAAACTTGGACGAGTACCTGAGAAGAAAAGATTAGAAGCTTTTGAAATGTGGTGCTATAGAAGAATGTTAAAAATCCGATGGGTGGATAAAGTGACAAATGAAGAGGGTTTGCGGCAAATTGATGAAGAAAGAAGCATTTGGAAAAATATAGTTAAAAGAAGAGACAGACTTACAGGCCACATATTAAGGTATCCTGGAATAGTCGCTTTAATATTGGAGGGAAAGGTAGAAGGGAAAAATTGTGCAGGCAGGCAATGTTTGGAATATGCAAAACAAATTGTTAGGGATGTAGGATGTAGGGGGTATACCAAAATGAAATGACTGGCACTAGATAGGGAATCTTGGAGAGCTGTATCAAACCAGTCAAGTGACTGGTTTGATGCAGAAAAATAAGCTATATCTTGAAGGAAATTTAAACTTTGTACAATTTCTACTCGTGGGCATTTGTTAGCATATTGCAAAATAATACCAACAAAAATACAAGAATTTATAACATTATACTTTTTAACCGATTTAAAAAAAAAATCACCTCGAAAATCAACGTTTTAAGAATTGTTGAGTGTTTCAATATTGAATCAAAATTAAGCAACCCTTTTTTAATGAAGGAAGCATCATTATGGTGAGGTTGTTTCTAATTTATAATATGTACAGAAATTGTTCTCTTCACCACATCTCTATATATAATATTTTATAAATTAAGATTTTTTAATGTTTTTATTAAACACTTATTTATATTATTTTTTTCACATGAGGTGTTATCAGATTGAAGAAAATAAGACAAAAGTATGTTCATTCATTTAAAAAAAAATTAAGTGGCAGACTGTCACAGTCAATAGCCAAAAAGAAATGAAAACAGAATGATTTGCAACTATGTTAATTGTTTAAATTGGTGATCTAAAAACCAGGAACTAGTTCTTTAACACTAGTTTTTTGTCTTCATTGTTTATATAACATATATTTACTTCACACCTTTCATATACCGGGATGGTGAGCCATGATTTATTACAGGTGTTGCAGAACCATCAAGTTATTTGTTAAGTTACTATTTTTTTTACTTTTTTTATTTTCATAATTATTTGCTCCTAATGAGGCATTGTTAAGATAGGTATAATTCTTGGTTTTTTATCACTAGTTTGGAATGGGCAATAGTAACATCAATCAAAAAATTAGAGATTTTTAAAAAGTATGTGTTGATTTGAAAGGATTTAAAAAATAAAGTGTTGTCATCAAGGTGAAAATATTTTTCAGTTTTTATAACTGAAGTTATAAGTAAATTTTAGTATTTTATAAAGTTAATTTTTTTGTCAAACAGTCTAAAACGTTGTTATAAAAAGTCTAAAATTAACCATGTTTTCTGATGTGTTAGGATAGAGTTTTATGCATACAATAGAGGTGGTGTAAATAGTGTGTTGTTTCTTAATAGAAAGGGTGTATTAATTTGGTGTTAATATTATTTCTTATGGCTGTGAAGCATGTAAAGCACATAAGGTACAAAAGGAACAAGTGAAGATATACTTTCTCTTAAAGTAATTATGTTTACTATCTAGACAGTCCCTGTGATTAATAAAATTAATCCATTACTTGTAGGGCTTAATACTATGTACATGACAGTGGGTTGGCATTATGATATGTGTGAATGTACATATAGTATATATATATATATATATATATGTGTGTGTGTGTGTGTGTGTGTGTGTGTGTGTGTGTGTGTGTGTGTGTGTGTGAATTTTTATCTTTTTTTTACTGCTCTAACTGATAAATATATAAAATGTTTTATATTATCTTTATATAAGAAATAAGTAAGTAATTCAGGAAAGAAGTTAACATTGGTAGTTCTTAGGTGTATAGTTTAAACTTTATTTCTGGTAGAGGGATTAAATTCTAATCACTTTGCAAATGCTAGGAAACATTACTGTCTGCTGTTTTTGTTTTATTGCATAAGTGTCTAAATAAACAAGCATTAGGAGTCGTGTTACTTCAGATTTTAAAAGAAAATCTTTTGTTCGGCTCTTAAAGTATTTTGGTGTTATTTTTAAATGCATCTGAGCAATTCTTATTGTCGTGTTTTTAGATGTATTCTAATTTTATGTTGCATCTCCGTGCTACGGTCATTAGCCACAACTAAAATTATCACAACATGTGTGGTCACCCATGTAGAGGAAAGTTGGACCTATTATTATTTAACTTTTTCCAGTGTTTGAAATTTTATCCATATTTCATGCTCTCCCATTTTTATTTTCTTAATATCTGACATGTTAAGTACGATATAGAGGATAAGTTGATAGAAGTTGAGTGGAATATAAGTTGTAAGAAGATACAGTTTACTATTCTCATTAGGATGTTATTATTTTTTAAATAAGAAATATTTTTTATAATGCACTTTCTTTAATATTAGCAGACAAAATTATTATTTTAAAGATGATTGTTATTAATTATTTATATAAATATATATATATATATATATATATATATATATATATATATCTTGTAATATAGTTCAATATAAATGCTTTCTTGGGTAATATTTACTTCTCATTGCACCAACAAAAAATCTTTGAATAATATCTGACTAACATTATCAAAAATTATTTTAACATAATTATATAGTATTTTTTTAAGTATTACTTTAATACAGATTTCTTTTGACATCAATCTTTCTTTTTACATAATGTTCATCGATCATTTTTTTTTAAGTATGGGTTACACCGACATGTGTGTTATTTATGTGTGTAGGAACCGTATGACGTTTTTAGATGTTACTTTTAACATTAGTATTAAAGTATTTATTATTTAAAGTATTTACTTTTAAAGTATTTACTTTTAAAGTATTTATTATTATTTTTTTTAATTTTCATATGTTTGACACATTAAATATGTCTTTATGTAGTTATATTGACTGACAGTATTTCAGTTAAAAGGGATAAAGCCTTGTTATTTCTCTTAGTCTTTCTAACAATAAATACAATGCTGCACTGCTCAAGTGTGTAGATTGATGCTCTGGTATTTTGCCAGAATGTAACTAGAGGGAGAAAAGAAGGGGGTTTGCCTCAACTGGGGCCAGTCGCTTTTTGTCTTTCTTCTTCATGCCTGCTTCTTAGTTTTTTAGTCCGGTGATTGTTTTTATATTTGGATTTTGTAATTGTTTATATTCCAGTTAAAAATGTATTATTTTTCTGTGTAATATGCGTGTCTTTGCTTTTCTTCATGTATTCAAATAAATTTTTTAACTTAAATATTTTTTATATTTAAGTATTAAAAATACTTAATATATTTTAATTTTTTATATCTGATAAAACACTTCGGTATCAGATATCGTTTTATTATTTTAGATTTATTAAAAAATTTTATATAAAAATTTACCTTCAGTAATAAAAATAAAATGAATTATTTATACAATAATTATACTATTGTTTGATTATGTAAAATAATTTTATTATATATTGGTAGTATTGTTAATTATATATTATTATTATTAATCGATCATTTCAAGAATTGATAATTCATTGAAAATAACATATATTTAGGCTCTAAAATTTTTGTCATGTTTCTAGTCTAATTTTGATGGATGTAAAAACATTTATACCATTTATGAGCAGGATTAATTGTATGCATATGCTTGTACATCGACACATGTTTTCACCCATTCATTCATACTTCTCTATCTATGAAAGGGTTCATTTACAGTTAATTAATCATTTTATCAAGAGATGTATTACTTTTTTAAACGATATAATAAAACTAATTTTTTTTTGACTTAGTGGTGGTTTTAATTTTAAATTTATTTTAAAAAAGCGTTTTAAAAATTGTTGTTGTCTTTTTTGTTATTGATTTCTGTTTACTATAAAATAGTATCTGTTTTTTCCCTTTGGGTTAACTTTACATATTTTTTTCATTTTCAAAAAAAAAATTGTTTAGATGACATGTTTATCTATTTACAAAATTTGTTCATTTATATATTTCAGAGATTATGTAGCCAGTCTAATCAAGTAAAAGAGTGTATTCTAGTTTTACAGAACAGATGATTGCTTTTCTTCCATATATTTCCTGAGGTCAACACAAACAGATTTTGTTGCTTTTTATTATACAGTTATATTTCTGTGTATATTTTTCTGACTGTTGTATAGTTCTGCCCGTGGTAAGAGGGATAACATTAAGAAATTTCAATAACTTAAAAAAAAAAGTAGTTAAAAAATCTTGCGCAGTTCTGTGAAAGAAGACAGACTTTTCATTATTTTATTTTGTTTCCACGTTCCACTTGCAATATCATAATGAACCAGCTTCTAACTTGCCCTGCTCAAATCTCTTTGACAATAAATTGAGGATAACTCAAGAACGACTCAATCAATCTTCATCAAATTCTCACATGTACAACGTCAGGTACACTACTACAGCATATCTAAATTTCAATGAGATTGATCTAATAGTTTTGGAGATTTTCTTGCCACAGAATTTTACACATAGGCCTATAAATAAATATATAAGGAAACCAGAATTTAAGCGAATGGTATTTTTGTACTCCTCATAACACAAAACTTAAAAAAAATTCATTTTCATCCTCACTCCTTCATGTGACTGAAGTAATACCATACTTTTCTTCAAAAAAAATTGTAAAAATAATACAGCATGTTCATACTTTGTGCCACATGAGTTATTGTCATTATTTCATTTATTGATTATTAATACCTTATATTTTTAAATTAAGAGTAATCAGCAATATGCTTCTTGTAGTTACTTTTTATTTTTATTGAAAATGTATATTTTTTAATAGGAATAAACTTTTTTTTTGTAAATTATTTTGTAAAGTAACTTCATTAATTTGTCGTGTCTGGGGCCTATGAAACATAGATGAATTATAGAGCAGAAAAAATGCTGTAAAGCTTAAAAATAAGTATTTACAACACTTATATGTTGTTTAAATGTATACTCCTCTTCTATTTTAAGAATCAATTTAATACTTCGTGATTATTTAACAATTAAAATATTAATAATTTATCATATGGATTTACTTACTGTGTACTTTCATAGTATTTTCATTAGCATATTGCATTTGTTACATTGCTATAATTCTACAGAGATCGGCTTTTGAATGTTTTCTGTTAAGTATAGTCCTTTATTTACATTAGTTTAACAAATCCTCTCATCTTTGTTCTAAACTGTTCATTGAGAAATTTTTTTGTGTTGACTGTTAACATGTGTTATGCTTTATTTCTATTTTGAAAATGTTGTCATCATTCAAAAATTCATATTCCATATTAAATTCATTTATTTTCATTCAGCATTAAACTTCATATACTTACCATTAGATATTTGAGTATTATGTCGTATTATTTCATTTAAAATTTTATTATCTATGTTTTCTGTTTCAGTGTGAGATTTTTCGGTTGGCCATAGATTAATCAAACTTAGGAAAATGTTTTCTCATATTCCTTTTTATCTTAGAAATATTAAAAACAAGTTGCAATAGACTAAAGGCTTATTTAACAAATAGTGTTGTTGGCCTTTAATCGGTACGAGATCAGAATCATTGAACTTACCGTGTACTTCCCTTATATTGTAAAATCTTAAGATGAATGTCTAGAGATGCTTATATTTAAGGGAAAGTTCATTTTTTTAGATATTTTATCATACCTAAGTTTTTGTTGTAACAATTTATAAAATTTGTTAATATTGAATTCTCATTGTTCTCAATCATTCTGAATATTTTTTATAAATAATTATTGATATCAGTTCTTGTAATTTCCCATTCTGTGGGCAGCCAAACGTTTTTTCGTTCTATAGAAATTCTTCACTTTAGTCAGTTCTATAAATGTTTATTTGATATTATGTTTTATCTGAAATTTTTTTATTTGTAGTTAAAGTGAAATAGAGTTATCTCTGCTTTCATTTTAATAAAATTTTTTAATATTTTACAGTGCTAAAATTTTCTTCTTGTTATTACCATATGCTTTGCATTTTATTATATATAATCATCATTTTGCATCACTTCTGAATTAAATCATTAACTAAAAAAAAATTGTTAAATATGAGTGGATCGAGTGAAAATATGATTTTATTGCCATCATCATCAACAATGTTACATTTGTATAGGAGAAGTGAAGAACTCCCTAGCGTTTTATTTTCTCCAACCGAATCAAGAAGTAGAGCGATTTCAGTATACAGAGATAGAGTTGCATCCGTTTCTAGATCTGAATTAAAATGGTCTTATAAACCGTTATCAACAAGAAGACAGTCTGAAGGTGGAAAATCAGAATCTCCATATTCAAAATCAAATAACTCATGGAGGAAATCAATGATACCTTCGATTTTATCTGCTCGTATTTCAGAATTTTTACAAAAAACTAATCATGTCGATGAGCGTTGGAAAAGAAGTACAAGTTGTAGCAGTGATGCTTACCTTAAAAATCATCACCATACAACAAATAAATATTATTCGCGTGGTTCAAGTGCATTTGATACGAGGGATGATTGTTGTTCATCATCACAGTTGTTGTACAGAAATGAGGTATATATAACATTTTTTGTGTAGGTTTTTATTTATAATTTTTTTCTGAATATTGTAAGAGTGGTAGTTACTCTTTCCATATTTTTCTTGTTTTATGAACGCTTTTTTTACATTGTTAATAATTTGCTTATGTAAAACATATGAATTTTGTGTTTTATATAATTTTTCAAAACAGACTTAGGCATAATGGCCTATTTGTGCTGTAACCTTAAACACTTGAATTGTATAATTTCTAATAATTTTAAATTATTGTGCGTATTGTAATTTAAGTGGCAATGGTTTAGCTTTTTAAATTTATTTTGTACACCCCCTAATTATTTATTTATTTAATTAATTTATTAAATAAAACATAAATTAATTTTTTAAATTATTTATTATGTACAGCCCCTAATGAAGATCGGGTAACAGGATAGTGAATTTGACTTATTAAATACTGCTAACAGTTACTATACAAAGTCAAGAGATTACCGGAGAGGTCTTTTTCGGTCAAGACTTTGGACAATAAATTGTGATTTCTTGTCTGTTTTAGAAACTTACAGTAATTGTTTGTTTCATTAGCCAGACATTTACATTAAGATATTAATTTACTTTTATCATTTTCTAAGGGTCAATATTTATTCGTCATCAAATGTATTTAATTCGATTGCAGTTATCTGTAATGATAGATCAATTTTTTTTAGCATGTGAAAATGCCTTACCTAACTGAATTTGAATTAAAAAATTTACGGGTGAAAGGCAGATACACTACTGTTCCACCATGGAATACTATTAAATTTTTTTTGTGGCAGGGCTCCTTTAAAATATTGAAGAAAATGAATTTATTGAATAAACAAAATCATTAAAATTCAACAGCCGATTGAAAGTTTTGAATTGGGTTTTACAGATACCACGTATTAGATGTTACTTCACTAGAGATAACTGACTTATGAATTTACTGCATAGTGTTCATATTGCCCAAGCATTTTACATATCGAACAGGAACCTCACCTTCCATTTGTTTTATTTCTTTGTTAAGTAATGTATCAAAAGGGTTTACAAAAAAGGGTTTAATCTAGAAGGGTTATTGTCATTGGAATAATATAAACACTGTAATTATACTGTCTTTATAAACAATATAAAGATATCCTGCCTAAATTGAAAAATTTATAAGTAATTTTGTACGTCCAAGTTAAGTATACAGTTAATTTCATTTCTTACAGTGTTTCTGTAACATTGTAAATATTTCTTAGTATTTGTAAGAAAAAAAGAGCAAAATGAAGATGGAACGGCAGTGGTTAATGCCTTAATAATCAGTTAAACATTAAACATAGCTCCTTAAATACACAAAGAAGTAAATTACAGGAAATGTTTTTTTTTTTGTTGTGTAATCTCATTACTGGCCTGTTTATTTCCAGCTTAAACAAATAATTTTGAAATAGTAGCAGTTATATTAATCATAGATAATTTAATTAATAAGATCAGTAAAATATATAGAAATTATGTTGCTGAGGACTACATAGGTGAAAAAAGTTTGAAAATTGCTGTAGTAGCTCACTAAAGTTACAGTGCACTAAATATGATTTCCATTAGGATGGGTGGCAGAGTGGCTTATGCTGTGCAGTTATAAGTTTAAGATGAGTTATATTTTGGGTATTAACCACCGGTTCCTGCATTAAATCTAAATAATTTATTTATGCTTATGATTTAGTTTATTGTTAATGTTTGGTTCTGGTCGCATTAAATAATATATACATAAATGCATATATGTATATTTATTATATAAAAATAGAGTATCCACTTACCAACAATTGTGAGTATTAATTATCCAAGTGCTTTCAGATTATTCCTCCATCATCAGGATTACTGATTAATTATGAATTTTACAGTTGTGCATATAAATTTTTATAAATAGGAATTAAAATGAAAATAAAATTTTAAATTATTATGTTCATAGATTGATTGTCAATAGTTAAAATAAGTTAACGTTAAAAGAAAAACGTCTTGTCAGTAAGATGTTTACAACTGTTATGCCCGACAACTGTTAAGAAAATTAAACTTAAACTATTAACAACAGAAAATGGCAATGAAATTTTTTAATTTAAAATTAAAATTATGTGGCATAACAGTTATAAACACGTTACTGACAAGACATTTTTCTTTTAACATTGACTTATTTTAACTATTGACAATCAATCGTTATGAACATAATAATTTGAAATTTTATTTTCATTTTAATTCCTATTTATAAAAAATTATATGCACAACTGTAAAATTCATAATTAATCAGTAATCCTGATGATGGAGGAATAATCTGAAAGCACTTGGATAATTAATACTCACAATTGTGGGTAAGTGGATATTTTATTTTTATATAAATTGTGTAATACAAATGGTGCCAAATGTTAAGAAAATTAAACCTAAAATATATGTATATGCATTATTGTATACAACCCCAATTTAACTTTTAGGGTGATAGTTTGAATTTTCTCACAATGCACTTTTCATTATCCTTAATCCGTTTTGTTTTGGTTGCTAATAGTTTTAGTGGGACGGGGAGTTAGATCTGTTCCCACTGTGTTCTCTGTACTGTGCTGAGGTCAGAACCTGAAGAGTTAGTGAATCTTGGTATCTGGTATAGGCAGGACTGCCAGACCTCTTAATTCCCATAAAAAAAAAGTTTTTTACTTATTATTGTGGAGTGTACTGGGTTCTGGAGAATTTAATAAATTGTGAACTCTTTGTGTCTGAAGATACAAATATTAATTAATTTTGTATTTGCAACAGTTTTATTTATTAAAATGATTATTATTAACAGTTATTATTATAACAATTTAAAAGCTTATTTGTACCTACTTTCTGTACAAATTAAACCGAGTAGATTATAGGTGTTAATACAGCTTTACAGTTATCGATATAGAACTTCATAGAACTTTACAAACTTGACTTTAAGGATTTAACAGTCTATTTTAATTAAGTAGTTAATAGATTGATTATGTTAACAAATTAAGCTTAATAATTTAACATTTAAAAATATATTCGATAGCATTACTAATATTTAACTATATAATTTAATTACTGAATTATATTGCATAGTAACAGTATACAAAAAATTAACCAAATATTTACTTTCAATTTTATATTTCCAAACAGATAAAAACTTTAAAAAGGTTGTAATTACTCAAATAATAATATTATAGCAAATTAACTAGACTTAAATGCTTTCTACCTAATAAAATGTGTTACTGTATTCTCTTTTCAGTAACATCCTTTTAGTACCCTTGAAACACCTTTTTGCTTAGAAATTTTCATGTTTTGTTGTACAGTATGCATAGATTAAGATCCTACTTGGTTTCACTGACTGTACTTGGATTGTAGGATCTTTGTAAATACATTACTAAATTATTGTAGAATTTTCTATAAAATTACCTCAAATAATACAAAATATAAACTTTTTAGAGTTCTATCTCACTTATTCTTTCCCTTTTAGTCCATTACCTGCATGCTGACTGTCTTGTTTACTTTTCTTCATTTACGTTAATTTCTTCAGATTTGTGGAATAATCGCTTTAAGTTAGTTGAAATATCTAAAGTCTATGTACTTTAGTGTGTATATATATTTATGTACATACAAAAAAGTCAATATGTTCAGGAGCTAGAACTTTCTTTTAATTGAATTAATTGATTACATCAAATTTTAACTAAAGTTTTTTAATTTATTATGAATTGCCACATTTTTTAATTTTAACAACACATGATTCTACGGTATTAATTTTTGACCGAAATAGAGTATAAGGTAATTCTATCCTCTTCATTTATGTAAAAGTCAGATGAGTTATTTTTATTATTTTTTTTTGTTGTTTTTTTCACAATTTTTTTTCTTTTCTTTTTGGTTAAATGTAATGATAAATTTCTGTATTATTATGTAATGGTAATTTGATATTTCTTTTTTGGGCAGTTAGTTGAAGTGAATCACTTTGGAGGGTTTTCCTTGGGTGATTATGTAATTTGTATAAACACATGAATTCTGATGATGTGCTATTATTATATTAAGTCTTATGTTTTACTATTGAAAAGTTTCTGTAAATGGGTTTAGATACTGTAACAAGTAACAAAAAATATTGCAGGAAAGAAGTTATGGTTTGTTATAAGTGTGTGTAATACTGAATAAGGCCTAAAGGCAATTACAAAATTTAAACATTCCTTATAGGCTTTTTGTTAGTACATTTGTTTGTTGTTGCCAGATGTTATTTTGTTAAAGATTGTAGTGCTCTCTAAATATTGTAATTTTTAAATAATTCTTGATTATAGGTTTTTAAAAAGTTGTATATAATTATATAACATTGATAAAAGTAGAATGATTATAAAAAAAAAATTATAGAAATGTAGTTTTAAAATAAATTGATATTAGGAGCCAATATATAAACAAGTTTTAATTAATTATTATCGTTTCAATTTTTATTAATCTTGATTTGTTAAATTGTTTATCAATTTTATTATTAACAATGAAATGACTATATGGCTATAAAATAGTCATGTCTGACACAATTCGTTTATTGAAAATGTTTATTGCTCAGAGTCTCAACATAAAATTCATTCTAAATTTAATAAATATTTTTTTAGAGTTAACTGCATATGAAGCCACCAGAGTAGTTTATGGCACTGTGCCATGCAGCTTCATGCTTGTGAAGAACATATGCATTTCAATTATAAAGTTATTTTGATATTATTAACTATTATTTTTTAAATAGTTATTGGAAATTTAAAATGGGTACTTTAGTATGTATGTACGAGGGTTATTTTTTTTTCAAGGTCCGATTGGTCACGAAATTAAAACAACAGTGAAAATAAAAAATTTTTTATTTGTAACAAGTACTTACATAGTTACGCTATTTCTCTACATAGTCGCCACTCCGATTTAGACATTTGTCGTAGCATGGTACCAACTTTCCAATACCCTCGTCATAGAACGGAGCCGCCTGTGTTTTCAGCCATGTTTCTACGCTGGTCTGCAGCTTGATGTCTGTGCCAAAATGTTGTCCTCCTAGCAAGCGTTTCATGTGAGCAAAGAGGTGAAAGTCGGATGGAGCCAAGTCCAGGCTGTATGGTGGGTGATCAAACACTTCCCAACGAAAACGCTGCAGGAGCTTCTTTGTTACAGCTGCAGTGTGTGGCCGAGCATTGTCATGGAGAAAGACAATGCCTGATGACAACATTCCTATCCGCTTATTCTGAATTGCCCTTCATAGACGTTGAAGAATCACGCAGTATGAGGCTGCAGATGGTTGTGCCACGTTCCAAGAATTCCACCAAGAGAACTTCATTCTGGTCTCAGAACACAGTAGCCATTCACTTTCTGTTGGAGAAGGTTCGCTTGAACTTCTTTGGTTTACTGGGAGAATGAGAATATATCCACTGTTTGGGTTGTTCTTTTGTTTCTTCAATTTCGAAATGGACCCATGTCTCGTCCTCTGTGACAATTTTGTTAAAAAAATTTTCTCCTACATTGTGGTAGCACTGGAGAAACGTTAGGGAGGCGTCCATTCTCATTGTTTTGTGATGGTCGGACAGTATCTTGGGAACCCATCTCGCACAAAGTTTGCGGTACTGAAGTCTCTCACTCACTATGTAGAGAGCTGACCTTGAAATTTCAGGAAACTGATCACTCAATAAAGAAATTGTGAAACGACGATTTTCTCGAATTGCCTCATCCACTTGCTCAACGAGATCATCGGTTGACACTCGCTTCCTTCCCTGACCGCCTGCATCATGAACATCTGCACGTCCTGCTTTAAAGTTCCTGCACCATTGTTGCACTTTGCTGTCACTCATTGAAGTTTCACCATACACATTACTAATTCATTGATGAATTTACGCTGCATTACACTCTTCAGCCTGAAGAAATCGAATTATCGCATGCACTTCACACTTGGCGGGAGACACTATTGTTGTAGACATGTTTACGTGTTAGCTGTGTGTTCAGAACTAAACGAAGTGACGCGGATTGAAGCCATATTAGAGATGCTGCGCATCACATATGCGCAAAGGTTCATCCGATTTTTGTGCGGGTTTTTATTTCGCAACCGAATGGACCTTGAAAAATAAATAACCCTCGTATAAAAAGGGATAAAGTGGTCTCCAGTTTTATTTTATTAGTGGCTCGATCTTAGGTCTAGATTTTTTATTTAGCCGTTGGGATTGGAAAAGGTTCCTGGATAGATTGATAAGCAGTTACCCTTACACAATATTTTTTTTTTTAAACGGTGAGGTGCGGGAATACCATTTACATACGCCCCTGAGGGGGCAGTGTCGGATTCACAACAGGTTCTACTAGATGTTATTTAATTGCATGTGTGTACCTTTTTTTCCTTTTTTTTTCCTATTTAGCCTCTGGCAACTACCGTTTAGATAATTCTTCAGAGGATGAATGAGGATGATATGTATGAGTGTAAATGAAGTGTAGTCTTGTACATTCTCAGTTCGTCCATTCCTGAGATGTGTAGTTAATTGAATCCCAACCACCAAAGAACACCGGTATCCACGATCTAGTATTCAAATCTGTGTAAAAATAACAGGCTTTACAAGGACTTGAACGCTGGAACTCTCGACTTCCAAATCAGCTGATTTGGGAAGACGCGTTTACCACTTTACCAACCCGGTGGGCTGCATGTGTGTACCTGCACCCTACCAACTAAACTTAATCACCTCACCAACTCCCCCCTGGGGCTAGCCATGCAATTTAAGCATTACATGGCCGCAGGAGGTACCTTTGGGCTTTGGGAATCTAGAGTCTCTGTACATCATCACTGTGGCCCATCCATGATTGACGAACCACGGCTCCGCAGAGGGTTGTCCTTTACCCCTCACCATCTGGTCTATTTCTTCACCTGTTAATCTAGAACTTTATTCTGGGTCCTCTGTTCTTCCTGAGCTTCCATTTTCGGCCATCTTCAGATGTCACCCCAAGTTCTGGAGTCTGCTTCCTTCCTCTTAAGTATTTTTGCTGCAAACTTCAACTCAGTGTGTCATTCCTGTCGGGCTCTAAGCATATATTTTACACAGTTATCTGGGGTCAGTCCCAACACATTGGCCTCCTCCTGACCTGCTGCCACTTACAGCATATGAAGAAAGCGTGTTTAAAAGGCACTGTAGAGACTGTCTTCTGCGGAATTGGAATAAATAAGCAGCAAAATCCCTGTGGCCCAAGAGGAATTGGCCTAGGTAGAAGTCCAGCTTGCCATGCTCCCTCCGATCCATGGTTCAACTTCGGTAATAAGCCTTCTGGTCCATCTAGCCCTCTGCAGAGGCGCAGCATCCCACTCCCACAGTCATTCATCGTGAGTCTTCTGGCTTGCATCTTATTCATGCCCTCAAAAGTTCTTATTGTTTGAGCTATCTTCAAGTGTATGGGCATAATTCCCACGAAAACCTCCACCACAAGGGTAGACACCATGCAGTAGGCGGTGATAACCTTTATAGCCACCTTTGTTTGGAAAGAGAAGAGTTTTATCATATTCCATTTGCTCTTGAACACATCCCTCCAGGGAGTACCATGTAGAGAAGGATTGACAAAGCCACTGACAGAATCATCTGCCTCTTCTTCTGTCTGGGGCCCGACCTTCTTACTAGTAGTCTGCTCAGGTTACTGATAGCAGACTCAGCCCTCTCAACAACCTGTTTCAGATGGGCGGTAAACACCCTTGAGCGATCCAACCACAAGCCGAGGTGTTTAACACACCTCAACATGTCTACTCGGACCCCATTCATGGATATAACTATATCACTGATTTTGCATTTGCCAGTGTCATCGTCTTCCTGAATCATGTCTGTCAGAGAGCCATCTGTTTATCATTACCACTGTCCTATTAGCAACGATTTGTACCTCTTCTTGTGTTTTTACAGACACCAATAATGTTAGATTATCCACGTAAGCGAGGATATGGGAATCTCCCTATAGCTCCAAATTCAGGAGGCTCTTGTATGACAGGTTCCACAGAAGCAGACCTAAAACAGAGCCCTGTGGAACCCCCTATATACCTCCAACTCCTTTTGACCCTCTTCAGTTATAACCTCCAGATGTCACCCATGCGGGTAATCATTAACACAAGCTACAAGGTACCCTACTTATACTTCTTTCTCGCAATGTGCTAATGGCAGCTGACCATGGTAGGCTGTTAAAAGCCCCCTTTACGTCGAGGAGGACTACAAAGGGAGTCCTCCTCATCTGCCAGGATCCCCCTTGCCTTGCCTTGTGCCCAGTTCAGGACCCATTTAACAGTGTCTGGTTGATCTCCCCTGCACGAATCCAAATTGCTTGTAGGAGAAGCCACCAGACGCATCCACTGCGGCCCTTATCGTCTCAGCCAGCAGCCATTCCAGGAGCTTTCCCATCACATTTAGCAAACTAATCGGTCTATACTTAAGCTCTTTTCCTGCATCAGATTTTCCTGCATCGGTTTTGGAATTAGCACCAACCGCGCATGCTTCCAACAATCAGGGAAGCGGCACGCCATTCATAACTTCCAATACTGTCCATGGGTGCGCCTCAACAAATCCTTGCACAATCGCTGCCAGGATAGCATCTGGCCCCGGGCTTATTCAAATATGTATTCTTTTGTTCGTCCAAAGCAGCTCTACCTACCGTAAACCGGTGGTCATGTGTGCAATCTATTCTTTGCTACATTTCTTCCCTGCAAGGAAAGCAGATGCTAGTGAAAGTAGGATGATTTGCTCACAGAAGAGTGTTAAAAGAAGTCAAATGACCCTGACATGAAGGAATGGTTAAATACCCCATTTAGGGGATAGATGTCTATCCTGTCTAAAATTCTTGGGGATGTTGAGGATACTTTTACCCAAGATGTGGGGGCACATGTTACTTACTGATAAATGATTTTGTTATACCTGACTTTGCTGTCCAGCAGATTATTTTTTTTCCAGATTTTGAAGAGCCATCTGAGAGAGGTTAGGCTTCCAAATGTATCTCAAAATTATGCTGTTTGTGGAAGTATCCACCCAAACTATAAACTATTGAGCCAGTAGTTCCCTAGAAAATAAGTTGCACATGCCGTAGTCTCTGCTGGAAGAAATTATATTAGAAAAAAAAATTTACACTTATTATTTGATGATTTTACAAAGTGATTATAATTCTTTCAGTAGCTTTTGAATTGAAATTTTGTCTATTTGTATTTATAATTTTGTAAAGTTGTTTTGTTTTTGTAGTGCTGATGTAAATGTTATGCTAATCACTTTCATTTAGTCTAACTATGAATGTACAGTACAGACTGTATTTATTGTGATAGGATGAGTTAATCCAAATCTCCTGAAATTTGAAAGAAAAAGATTATGGCTCATTAAATTCCTAATCACTTTTATTCTTTCAAGTAGTTTGCTTAGGGATGCCAACATCAGTTTCTTTTATTTCACTTGAAGATATATGGGATTTTCTTCTGTAGTACATAAGTAATTCCTTGTAATTTGTGTTTTCTCATTTGCATCAAATTTTTCTTCATTAAATCTCATTTTCATTTTTAAGAAAGAAGGTAAAGTTTCTATGGTGTCAATCAAGTGAATTACATTCGGTTTTTTGTTTAAAAAAATGACTGAAGAACAGTCACAGCATGTTGAATCCTCCTAGTTAAATACCTGATGGTTTTGTGATATTTTTCAGGCTATTTTTACCTCACATTATTTACTTCCGGTAAGTCTCTCTGATTGTGTGTTGTGTGCCGTTGGTTTGATTCATTAGTTTTTCAGACTGTGTATTACTCCTGCTCATTATTTGTTTAGTAACCTGATTTAATTCAAGTACATTGATTTATTCAGAAAGTGTGATTTACTGAAATATTATAAATAAATTGTTGAAATAATAAAAACAAAACTGTTTATTTTCTGAGTCTGCAACATAAATTTTTTCAAAATATTAATTTTATTTACCATAATTTTTATAGAAATTGATAAAAATATCTTGTTATACAAAATGTGACAAGTGTAATTATTAATGTTCAAACTCTCTCTCTCTCACTCTCTCTCTCTCTCCCCTCTCCATCACTCCCTATCTCACCCTCCCACACTCTCTTTCTTTCTTAATAAATTCAGGATTTAAACTATACAGAACGATTACATTGAAAAAAAATAATGATCAGTATTTGCTGAACATGACTCCAAATATAGAACAAAATGTGGTAATTATAGTTTGTTATAATCAAATAACTCTTATTAAAGTTGACTAAACAACCATAAGACACAAGTTGACAGTTGACATAAGGACACTGCTTATATATTTCTATGTTGAAAAAAAAATTGTTTCTTCTGTTTAATTATTATACAGAAAATTGATAGAGAGCAGCACAGAATAGTTGTAGTCAATCTCTAATTATAATCATTGGTTTATATGACTAGAAATAAATCCCACTTTTACTGACTTAGATCCTTCTAGGGTTAATTCATCTCAGAATTTAATGATAGTATATTGTAATAAACATCACAAATGTTTTCATAAAGTCTTTAATATACTTGTTATATTTTATGCTGTTTAGGTGCTTAAAAATAAGTAGATTGTTAATTTTTCAACTGATTTATAATAGTAAAATAATTAAACTTAAAAGAGTAAGAAGTTTCTGACACCTACATTATCTATCAAATACATGTGGTATTTAGTTTAGTTTAGTTAGTAAATGCGGCTGTATTTAGTTGTTTTTTTTAATATATTCCACTTTTCATTAAATTTACTATATAAAAATGATGATGAAAGTATCCCCACATAAATCAGATACAACAGTTTGTGTACCTCCACATCATGGCATGCTGCTGTGCTCTATAAAATGGCTGATCGTACTATTTATTTGGATGTGAGGAGCAATAGTTCCAATTACTTATAATAAAGAGATACAGAAAAGTAGATTTATGTGATTTAAGTGGTATAGTTGCTTTTTTACTGTACTTCACAGACTACCATAATTATAACAAATAAAAATCTCTATATTTCATTTAAAATTATTTGTTGTGTTCATGTATGTTATTTTTTATTTAATCAAATATGTATAAAACAGACTATTGATTGTTATGAGAAGAATTGTACTAGAATGACATCAGATTCATATGAATCGGTATAATTTTCCGAAGAGTGGTTGTCAGTAGATATGTACAATGTCATCTAGTTTAACAAGTTAATTTATTATACAGTTTTCATGAAAGAAGTGAATTTTGGTAAGTTTTGGGTTGCACATGTTTTTAATGTAGTAACAAAATTATATAGATATAGTGTTAAAGTAAATTTATTATTTTCTAACAAATCTTAAGCATAGGAATTTGAAGTATCTGTTCAGAGTATTTTGTATTTAAAAAATTTAATTTTTCTTGCAGCTGAATGAAATTGCGATTGACTTAGCAGAAGAAAGATCTTGTGCAACACTGGCATCAAATCATTTAGAGTTAGAAACTGCAGAAAGAATTAGATTAGAAAAAGAAGTTCATGAAATGCAGGTTTGTTGTTTATGTATTTAATATATATGAGGTCTGTAAATAAAGTAATGAGACTAGTTTTTTTTTGGCAGCCTAAGTGGCAACACTGTAAAGTTACTAGTAAACTTATGATTATATGAACAGCTGATTTATATTAGGTATTAATATTTTTAGTGTATTGTTGCCATGTAAGACGTAACAAAATTTTTGTGAAATGAGTTTTTGTTGTGGTTTACAAAAATGAGTGTTACTAATTATTAGCAATGTTGTGCAATCAAGTATTGTGTTAAACTCTGTGAGAATGCTACTGAAACGTTTTCAAAATTGAAAACGGCTATGGAGATGACACTTTGTCACGAGCCCAAGTTTTTAGGTGGTTTAAAGCATTTTCAGATGGCTGGAAATCAGTTTCGGACGATCCATGCTTTGGAAGACTGTTAACATAAAAAGTGATGACAATGTTGAGTGAATCAGAAACTTGATACAGTATGACCGACGATTAACTGTGAGAATGATTGCAGAACAATTTGAACCGTACCACAATCCATAAAAGTTTACAAACGAATTGGACACGAAAAAAGTTTGTGCAAAATTGGTACCAAAAAACCTCACTGTTGAACAGAAAAACAACAGGTGGAAGTGTGCCGTGATCTTCTAGGGTGAATTGAAACTGATCCTGATTTTCTAAAAAAATGTTATTATTGGTGATGAATCTTGGATATTTGAATATGACCCAGAAACAAAATGCCTGAGCAAGGAGTGGCACACTTCAAACTCACCACATCCCAAAAAAGCAAAAAGAGCAAATCAAAAATCAAAACCATGCTAATTTGTTTCTTTGATAGTAATAACATTGTCCATAAGGAGTTTTTGGCTACAGGACAGACTGTAAATCAATATATTTACTGAGAAATTCCTGTAAGACTGCAGAAAAGAGTAGCTCGCGTTAGACCAGCCATCAAAGACATTTGGATGCTGCATTATGACAGTGCACCTTGTCACACTGCACTCTCAATTAATGAGTCTTTGGCAAAAAAAAAACATTCCTGTAGTTCCTCAACCACCTTATTCAGCTGACTTGAGTCCCTGCGACTTTTTCCTGTTCCTGACTTTAAAAAACACCTCAAAGGACACCATTTTGGAACAGTAGAAAACATTTAAAAAAACGTAATCAACCATTTGAAGGATATTCCGGTTTCTGAGTTCCAACACTGCTCTGAAGAGTAGGAAAACCAAAACCATTTGAAGTGTTGGGTGGCTTCCCAAGGGAATTATTTCGAAGGTGATTGAGTCCATTTATAATTGCACTGTAAATAAAAACTTTTTGGGAACCAGTCTCATTACTTTATTTACAGATATTGTATATATATAAGGTGTGTTCAAAAAATAACAAGGATTTTGAAATTTCACGGGTTATATTAGTCTGATTGTCGGGATTTTTTTGTTGTTGTATTGGTAAACATGTCTGAAAAGTATCTGTACATTTTTAGTCATATTGGATATTTAGTCTGTTGTCAGCGGTCAAAAGGATAACACATGTTTTGGTATGATCAGTGATTTTTTATTTGTATAAATAATGGATTAGAGAATTTGTATTAAATTTTGCTATAAGAATGGAATAAAGTGTAGCTCTGTTTTAGAAATGTTAAATATTGCTTTTGGTTAGTCTGTATGAGTAAAGCAAGGGTTTACAAGTGGTATAAGCGTTTCCAAGAAGGTCGTGAAGATGACGAGTGTCCTGTACGCCCCAGCACATCAACAGCCAATGAAAACATGGATAAAGTGAAAGAAATGAATATGAATGATCGCTGAATCACAATCAGAGAAGTCGCTGATGACGGGATATCAATTGGCTCATGCCATGAAATCTTTTCGAACGTTTTGGGTATGAAACATGTGATAGCAAAATTTGTTCCAAAATTGTTGAATTTCAAACTAAAACAGCAGTGAATGGAAGTTGCTCAGGAGTCGCTAAATGAAATCAACAATGATGCAGAACTGTTGAAATGTGTCATAACAGGTAATGAAACATGGGTTTATGGATATGATGTCAAAACTAAGGCTCAATCGTTCCAGTGGAGGCATTCTGGATCACCAAGAATGAAAAAAGCTCAATAAGTATGGTTGAATGTGAAGGTTATGCTCACTGTGTTCTTCGATTTTAACGGCATAGTGCATCATGAGTTCTTGCCACAATGTCAAACAATCAATAAGGGTTATTACCTACAAGTCCAACGCCGTTTCCATGAAGCAATCCAGAAAAAACAACTAGATTTGTGGCGAAACAATTCATGGCTTTTGCACCATGATAATGTGCCTGCTCACACTTCATTGCTTGTTCGTCAATTTTTAGCCAAAGACTACACTGTAATGATAACCCAGCTCCCATATTCACCAAACATCGCCCTGTATGACCTTTTTTTTATTCCCAAAAATAAAGAAAACCTTAAAGGGCCGTTGTTTTACAAGCATAGATGAGATTAAAAGCGAATAGCTGAAAGAGCTAAACACTATACACAAACAATATCTAATGGGGACTATTTTGAAGGGGATAACAATAATGTAGATGAATAAATAAAATTCTTTCATAGAAGCAAAAATTCTCGTTACTTTTGGAACACTCTGTGTTCAAAAAAAAAAAAAAAAATATATATATATATATATATATATATATATACACATACACACATTTTTTTTAACTTAAATTATATGGTTTTTTTTTTCATAGGTCCTTGATAAATGTGTTATAATGTAGGACTTTTTAAAATATTTTTAAATTATGTATCATATTAAGAAGAAACCGCTCCATTATTGATTTTCTTACTTAAGCATTTATTTTTTTCCAGTTTCATTGAATTTTGATTAATTTTCTGAAAAAAATTAATACTTGCTGAAAATTTTCCACATCAGGAAACATTCTTTCACTATTAATAGGAGTAGCAGTTATTTTTTTTTGTTCATCTATATAGGATAATGGATTTAAAAAAAAAATAAAATAAAATAAAACTCATGTTTCTCCTCTTCTATTATTGGAGGACATTCAGAAAAAGGAAGTAATATTTATTATTATTTTTTATCAAGAACAAAAAAAAAATAACTATCAAAATAATAACAATAATAATAATAAAAAAAATTGAAGTATATATAACTAACAGCAAGTATTACATAATTAACATTATTTCTCTTTTCTTTCACTATTCAGGTAACTAAACTTTCTAATCTGTTTTTACATTGTATTATCTGTCTACTGATGCTTAATTGCAAAGTTTAATGGCTATACGAATAATTATCTGAGTAATTATTAATTTATAAAAATATTTTTAAACTAATAACACAACAATAAAATTGTTTTGTTTTCATTTGTTGAAAAAAAAATTGTCAGTATCATCACTGTTCTATGATTTGATAAAACTTATAAAATATTCCAAGCGGTAATATTTAATTGTACATAATTTTTATTTTATTTTTTAGATTAAGTAGGTATGCGAATAAGTAAAAATGTGGTCATTGGTAGTGCTTTAAAACTGATATTGTTAATAAATTAATATTCCTTTTTTTATTAGTAAATGTCATTTAAAACAGAAAATAAAATGAGTAAATTCACAATATTAAAAGAAATGAAAAATAATTTTTATACCCCTTTAATAAAAAATGTTAACTATAAATTTGCTTATAGTCTAATAATAAAAAAATTAATACATCGATTAATAAAAATAAGTGTAGTGTAATGTTTAAAATAAAGCAGATATCTGTAGAATGCGGAGAAAAATATAAAAAAAATGTACAAATAGAAACTTTTAATAAACTTACACAAGCATATAAATATAATAACCAAAAATCAAATTATGAAAACTGTATTATTGAAAATAAACTTGTATTTTCTGGTCTAGAAAAGATGACAATATTAGAAGTCGATTATGAGAAATTTAAATCCCCCACCCCAGAAAATACACTATAAAAAAATAGTAAGAAAGTATTATTAATGAATTAGTAAAAAAATTGATGTTTGGCAATAGCATATGATTGATAACAGTATATTTAATATAAATCATTCAAAAATAATAATTTAAATTTAAAAATGTGTGTATCAGGTATCAAAGTAGTAATTACCGTAGGTTTTAATAGCAGAATGATTAATTTTATCATGAGGATTGAGGTAGTAAACGTCTATTTCACAATTTAACAATCCATTTATTTTTTTTTGTTTTTATTTTTAAATTTATTATTTAAAAGAAAATATTATTCTGAAGAAGCAGGATTTCTAGTGAGTGAAAAAATGTTTAATTAATAAAGTAAGGTACTCTGCCGCTAGGATGGAATTTATTAAACTATTTATTTACCGCTGTTAGTAAATTTCATTCTCATAAAAATTAAATTTTTGTTCTTATCTAGAAAAGAAATCTATGAGCGGTTGTATTTTATTTACAGCGCTAGATTATTTTAAACTTTAAGCTTAATTTTATTATTTTTTCCTTTAAATTTACCTAATATATTGTTCTTGATGACAATATCCCATAAATTTATTTATGATTTCATCTGTAGTTAGAATGCTGTTTAATTACTTGACGTGATGTATTGAAAGCAAAAGGCTCATTAGTTTTATTTAATTTTCTATAAATTGACTGTTGTGTCAAGGACAACATTGAAGGAATGTAGGATAACATAATTCAAGTAGAATGACTGTTGTCTCACTAAAAAAAAGAAAGTAAAAACCAGTGATTGAGATAAAGTGTTTTAGAAAAAATTGAATTATATTCTACACTTATAATTCTATAATAAAAATAATTATGAAGGGTCAATTTCAACTAAAAATTTTGTCACTGAATGATTTAACTTGGAAATTTCAAACTTATTATCTTACAAATTGGCAAGACATACAATATTAGAATTTTTAGAGTGAATTAATAATAATACAATACATACAATTACTTTTCTTGATTATTTAAAAATACAGTTGTACTGTGTAAAAGTGGGTGTTTATCTAAAAACTGTATGATTAAATCTATTTTCATGATAAAATTTTTGTCGTGTTTATTTTGTTTAATAGAAAGAGAAAAGACAATTGATGGAAAATAGTGAAAGTTTGGAAATGGAACTATTATGCTCAAGATCTGGACAATTAAATGGTCCAAGTGGCGATGAAGTTGAAGATGGAGCTTATAAAGAACGTTATAAACAAGCAATACGTGAACTTGAATTCACTCGGCGGAGGCTACAGCAGCAACATCAAGATGATTTAGAACAACTTGTTGGACTAAAGAAGCAGCTTGAGAAGAAAGTAAGTATAATGATGATGTTTTTTTTGCACCTAATTAATTACAATTGCCTTTTGCTAAATTTTGGCGACTAGTGACTTAATGCTAATCTGTTCTGAACTCATTTGTATAGTATCTATTATTAGTGTATATGTATTAAAACTGACATTGCATTCATGCCATTTTTAATTTGGAGTTCTATCATTTGTTATTTAACTTCTTATTTAGTAATATATATATATATATATATATATATATATATATATATATATATATATACTTAGCCTAGTAATACACTAGGCTGTCAAATGTTTGGTAATGAAATTGTAGATTTTATGAACAATCATTACACACAGCCAACCCACCTAGTAAAAAGGAACCTTACTGAACATTTCTCTAAAGATCAGAAAATTCTGTTGGTGATAACTAAATCACAAAAAAACAGAGAATTGAAACACTAAAATGTTCAATTTAAAATAGGATCTCACTATGTTCAGTCAACAATTTGTTCTTAAGAAAAAAACAAGAACAAAAGCATGTACTATTTAATATCGTGGCCGAACACGGAATAGCAACTCAGATGAGAACTGGCGCACAGTATACGGACGTGCTGATAACAAGCATCACTACCGTCGCGCAGATGACAGTGCAGTTCTCCCACCATAGCGGCACTGCAGCCCACCACTCTCAGGCTCCAATAAAAGAGTGTACACCACAAGAATGAATTCAGTTCATCGATCACTACCTGGAGAAGACCAAGAAGAAGAAGAATATGGAAGAAGACAGAAGAATTTCCCTAGTCAGCACAATGTGGGACCTTCAGGCAGATGCCAATATCCCTGCCAGGGCAGCAGGCTTAGCCGGCCTGCTGAGGGAGCCGCTGGATGTGGACGCTACCTTCCCGCTCCAGCTCGCCAGGCTTCAATCGCCCTGGCCAGCAGACTCAGCGGCAAGGGCCAGCCCAGCGTGGGATCGCTCAGGGAGAACCGCCTTGGCTGTGCTGGGAAAGGATGACCAATGCTGACCCAATACTGCGGGGCTCTGGGGGCCACCACTGCCATGCTGCAGTGTGGACCCAACTGCTGCTGAGGGAAAACCCAGTCTGACTTCAATGGACGAGCTGCAACTCCCCAACTTTGCCGGAGACCAGCTTCAGGACCAAACAGCTCTTCTCAGAGATAACACAAAAAACGGCAAAATGTACAGTAAATGTACAACAAATAACTTTGCTGTACATTTAGTACAGTCCAAATACTAAATACAGTTATATTCATATACTTATATGTTAATGCAGGATGGTGATTTTTGCCATCTTTCACAATCACTTATGATTGTCAAGTACTTTTTTCTTTTTTACTTTATTAATTTTTTTCTGTAAAGCTCATTTGTTAAATTTGTGCAAAATGTGTGAGGTCTGTTTACAAGACTGCTAGTTCTTTAGATAGATATTTAGTTTGTTGCATATTTGGAAGGTGAAAATGATAGTTTTGTTTGAAAAGCTTGATTTGTTGTAGAGACCATTTTTGTAGACCACATGTTCTTTATTAATTTAGTTATCATTATCGATTGAATTTATCAACACTTAAAGTTAAATATATTTGGATTTCAGGATGGCTCTAATGCAAATACAGACAGACATTATCTTCTTACTCCTTTACGGGGAGTCTTATTCTTTAAGACTTTGGGGGTTGGAACCTGGTTAAACCAGACGTACCTTTTGCTGCTGCTACATCACAACAAGGTCCTATAAATTTAAGTAATCAGCCATGTGGATCCTGCAGTGAGCTAAAAAAAAAAAACTTTTTGCAGATTTTATCAGATCAAGTTGCATCACTAACAGCCACTATTTCAAAGCTGACAAAGATGAACAAAAAGTCTTTCGTTGCAGTTAGTAAATCTGGTAGTGTGATCCCTATGAAAGTCCCTGTTCCCTAAGTTTTACCGGTATGGGCAGGGATAATCACAGCAGGCGGTAAGCCACCTAATAAGCTCCTTGTTAAGGGAACCCATGTAACCATCACCTCTGGGATGTAATCTACGGCATCCCATTTTACTAAATCTCCTCCACCATTACCTCATATACTAGAGGATGTAGTTGAAGAACCACTCGACACCAGAGCATTGGAGTTCATTAAAATGAAAAATACAAAAAAGAAAAACCGAATCACATACAACTAGAATTTATATAGTTTCCTGAATTTATTTATCTATACTTATGAACATTATTCATGGAACATAGAGGTCTTTGGTCCCGCATTAAAGATATTAGAGTATTTGCACACACATATGATCCACTAATCATGTGCTTCCAAGAAACACATCTTCTATAACAAGATCCAATAACACTCAGAGGGTAGTTCTGTGAGAGATACGACTGTCTAGTAGACAGTAGAGAGAGTGGTGGAGTGGCTATTTTCATGAAGAATGAGGTGTCGACTACAAGGATTCAACTAGCTACCCTCATTCCTGCTGTTGCAGTAATGGTCTCTATCCCCTTCAAATTGCATATCTGCAATTTGTATCTCTCGCCGAATTCTGAGTTCAGTGCTCTAGAAATCTCAAACCTCCTCATGCAAATACCATTACTACTGTTAATAGTAGGAGACTTCAATGCCCACCATATTTCCTGGAGCTCAACGTTCTGTTCCACTCGAGGAAGTATGATAAACAGAGGGAGAAAAGACTTAGACCTTTGTTTACTGAATGATGGATCACACACATTCATGTCTTTATCATCTGGTACTGTATCTAACATTGATCTCTCCATATGTTTACCGAGTTTACTCCCTCATCTTAATTGTTCTGTTTGTAATGACTTTCACAGTAGTGATCACAGACCAATCATTATTGGTTTCGGTGTTGACCACGAGTTTAAAAGAAGGCCACGAAGATGGATTGTTGAAAAGGCGGATTGGTATGGATACCATAAAGCCCTCCAGTCACAGTATGACGATGGTGCAGACATCCTTGACAAACTTTTCTTTTACATCCATGATACTTGCGAATGCTAATAGATATATCTCTCACAAACATCGGGTAACCCTAGATGTCCTTCTGTTCCATGGTGGAATGATGATTGCCAAAAGGCTATTAGGAATCGACGACAGGCACTATGGATATTTAATCATACAACTGATTGATGGCCTACTACTGAACATCTAAATTTATACTGTAGGACTAGAGCAGTATGCCGTCTAGTATTCTCGGATGCTAAGAGGAAGTCATGGACGAAATATGTGAACACTATCTCTCGCAGTACTCCCACGTCTATTGTGGAAAAAGATCTGTGCAATTTTCGGATCACTGAAACAATCTATTCTCGGTCTTCTTGATGAAGGAGAACACCTTTCATCATCTTCGACTGTGGCAAATACTTTAGCAAAATATTTCTGCTCGGTGTCTCTCACTTCGTCATATAATAACAATTTTGTAAGGTACAAGATACAGATAGAAGTATTATCGTTAAACATTGGTGATTCGGTTGGTGAATTAAACGCTCCATTCATATTCAAGGAATTGACACACGCACCTAAAAACTCACATGACACTTCCCCTGGTCCAGACAACATTCACCTTGGTATGCTTTCACACCTTCCTACTTCGGCACTACGACATCTTTTGAATATTTGCAATGGTTTATTATCCTAACATGTCTTCCCACCCGGCTGATCAGAAGCATTTATTATACAAGTACTTAAACCAGGTAAAGACAAATCCAACCCCTCAAGCTACTGCCTTATTTCTTTAAAAAGTGTTTTGTGCAAAGTAATGGAGAGAATGGTAAACCGCAGGCTTATATGGTACTTGGAGAGACATGCCTTTTATCTCCAGAACAGTGTGGTTACCGACAAGGATGATCTTCCATTGACCATTTAGTATCTATGGAAACAGCTGTACAAAACGCATTCCTGCACCGCCAGCACCTCTTCGCTATCTTCTTTGATATAAAAAAGGCGTATGACATGGCCTGGCGATTTGGTATTCTTAACACCCTCAAAGAATGGGGAATCAAGGGCAATATGCATGCTTTTATCCAGGGTTTCTTAAATCACTGAATGTTTTGTGTTCGTGTGGACGATTCTCTTTCAGGGAGTAACATCTTGGAGAATTGATTGTCTGAAGGTAGTTTATGAAGTGCCACCTTATTTTTTGTAGCCATAAACAGTATTACCAAATGTGTGCAGGCTCCTGTCTCATGTTCTCTATTTGTTGATGATTTTGCTACTTACATTGCGACCCATTCAACACCCACAGCAGAGAGGCTTCTATAGAACACTATATCTCACCTTGAAGCTTCATCCAGGGTTACTGGCTTCATGTTTTCATCTGAAAAAACAAAATGTGTAGTCTTTTCTTGGCTACAAAACCCTTCTATTCTGCAAGTTTTTCTGAACGGAGAGCTTATTGCTATCTCACCTTACATCAAGTTTTTAGTTTTATTTTTTGATAGCCATCTTACTTGGGTCAAACATATAAAAGAATTAAAAAAAAAAATGGCCCAAACTTTTAGATATGATGTGAGTCCTTAGTAACACCAATTGGGAAGCTGATTGGTCATGTATGATACGTTTATATTATTCCTTTGTTCGTTCCCATTTAGATTATGATTGTGTCACCTACTCTTCAGCTCGTCATACCGTGCTTAAAATGCTGGATGCTGTACATCATGCTTTCCTTGGCCTTGTCACAGGTACATTTAGATGAAGCCCTGTCGTAAGCTTAGTTGTAGACTGTGATGAACCACCACTTTGGGCTAGACGAGACCAACTTTTATTATCTTATTTTGCTCGTCTCAAAGGACAGCCAAATCACCTGGCTTTTGACTCAGTCCTTAGAAATCCTAATTTAGGAAGGTATGAGGACCATCCATGTTGCACTGCACCTGTAGGTGTCCGTACCTGACGTCTACTGCAGAATATAAATGTTGAGACACCTTCATTCTTTCCAATGTATCCATGCCCATATCCTCCGTGGGGAATAATCCTTATAAATTTTATGTTTGACCTTATGATATACAATAAACAATCAACACTACCTACTGTCTTCCAGCAAATGTTTCAGTGTGTTCTCTCCAATATGAACCCAGATGCGGTGGTATACACTGATGGATTGAAACAGTATGATACTGTTGGTTGTGCATTTGATGTCAATGATAGAACTTATATGTTTGGTCTACCTGGTATTACAAGTGTGTTTGCCGGTGAACTATAAACTATAAATAAGGCTCTAAATATCATTAATCCTGAGTATAGAAAAATCCTTATTTGCAGTGACTCGTGTAGTGCTCTCTCAGCCTTAGAAAACCCTTATTCCAGACATCCTATCATCATCGAAATCTACAACGCTATCACTGAGTTGAATAATCGCAACACAGAAGTAAGTTTCTACTGTGTCTGTAATCACGTAGTGATTTCGGGTAATGAACATGCAGATTCTACAGCCAAAGACGCATGTAATTAACCTTCTTTCACCATCTGAGTTGCTACTTCTGATTTTATTAATTACGTAAAACAATCTCTAAGAGCAAAGTGGCAAGGTAACTCAACAGCTGCCATTGATAATAAACTCCGGCAGATTAAAGATTCTGTGTTGCCATGGGACTCATGCAGAAAAACTCGTGAGGAAGTAGTCTTGTGTCGATTGCGGAGAGAACATACGAGAGTCATACACAAGTACCTGATGTCAGGAGTACATGCATCCCTGTGCGCACGATGCAAATGCCGCATGACTGTGCGCCACATACTCATAGATTGCATATGTTATGCGGTGTTGTGTCATAAATTTAAACTACCCAGAATCATCCGTGGTGTCTTGAGCTATGATAGTGAAGTTTTAAACCGGATGTTTCTATTTTTGCGTAGTGCTAGGTTTATACAAAAAATTTGATATTGTTTCGTATACGTTTTGATTTGGAAGAGTTTTTAATAAGTTTATTTTTTTTTTTAATCCTTGTGGTTCAGCCTTTTTTGATTCTGTTATCCGAGTAGGGAGCCTTTTACACTCCCTATTGGACTTTGTTAAATTTTATAGTTTTTTATTATTTTTACTTTTATGATTTTTTGTTGTAATAAATTTATTGTATTTTAAGACTCTCTGTCTGTGATATTAGTTGTAAGTTTTCAATGATATTAGTTTTAAGTCTTATTTCATTTTTTTAAATTTAGTTTTAATTTTTTATTATATAGTTTGTTTTAGTTTTAAGTTTTATTTCATTTTTGTTATTTTAGTTTTTAACCTAGTTTAACATTTTTTTCTTTAGTTTTCTTTTTAGACTTTCTGTTATACGAGAAAATTTTGTCAAATTTTATTTATTTTTGGTTTTATTATAGATTTTATCAGTGATATTAGTTGTAAGTTTTATTTATTTTTTAGACTAGTGTTTGATTCTTTTATTTTTTTTTTTTAATCCAGGCGATGATAACGCGTAGGTGTTTTTTGCCCTCAAAAAAAAAAAAAAAAAAAAACAATCTTACTGTTCCTTTGCCCTATAGCTGTCTCTTTCAGTTAGAATTTTATATATAGATTTTATTATTTATTTTTAATTTTTTAGTTAGCTGATGCATATGAAGAAGTTGAAGAACAACGACAGGTTGTTGCACAGTGGAAAAGAAAGGCCCAGAAATTGAGTGCTGAGACGAATGATTTACGACTTCTTTTGGAGGAACAGAATTCTCGTAATAATCTTCTCGAGAAGAAGCAGAGAAAGTTAGTAATACATTTAACTAATAATTTAGTGAATACTAGGCTGCACGTATCATGAAAGATTGAAAGTATAAATTAAAGAAAAATCTCTATATAATGCTGTGTGGAATGTAGTAACTGCAACTATTTTAACTCATATTTAAAAATCTACTGCAGTGAACTGCTGGAATGGTATATTAATGTATATTTGATTAATCTATTCTTTAATCGCATAATGATGTACAATATCCTGTTACTGATTTGTGGAAGATAATATTAGAAACATTACTTTGAAAAATTACTCATGCTGATTTTTGGAAAAAAAAGCTTTTATTAACCAATGAATCATTTTAAACCTAAAATAACTTTTATAGCACAAATATTGCTCAAGTTTAAAAAAAAATATTTTCAGTAAAGGTATTGAAATAACATTTTAATTGAAATATCTCACTGGAAAATTTGATCAAAGTTGTAACAGAAAAAATTACGTTATATAAAAAAATAAGTATCCTATCCTTAATAAACCATAGTACCAGAAAAAATGCCAAGTAACTTGAAATAATATTAAGTCAGGACTATTTTAACCGAACACTTGTTAACTAAGGTTTTTCATTAACAAATGCAACAAAAAAATTTGCTGGGTTCTTGATTAATTAAAAAAAAAAAAAAAAAAAAAAATAGTAAAAACCATCACTACCTTGGAGACCAAAAAAGGAAATTTACCTACCTGATCATATTAAAAAAAAATCTGTTTTTCAATCTGGATTTATTCTGAATCCATAGTTCTGCAAATTTTTTTCATTATTTTTGTTGTAAAAAGATTTGATCAATGGTAAATGAAGTAAGATCATAGTTTTTTGATAGGACTTTTTTGTTTATTTCTTGATAAGTTAAATCAGAATATGTGTAGCTAGACTTATTACATCACATCTCTACTTGAATTTTATTGTAGTGGTGTGATTTAATTTTATTTAAGCTATATATTTAATATGCTATATTAAAACTGTGAATGAAAATTGCTCATTTGATTACTTAATATTTATTCTTCTTAATCTTTTTTTTTGTATAGGTTTGATGCAGAATTCCAGCTTCTGACTGATGAATTGCGGCAGGAGAAAGCTAACAAAGAACGTTCATGTCGTGATAAGGAGCTTATTCTTGGTGATAAATATGCACTAGAGCAAAACATTAATGTAATAAACTTAGTTTTTTATTATACAATTTTGGTTTTGATAGTGAAGTTATTAAAAATTTTTCTTATAATAAAAATTGGAAATAAAAAAATAGTTTTGTGATAAAATTATTAAAAACACAATTAAGATGGTTATTTAAATAATTTATATTAGCTATTAAAAGTTTATATGATTAAAAATGTAAATTTTTTATGGAATATTAAAAATAAAAATTTATAAATTTTTGGTTAATAATTCAGTAATTAATTCAGGAATTTTAAATAATTAAAAGTTATTAATTATTCGTAAAACTTAGTTATTTTGATTAGTTAATAATACTCTAGTAAAGCTTTTTTCTTCTTTTTTACCTTTCTGGATTATATATTTATTAGTCAAAGAGTATTTTAATTTTTATTATATTAGTTATTGTAGAGGAAGAATGTATTGTTAGAAATATTCTATATATATTGGAGATATTTTATTAAAATGCATGCATCCTACAACCAAAATAATTTGATAAATAAATTAAAAATGTACCTTTTTTCTGATTGATGTTTTTTCTTGTTGAAAGGCTTTTATAGTTTCAGTACAAAAGCTTTTGTAATACATTTAAAGTTAGTGCAGTATAAAAAAATTTGCATTGCACATTAAAAGTTTACTCCTGGTAAACTAATCAGTTGTAATAGTATATAACATTTTTTTATGAAATATAGTTAATGTTTTTCTATAAAGTTTTTGCATTTTAGTATTGGTGATGAGGTAGTGTACACTATGAAAGTGATTAAATAAAATAAAATATTTGTTAGTGTTAAAAATAGGTTTTAATTGATCAAATAATTTTATATACAAGATAAACTGGATGTTAGTGATATTAAAAAAAATCTGAAAGAGGGTTGCATAATCTTTCTAGCTTCATCATTAACAAATTTTTGTTTCTAATATGCTATAGGGTTTTTAAATATTAATGACTTTTTTATTGCTTTGTAAAATTGATCAGATAAATTGTAAACAACAAACTGTTAAATGGTTTTGGAAATTGATTTCAGATAACAATTTTAAACAAGGAATTTAGTAAATGATTTTAGAAATCAATTTCTACAGGATATTTCTAAATATTCTGGCAACATTTCACTAGGTGGTAGAGGGCGTCAAATGTAGCAATGTTTATCTCAAGTAAAAATTAATATTCCATTGTATGATTCCGGTATAAGAAAACATTTTAATTAAGTTCAATATTAAATCACTTTAATATAAAATCTGTTCAATAATATTAGAAGAAAACTAATAAAATGTGAATTTGGGTTCCACCTGAGCCTCTTGCCTTGAGGGCCTAAAACTTAATATATTTAAGATCTCGTATGCAGAAATACTTGGCCTAATTTGGTCTTCAAGGTTAAGTTGGTTTAGAAATATTAAGCTAAATCAAAAAACAAAAGAAATACTTTGAATTTGAAAATAATTACTTTAAGCTGTATACCTTGTCTGGTAGGAGTGAAAATTTAACAAAGTTAAATTTTTGTCAACTTATATTAACAAATATTTTTTCAAAATTTTAGTTTTTAGTAATTGTTTTGGAGGTATATAACAATAATTCTAAAACAATTAAAATAATTATATCTCCATCTCCAAGTCTGATTGACTTAAAATTTCAGTATTGTTAATAACTCATATAACTACTACTGCTGTACTGAATTTCTAGTTCCTACAGTGCTCCCATAAAAAGGTAAAATTTTAAAATGGCTGCAAGTTGGTCTCACCTTATCTGATTAAATTCAAAATTTAATGGCATCAGTTGCATCATATGTAGAAATGTTTGAGCCAAATTTTAATGTTCAGGTAAAGTTCAGGTTTAATGTTCAGGTCTTGCAAATATTTATTAAAATACAGGCCAACATCCATATTTATCTATCTGCATATATAAATCCTTCTGGAATTTTCTGTGGGTGTTTTGCTTAGAGGGGGTCATGAAATGCTGAATTTTGTGAAAATTCCTGCTCCCAAAATCTTTACCAATATTTTCTCATGTGTGCTACAGTAGCTATGTACCTATTGCAGGAAAGTAAAACTTTCTTGGTTCTTCATTTTTTATAGTATATTTAAATGTATTAAGTTTTGTAATTGATTGCTAAATATTAGTGCTTGTATTAAATTGTAAGTTACTTATAAATAAGATAAAACTATTATATAAACAGAATCCTGATTGTGATTTAAAATATTTTTTATCTAAATAAGCAGTTGTTACATTTGATATCTCATATTTACATTTGATATCTCATATTTTTTAACATTTCCATATATATTTATTTTTATCATTCAAGTTATTATGTCATTCTTTTTAATACGTATGTATTTATAAATTAGTTGACAGGTTTTGACAACTGTGATTAATGACTGATTATAATGTTCTGATTCGTACAGAAATCTTTTCCTTTACATTTAAATCTCCTTAATCAATATTTTTATACTTTGTTATTATACTGTAGCTATCTTATAAGCTGTGGCTGATCTTATACATTTCTTTATCATTTTCTTAATAACATTTAGTCAAATATTGTATTTTGCTGAAACTGGACAATCATAAAATTTACATATTCGTTATTAATTTCATGACTGTATTATTTCGCACACTGCACAACAAGTTTGTCATGTATACTGTTCTTTAAAAATTGTTTAATCCATTTATGCTGTATTTTAGTTTGATTTTTAATTTATTTTTACCCAAAGTGACTTCAGCCAGGAGAAGTGCCCATAAAAAAGGAAAGTGAGTTAAGCGTGGGGAAACTTTAACTGTAGCTAATGTTTATAGTATGATTATTTTTTAAAATAAATTCTCATGGTATAGTTGGAAAAAACTTGTGAGGGGACTAAATTTATCCAGGCTACTGTGTTTAGAATTCTAAATGAATGAAAAACAAACAGATAATCACACCACAAAAAACAAGGAAAAATATTGTTTATAAAACTAACTGCAGAGATAAATATATTTCTTTTTAACAAATTTTTTATTTAATATAATATACAAAATATAATGTAATGAGTGCCATAAGTAGGACATATTTTATGGAAAATCAACCTCCAACCATTTCACAGGTTCTAGCAGTAGTAAATAATGATAGTAATCGTCCTAACTTCAGTTTAAGGACTTTCTATCGATTAGTGAAAGATACTGGATTTGTTTTTGGAAAAAAAAATCAAAGATTTGTGATTATTGAACACGATGACATAATTTGCTGGTGGCATTTGTATTTAAGAGACATTAAAAATATAGAGGTGGGAAGAAGAACAGTATATTTGGATGAAACTTTGGTATATGTAAGTCATACTTGCAATAAATTATGGCAAGCTGTAACGATTAAAACAATGAAAGATGCCTTATTGGCAGGCTTTTCAACTGAAATGAAAACTGTTTCCAAAGGACCTCGATTTGTTTTAACCCATGCTGGAGAAAATGAAGAATTTCTTGAAGGCAGCAATTTAGTTTTCCTGGTCAAAAAGTCAAGTGCTGACTATCATGACGAAATGCTCACTTTTGAAAAATGGATAATGATAACATTATGGTAGTACTTCCTAAAGGAAGCATTATCATTATGGATAATGGCCTGTATCACTCGGAGAAAAAAGAAAACATTCCCGCTACTGCTTTAAAGAAGGGTTAAATTAAGGAGTGGCTTACATCAAAAGGAATCGATTATCCAGAAGAAGCTTTGAAAAAATAATTTTTTATTGAAGTAAACAGAGTTAAACTTAAATTTCAAACTCGTGACATTGATGAAATGGCCAAGGAGAAAAAAATTATTGTTCTTCATCACCAAATCACTGTGAATTTAATCCTGTTGAGTTCATATGGAGTCAGATTAAAAGGTTTGTGGCTAAATATAACAACACATTTAAAACGGTTGATGCACGAACATTAATAACCAGGGCATTTGCTACAGTGTTTCACAATGGAAAAATTACTGCAGTCACATAAAAAAAGTAGAAAATGAAATGTGACAAGCAGACAACCTGCAAGACTATATAGAATCTTTAGTAATTCACCTGAACAACAAAGTCATGATGATGGTAATACAGATAGTGAGTGTTCAGGCATTATGCCATTACAATAAAAATATAGTGGATAGCAATTATTTAGCATAGTTGAAGTAACATTTCTACTGTGAGTTTATTCTGTAAATGAATAAAAGTGCGTATAATGTTTGTGTGCTAATGATATATAAATGCGTGAAAAGTGAAAAAAATTTTCAGAATCTTGTATTAATATAGCCACTTGGAAGGTTTTTTTTGGAAAGTTAATTAATTAAATCTAAATGAAAAAAGAATGAGGTAAGTCTGCACTCAGTGAAACCTTATGTCACTATTAGTCTAAGTTTGTACAAATTATTTGGCAATATTTCAGATATTTTATCACAACTTAAATTTGTTAACCGTTTGAAAATTACAGTTTATTAAGTGTTATAAAAAACATATTGAAATTATATTGATAACTTGTACGGTGGTATGAAGAACTGCTGATAACTGAATAGAATGTTTTTATTGTGAGATAAACTTCTGTGAGAAAGTCATAGTGTATGCTAATCCATTGCCTCAACTGAACATTTCATTGAGTGTATCACCATTGAAGAATCACTGGATGTTAAATAATATCAACATAATAGAACCTTCACAGAGAACAGTTGCACTATTAGAGTTAGAGTATGCTGTTACAAGTCAGCTTCTTGCTACTGTGACTTGTTTTCAACCAGTGTTTATTATTGTCATAGCAGAAGTAAATTGCTACAGAGTTTTAATAGGTGTTCTAGGACTGAGTGGTTTAATCTTGGATTGTAAGAGATTCCAAAATAAAACAAATACAATTTTTTTATTTTCATCTATCTTGGGCAAAGATTTGGGCGATAGTTTTATTTCTATTTCAGGGAAAAATTGAGCTTGAAGTATTAGAGGAACATACAAAAAACCTTTTTCACTAAGGTGCATAATGATATGTGGATCTATTATATTGGACTGTTGTGTAGATTTCATTGTTTTATTGCTACTGAATTTATATATAAATCTTGTTTTTTTGGTGTTACAGTCTCTTAAACTGGAATTAGAGCTTAAAGATCAGAAACTATTGAATCTCACCCAGGAACATGAAGAATTGATGTTTGGTGGTAATACAGAAGAAGATGTTGCTCAGTTAAAGAAAGTTAAACATCAGCTTGAAAGTAAAGTCAAAGATCAGGTGCAGTAATTTGTAGTGGTACTCTAGTAATAATGAAATAAAGATAGGGATAAATTCTACTGTTATTGATAAAGTCAGTTTTACTTTAGATCTCAAAAAAACTTACTGAAAAAAATGTTCAATATATTTCTCCTACTGAAGTGACGTAACTGGGATTTGTTAAAAAGGAAATTCATGTGCTAGTTATATCTGATATTTGGATCCATGTTTCATTGTAGTTTTATCTCTGAAGTGATTCATTTAAATTTTTGGGTAATTTATTGCTTTGTAATTAAAAGTATCAGATGTTTAAATATAGTTATTTTAGCAGAATGTATGATCTTGACAATTATATGTTGTTTGAAAGTAGTTTTTTACAGGATTGCCCTAAAAGGAGAGTAATGTTTTTAGGGCGTATGTATGTATGTTTTTTCCACCATAGCAGATCAACAGCCAAACCGATTTCGATATAATGCCCTGTTGAATCCTTACATTACGGGGAGTATCATAATCTACATAAATATGTATATATGTACGTTTAATTATAACTGAAGGCCACAAAAAATTATATATATGATTCTAAATCGATAATCAGTATTATTTTCAGTACTGATTTATTTATATTGAAAGTAGTTGTTTTAAGTTCTGCTATGGTATTGAATGAATGAATTATGGTAGTGAAATTTATTAATTTATTTTATAATTATTACTACTGTTGTTATTCATTGTTTACGAACGTTTAAGAAAAAATCTTGTGATTATTTGATGGGAAGTATGTTTGATCATGTAATCATATTCTTTCTTCTTGCTCTTATTTGTTGGTGTTGCTTCTTCTTACATACTGTTTGTAAACATTTAAGAAAAAAAAATCATGATTTTTTGTCGGGTAGTATGTTTGATCATGTAAGCATGTTCTTTATTTTTGCACTTATTTGTTGGCATTGCTTCATCTTACTTATGTATTACTAGCCTAGCTACTGTGAGGGCTCACGTCACTTGCCCAACCATCTTGTCAGGAGACTCTGCCCCCTGAACCCTTAACGCATCCATATCCTCATGTTTGTGAGAATATTAAGCGTTTTACAGAAATATTTTAAGAAAAGAAATATTAGTGTGTAGTGAATATTTTTCTTAATATTTTGGTGTTTTTGTAATTAAAATTGGCTCAAGGAGTGAGTAGATATAGAATTTAATAGTTTCTAATAGAAATATAATGTTTAATGTTAGCCATCTTGATAAAAGGGGGTTGGCTAGTGTGTGTTGATGTGAGGTTATGTTATTTGCCAGTCCAGCTGCTGCTATTGGTGCGGAGTGGACCACTTGGTGCGCCAGCTGGATGCATGCCAACGACTCTCTCCCCTAAATAAAAACTCCTTTTTTCACTGCTAAATATTAACTTATAATCCCTTTCTTCTAATAATAAAATTAATAAATAATAGTAAATAAATAAAAATAATCTACGCATTAAATTAAATAATCTGTAAATTAATTGACAACAAACTGCTTCTAGTGTGGAGGGAGCCGTGTGCAGCCACTCGGTGCACCATTTTTTTTCCGCCCTGCACCACAATTTTATTGCTAAATATTAATTAATAATTGCTTTCTTTTATTAATAAAATTAAATAAATAAAACTAATAAATAATAATAAGTAAATAAAAATACAAATATAAAATATTAGTAAAAATAATCTATGCTTAGAAATTAAATTAAATCTGTAATTAAATTTGAAATGAGAGTTGCTTTTCTCATCTTATAAGATCAGTCTTTGCATGTGATTTATAACACTCGGTATTAATTTTAATAAAAAATTTCAGGGGACAAGAATTAAAATAAATGAAACTAATTTACTTTTGTAGGGATTTTTTTTTAATATCGGCTGAGGATTCCCTTTCGGATAATAGATAATACTGTATTTGGTGCCTGTAGGAGAGTAGGGCAATGTTGTAGTGAGCCTATTTTGGACATTTTTTATAATAGATTATTAAAGTCATTCTCAAATTAATTTTATTTTGATTAATTCAAATTTAATTTTCTTATAAATAATAGAATTACAATTTTTGTAGCTAATATTTCTTTATTACATGACTACCCAAAAAGGTGTGTAATGTATTTAGGGTGTATGCTTGTTCCACCGTCCCATAGCATCTCAGTGGCTGAACCGATTTAAATATATGACCCTGCGTTGGAATACTTGCGTTACTGGGAGTGTCATAGGCTATATATATATAGTAATAAAGATTTGCTGGTTGAAGCACAAACTTGATGAACTGTGAGCCTTTATCACTGTGTCAGCTGGGTTTGAACTGAATGATTCGAACCAATCTAATAAATAATATTAAAGTAATAGAATTAGATTTAGGTTAAATAAAATAATATTAAATAAATTAAAAATATTCCTGTTTAAAAAATCTCTATTTAATAATAATGGACTTCCATGGGGACTGCGTGTTAGGCTAGAGTTGTGAGGTGATGCAAGTGCCTCGTGTGAGGCTAGACCAATCCAATCATCTTCAACTAGTATCAAACAGGGTGCCTCTGGGGTGTTATTTTGGCAGGTGCAGTGAGGTGTTCTTATAATATCTCTTCAAATGCCCAATTGTCAAAATTCAAATGGGATATTTGTTAGTACGTTGAAGGCTAACTTTTGCATACATCAGATACACTCTCGATCTAACAGATCACAGTTATTCAGAAATGTTATTATATCTTCATAACCAGTCTTCCAATTTTAAAATTTCAAATCAGATATTTGCAAGTATAATACAAAATCATGATGAAACTAAACCAGAACAAAAAGAACAAGGTTTGTCAGCAATGTTTTTTTGGCAGTTTTTTTTATTTTTAATATTTATTTATTGTTTTTTCATAAATTTTGGTGTTTCCATCAATTTTAAGTTATTTATCTCATGTTTGGTTAAATATTTTAAGATGCAAATATTAAGCAGTCTTACTAATTTTTATAATGTGTGTAATAATGCTTCATTGACAAAAAAGTGCTTGCTACTAATAAAAATACAATATTTTACAAGTGTGGATTTAATTTCATCAGATGTGTTTATGAAAAATTGAAGTTTTGTATGTAAATTGATGCAGTTAATCATTCATTACATTTTATGAAGTATTGAAGCAGATTACTCTCGTACTATTTTGATTTGAGTTTTTTCCATTTAATTGCTTCTTTATAAATCATGTAACAACTGAAATGATTTTCCTCAAAAGCTAGTGGATTTTGGTTTTCCTATTTATGATACCCCAGATTGAATTCTATCCTATTTTTTCTTTTAAATTATTTGTTGAATGCTACATCTCTTTTGACATCTTTTTTATTGACTTGCCCAGGATGTATTTTAAAAATTGGTAAATCACAAGTTTGAATAGTTGATAGAAGTTTTATAACAAAAAAAATTCAATTTTGAAAAGGGCTCAACCCTCTTTAACTTAAAAAAAAACATGTTTTTAAAAGATACTATTTATTTTAGAATTTGAGATAATGTTTGAGGGTATAAGTTTTTGAAATATTATTCTCTACTTTATTCTTGATAAAATTGTTTTTCTTTTTAATCTTTTAAATTATTCTTGTATTATTAATTTAAATTGTATATGTTGATAGGAGATCTTAGAAAAATGTTTTTACATATTGACTGCTGTGATCATGTCAGGTGCCTATGGCCATAGTTCCGCCAGGTGTAGTCAGGAATGTTGTTGAAGCAGAGTTGCAACTGTGTTAAGTGTTGTTTACATTATGTCTTTTCTGTTGAGTATGGTTGGGTAAATTATGTTAAAATGTTTCTTTTGTTTGTAATAAAATAGCATTCAGAATGAGTTAGTTGATTGCACAATAATTTTATAATTTCTTGTTGGAGTTTTTATATGGTCTTCTTTAAAAAATTTTTTTTTTGCCTTAAAGTAGTCATCTTTCAATTCCACAAATTTTTTATTTGCTTATTGGCTTTTTTAAATTGTTAAATGTAAAAATGTTTAAATTCAAAAAACAAATGTTAAGTAAAATAAAGACCATTCTGCATGCTTTTTAATAAAATCTGGACAACATTTTATGCGTTTGCCATTATGGGTTTAGGAAACTCAAAATATTATGCTGCTGCATAATATATGTAGTAGTAACAGTTGTAACAGCACTTATTACAATGCTGATTATGATGATAGCTGCCATTCATTGTGTTAATGACAGGAAAAAATGAAACAGTTTTATAGGAAATATTTTTAAAAAAAATTAGTAGCAGCTAAATTTCCATTAGAAAGTAATTTTCTTTATTTACTCACGAGAATTCATTTTTAAGACCTAATGATGTGGTTTTTCATGTTATTTAGGAAGAAGAACTGGATGATTTGGCAGGACAAGTACAACTTCTTGAACAAGCAAAACTTCGTCTTGAAATGAGTATTGAACAGATGCGTAAAGAGCATCGACGTGAGTTACAACAGAGAGATGAAGAAATTGAAGAAGTCAGGTGTAATGCTTACAAGAAGGCTAAGTGTATGTGTTAATTTTTATTTTCTTTGTTATAGTTGCATACTTAACACATTTGTGCTGGGTCATGTAGATCTGCAAAATAGGCAGGATTAATTTGCCTCTCTGCCATCCAGATCTTCATGGAAACCTATTGCTTTTGGTTCAAATGGTTTGGTATGATATGTTGTTGGGTTTTTATTTATTGCTTTAGGTTTTTAATAAGGTTTATAATATATTATAAAACATTCAGCGTTTAATTTCTGTAGTTTGTTTTCCTTATTAAAGGCTTTTTGTATTTTTTAAAGATTTAACTACATTTTTGGAAGTTGGAAATAGCCTTTTTGTCTGTGTGTTTTATAAATGTTTAATGTTCTAACATTTATTATTAATAAAATTGAATTATTTAAAAAATTTCTGCACTAATTTCCCCTGAAATTATTTAAATATACTTTTTTCTTTGGTAAAAATTCCTCCCTCTTTTTCTTCTGTCAAATTTTCTTTTGTGTTTTTTTTGGAATTGTTTCTATATTGATCTATTAAAAATAGCAAAAGAGCAGAATTTTCTGTAAGAAGGAAATTGTATTACACTAATACTGTTCATTTTTAATGCTCATTTCAACAAATATTTTCTGATTTAAATTGTTTCAACTGTTTGTAATGATCATTTAAAGACTCAATTTAAATATTTTCTCTTTGTTTGTAAATAACTGAAAAAGGTATGCAATTTAATGACCTTGTTTTTCCAGGATGGTCTAAGTCTGTAAGAAAGACAAGCTTCTTATGATGAATAAATGTGTGTGATCATCTTTTTTTATTTATGGTAGTATCAGTTGATGTAAACTTTCAACATCTTTTCCATTTATTACAATACCTCATTGTTCAGATTTATTTATGAAAAAAATATTTTTAAAAAATATTTAGTGTGTAGTAAATATTTTTCTTAATATTTTGGTGTTTTTGTAATTAAAATTGGCTAAAGGAGTGAGTAGATATAGAATTTAATAGTTTCTAATAGAAATATAATGTTTAATGTTAGCCATCTTGATAAAAGGGGGTTGGCTAGTGTGTGTTGATGTGAGGTTATGTTATTTGCCAGTCCAGCTGCTGCTATTGGTGCGGAGTGGACCACTCCGCACCAATAGCAGCAATATATTTTATTTTTATATACGTTATATAAGTGATTCTCAACCTTTTTAATTTTACGACGCCCAAAAAGTGAAAAAAATATATAATGACTATTTTGCAGTCCTCCAACTTTTATTGCTGTATGTAGTGATGGTGTAAAGTTGATAACTGGAAAGGACAGTGGATTTCTGAAAAAATAAAAAGGTCGCCTCATACCTAGGGTGAAATGGATGCACAACTTCCTTCAAAGACATGCTCTTGCTACAAATATGCTGGAAAATCTCAAACAAATTCTTTGTAAAGCTTAAAAATGGTTAATTGTATTAAAAGCCAACCTTTACAGAATAGGCTGTTCGCTAAACTATGCTATGAAATGGGGAAAAAGAAAAAAATCTTTTTCATACAGAATTCAGGTGGTTATCGCAGAGGAAAGTTTTAACTCGGTTATTGGTTATTGGAATTGCGAGATGAATATATAAAATTTTTCCAGACTGAACAAATGCCATTCTTAATTTTTTTTTACAGAATAATCAGTATATGTTGCTGTTGGCTTACTTAGCTGATGTATTTTCGCATTTAAACTACTTGAAGTTAATTTACAAGGACATGATAAAATTATTTTATTAATGGGAGACGAAATTCATGCTTTTATTAAGAAGCTTGATATCAGGATTATTTACCTTCAGTGCAAACATTTTGTTATGTTTTCACTCACTTTCGATTATATTGAAAAGAGTTTGGATGAAGAAGATACTATTATTCACCACAGTTTGGATAGCATGAAGATGCATTTGCATGAACTAAAATTCAGTTGGCAAAGTATTTCCTAGAAGATAAAAATGTTGGACAGTGAAAACATTGTTGCAGCTGCTAAGTTATCAATTGAGATTCACAACCTGCTCATCGAAATATCTGCCGATAAAACTTTACAACTACAATTCACATCTGAAAATGTAGGTACGTTTTGGCTTGTGTGTCGAAGTGAATATGGAAATCTAGTTGCAGAAGCATTGAAAATATTGATTGCTTTTGCCACATCTTACCTCTGGGCAAGGGTCTTTCATCTATGTTTGTGGTAACAACTACATATAGAAATCGTCTTTTATCATTTGAAAACGATTTGCTTTTGTGTGTTTCTAACATAGATTCACGTATGGAGAAACTTTTAAATGAAAAAGAAACGCAACCATCACATTAATTTATTTTCTTTGCATGTGTAATTAAATGTAAATAAAATATTCATAATAAAATTTTTTTTCATTATTGTTTACATATGAAGTTGTGGGCTAATTTTGCAACCTCCCCTTTCATATCACCGTGACCCTCAGGTTGAGAAATGCTGCCTTATATTATTTTAAAAATAGCTGCGATGAAATATGTTAACAGTACTGTATATATATATATATATATATATATATATATATATATATATATATATATATATATGAGATGTGTGAGAAAAGTAATGAGACTGACTTTTTACTCACTAAAGGTTTTATTTTTTTCAAACAACAATATTATCCCCTTCAAAGTAGTTCCCTTGGGCAGCAATACACTGGTGGAGTCGTTCCCACTCCTGGTAGCAACGCCGGAAGGCTTTAACTGGTTGGTCACAGTCTTTTGAATGTTCTCCAGAGTTCCAAAATGACGTCCTTTTAAGACATGTTTCAATTTCGGGAAAAGGAAAAAGTCACAAGGACTCAAATCAGGTGAATATTTTGAGGAACTGTAGCAATGTGTTTTGAGGTCAAAAATTCCCTGAAGAAAATGGCTGTGTGACATGGGGCATTGTCATGATGAAGCATCCACTTGTCTGCAATGTCTGGTCTCACGCGAATCACTCTTTTCCTGAGCCTTTGAAGGACACCTTTGTAAAACACTTGGTTGACAGTTTGTCCTGAAGGAACAAATTCTTTATGCACGATACCCCTACTGTCAAAAAAGCAAATCAGCATGGTTTTTATCTCTGATTTGCTCATTCATCATTTTTCCGGTCGAGGAGATGATGGAGTATGCCACTCTTCGCTTTGCTGCTTTATTTCAGGATCGTACTCAAATATACAGGATTCATCACTTGTGATCACACGATTGAAGAATTCTTGGTCATTGTCAATCCTCTCAAGAAGATCAACGCACACGTTTCTTTGATTGTCCTTCTGTTCCGTTGTGAGTTTTTCGGCACCAATTTCACACAAACCTTTCGCATGTCCAATTTGATCTGTCAAAATTTGATGTATGGTGATGTGTTTAAATTTAACTGTTCACTCATTATCCTTATTGTTAAACGACGGTCTGATCTCACCAGAACCCTCGCACTTTCAACGTTTTCGTCAGATTTTTAAGTTGAAGGTCTCCCTGAGCGAGGTTGATCTTCAACGTGTTCTCAGCCTTCCAAAAGTGATTTGTGCCAGTGGAAAACTTGTGCTCTTGATAAACAATGTTCCCCATAGGCCTATTTCAACTTCTCAAAGGTCACACTCGCGGATTTCCCAAGTTTAACTCAAACTAGATTTTAAAACATTGCTCTAAATTCTGATGCTCCATTTTTGTAACACACAACAAAAACAACTTCACTGATGGCGCTGTAAAAAATAATGTGTTGGCTGAATGGAGTTGAAAGTCGTACTGAGCATGTGGAAGGGATGAACAAACCGGTCTAGCACAGACTGGTAGACACAGCGTTGTCAGATCGCTCGCAGTATTACCAATCTCATTACTTTTCTCACACACCTCTTATATATATATATATGTATATAACTTACTCATTATGGTATGGAAATTGTTGTACCATTGTTCTATGCAGAAAAATTCTAGATTTATTTGTCCGCTTAAATAAAAACTACAGAAGTATATATGAATAAAAATTAATAATTTCTGTTAACTTATAGCTTTAGAATGCCAGCTTGAAAGTGAGCATGAAGAACGTACTGGGTTGTTAAGAGAAAGACATGAATTAGAGAGACGACTAGCAGAAGCAGAAGAAAGACTGCGTAGTAATAACACTTCTAATCAAGATCTTTTACATAAATTGAGACGTGATTTGAAGAGAACAAAGGTATTATTAAGGGATGCACAGATGACAATTGAACAAACCAGGGGTGAAGGCTCGAATAAAGCAGTTGTCAGGCAATTAAGGAATCAGGTAAATTTTCAGTAATAATTCATTGACTGGAATTACATTAGATCTCTAAATAAGTAATCTCAGTATTATACATGTATAATTTTTGTATAAATTGTACTTTTTGTCCTTTGGTTTTTTTTTTTTTACTTTCGCAGCTGTTGTAGTGAGGAATATTGTAAGGGAAGGTTTTATTATGCATCATAATTTGGATTAAATTTTTTGTTTTATTTTTGGATTTTTGAGGTACTTTGGGTCCAACTATGAAAGCTATGGTGCAATTCTATATGACTGGGTGTGCATGTGCTATGTGCCTGCATCTATTTCATTTAATCTTTTGTTTGTTAAAGTGGTATTACAGTTTTATGAAGATTAGACAAGGAGATGGGATAGTTCCTCTTTAACTTATTATGGGGTTAACTAGAGTTAGGAAGTTTTGCAATATGTTGCCAGTTTTCTAAATTTCTAATGTAGTACTTATGGCAGTACTCATTTGTTTGATGTTAGTGCTAAACTGTTCAACTTGAAGATTTGAAATTTGGCATGCAAATATGGTTATTTGCTGTAAATTTGGAATAATATTTATATAAATACGTGCTACACCACCATTACGTTTTTCCTTTTTGTCTTCCAGCTTCAAGTTGTCCAACCATATTATGTCTCTAATTAAATAAACACATGCGTTTTTCAAATTGTAGAACAATAGTTATTAATGATAACATAATGAATAATTGAAACATAAAGAATTAATTAAACATAATAATAATAATAATGTTGTTAGAACTGTCCACATCATCACTCTAATCCTCGATTTGATAGTCGGCTTACATTGACATCTCAAATGTTGGGATACAACAAACCACTTCCTCTAAGCACTCTCTTCTGCCTCTAAGCACTTTCTTCTTTTTCCAGCATCCTTAATTCCTGTCTCCCTTGTTAGTTTTCTGATATATTTTTTTTATTCTACTTGTGGTCTACCTTTCCTTTTATTCCCTTCTTCTGGCTTTGCTTCAAATATCTACTGTGGCTTTCGGCAATCATTCATTCTTATTAAGTGTTACCATTTTTCCTACTGTTTAACAAGAGGAATCTATTCCAACTCTTCTCTAACTGTTACATTTTGAATTCTGCCCTGTCTAATTTTCCTCATATTTCCCTTAAGTAGATTATCTCTGAAGTCTGGAACCTATTTCATACTTTTCCAGCATAGACCAAGTCTCCCAGCCTTACACCAGTGTTGGAAGATAAGCTGTTTTAATATTATTAGTTTGATCTGTCTGCCATATTCTCTTTTTCCAAATAATAAAGTTTTTTAATGACAACACACAATATTATTGTTTAATGTGTAGCATGTGGTTACTCTTTCTCAGTCGGTAATACAGCTCTTCTTCAAGAACACTGCTGCAGCATAAGAAAAATAGTTTGATTTCAAAATTTGGAGTCCTGGACAAGTGTATGCCGGTAGTAAACAAAATCTGGTATTTTAGTTAATCTGTTATTTCAGTTTATTATTTTGTTTGGTTTTAAGTTATTAATTAAAAGTCATGTTATAAAATAATATGTGATATTATATTTATTTTTTTGATGTTGCTTATTAAATCTTATTAGGTTGAAGATGCTGAATGTGCACGTGCTGCTGCAGTTAAAGGTAGACAGACTGCTGAAGCTGAAGCTGCTGAAGCGGTTGCTTCTATGGAAGAAGCTACTCGTGCTCGAACAGAATTAGAAGAAAGACTTGTTGCTGTTACTCGTGATCGTGCTCAAATTCAATCACAGTTGGATGAAAATGAGGAAGAGCTTGCAGAGGTATCTTAGCCAATAGTTTATTAATATTATTATTTTAAACTATTTGAAATACGGTAGATGCCACTTATTAGAATCACTGGGTAATTGAATGAGCAGGATTATTGAATCATTTTTCTAAAATCCAAACCAAAATACAGAAAATTTGTGTAAATTTCTTCTTGTAATAGAATCAAGAATTGGTTTATTGAATCGACATTTAGTCTTTTTTTTTATGCTTTCATTTTATTGTAGTACTTGTATTTAATGTTTAAGTTGATTACTCCGAAGAAATGGGTGTATTGTACCATGGTGTCGCTACTAGCTGGCTAAAGATAAACAGCACTGTGCTAGATTTTTGTCGGTAAAGGATGGCGAACAAAATTCACATATGTGCAGTGCAGTACAGTTCAAGCCATTCGTCTTTTAGTGCGTTTTGTTTTTCTACATTGTGTATACTGTACATATGGTTCGATTTGTATATTTGTTTAAATATTTTAGTTTTCTTTTTGGATGTGCTTTAACTTTTGGTAATGTTTAATGTTATGTTACTATTCTTTCATTGTGATCATTTGTGATTTTGTCTGTTGTTTACTTTTTGTGTACTATACTGAAATCTTTGTGAATTTTAAAACCATGTCATGTAAATGTAAGGATTTAAATTTACATGAAAAATTAGTAGTTTTAAAAAAAAAAATGATAAACTTCCTTAATGTAGTCAGCAAGAAGCTGCAATGACACTGGGACTTTCTCAGCCTTCATTTCAAGCTGCAATCTCCTAAATGATAATGTGAACCTAAAGAGGAAACGTGATGGTAAGAATGAAAATGTTGAGCACGCTTTATTAAAGCAGTTCACTGAGGCAAGAAGAACATTAAATGCGCCTATGAGTGATTGAATCTTAATTGTAAAAGCAAAACAATTTGCAGAAAAATATGGTGCTCATGATTTCAACCAAGAGATGGTCAGCTCTCTCGTTGGTAAGAGAGAAACAATATTGTTTTAAGAAATCATTCGGCGAAAAATTGGATGTTGATTAGCTTACTGCAGATGATTGGAGTACACACAGCGTGCGCCGTTCTCAGCCAATCTCGCTTCGCCCTGCTCCGATGATGTGCCAAGAACAACACAAAAAAAATGAAAATGTTTTCTAAAAATGATTACTGAAATTTAATGTTGTTAGGTTTTTTGAATGATCATTATTAAATAAACTGAAATACGCTTAGAAATTTGATTGTTTGAATAGATTTAAGTTTTATTAATGTAATTTGCCTTAAAAATAATAATTTTAATGTTGGGATTCATTTACCCTTTGATGCCGGTCGGACGCTCGCTACATCACGAAGGGTAGTCATCTTTCCACGTATTAGACTCTCTACTGCGTAGTTCCTTGTCTGCCGTTCACAGCATCCCCAGTCGCTGATATTAATGGCTGGATCCTGCTCCTTCCGAGTCCTGAGTGAGAGTGCTAGTGCTTTTTTTACTCGCTTACTAGCCGGCCGGTGAAAAAAATATAATTACTTTCCCCTTCCAACAAAGCTTATTATGTTTCAGCTCGCATGCGCGAGAACATCAACATTTAAACACTAACACAATGTCAAAAAAAAAAACGTTACTTATATTAAATCTAATACAATTGAATATAAGTTACATACAAGATACAATTTTAAAAAACGTTACTTATATTAAATCTAATACAATTGAATATAAGTTACATACAAGATACAATGCTAGCTTTATTTTTTTTATTCATGAGGTTTGACACGCCTCAAGCGCACCATTAAATGTATCAATTTTTAACAACACTGGTGACAGTGCTGGTGGCCAAATTCGGTACTAATGAACTATGTTAGTCAAAACTTGATGTGTTTTTTTTTTTTAATGAAATGAGTCCTCAACTGAGTCTGTAAGTTATCTAAGTAAATTTTTATATGCTTTTAAAGTTGTGAAGTCTTTTATGAATCACTCGATTTATTTGTGTTATAAAATTGTGATAGTACAATTTGTTATAATTGATTTAATTAGGTCTTAAAAAAATATAGAGCTGCTGTACAACAACTTTCCACAGAGCAAGCGGCACAGCAGGAACAGGCAAGTCATGTTGCTCAACTTGAAAGTGAAAGAGCTAGTTTACGTGAGCAACTGGCTGAACTAAATTCAAGACTCGAGAATATGGAAACACTTAGTGATCCTTCATCTTCTCTCACAGCTAAAATGCTACAAATTAAAAATAAAGAACTAGAATCCAAGCTTGACCTTGAACAGACCACAAGATCACGATTAGAGGTGAGTAATAATTTTATTTTTATTTAAAAGTAGGTATATTTTTAATCCTGTTTCCTTTTATGAAAATCGTTATAATAATAATAATAATAATAATAATAACTATAATTATAATAATAATTGTAATAATAATTATAATAATAATAATAATAATAATAATAGTAATAATTATTATTATTATTTTTATTAGTGCAAGTTGCAATTCAAACTTGGTGTTGCCCAGTCTAATCCTTATATTTTCTAAAACAGAACTATTGGTTAAAAGTCACTAACCCAGTAACCAAAGTATGCTTGTGACATGGCTATGGAAACACAATTCATTGTAGCTTTTGACTGGTTTTGAACAATACGATAAAAAATATTTTTTAACAAATTATTTGTAATGTTGTGTATCACCTGTGCTACTGTTTGATGGGAATATATGTTTATTCTATTTTGATTGTGTTAAATATGTATTGTATGTTCAGACAAATGTGTTAAATTTTAAAAACACTTTTATTAGTTTGAAGCAATTTTGATCATTGATGAGAAAATGAAGCAGGTACTTACATCAGGGCTCTGATCTTTTTTTCTTCTCTTACAACTTTATGTAACAACTGAACAAATTTCAGTTATTTTCAACAAACAAGAGAGTTTTAAAAAATATATTGTCTTATTATGAGTTCATTAAGATGTTTCAGACCTGTTATTGTTGTTTTTGGATTCCTTCTTTTATAATAATTTGAAGTTGTATAAAAATTTATAAATGTATTAATACAATATATATTTATTAGCTAGGAATAAAGTAGTATGTTTTACAAAAGTTTTCAGATGTTGTTAGGTTTTTAACAGCTCTATATTTATGAAATTGTAAAACTTTTTACTTTAAAAATTATCTGTTCTGTTATGGGCAGGATCAAGTATTGTACATGTTGTGGTAACATTGTAGCACTGTGTAATATGCTTCATTGTGTAGTATGGAAGGCATTTAGTAATGAAAATCTGATCAAAGTTTTTTAAAGTTATTTCTGGCATATCAAGTTACTGTAATTTAATTAAGTTATATTAATTTTTTCATAGGTTTTTTATCTCTTAATAAACTTAAACAAATAGAATTAATATGTTAAAAATATATAATCCATGTAAAAATATATATTCTACAGATTATTTACAAATAATTTTTTTTTAAAATGGTAATTCATTTTCTATAGATTCAAATAGCTCGATTACGAGAAACGACAGAAAGGTTGCAAGCAGATATAACTGCATCAAGAGTGCGTGAGAACTCCGCACATGAAGCGACTCGTAAAATGTCACGATCATTAAGAGAAGCTAAAGAAGAGCAACAGTTATTAATGGTCCGAGAAGCTGACTATAATTCAAAGTGCCAAGAACTTGAGAAAAAACTTGAAACATCAGAAGCTGAAACTGCTGCTGCGAAATTTGATCTTCGACTAGCGATGCAAAGAATTGAGGATCTTCAATGTGCACTGGAAGGAGATATGGAAGATGCCAATGTTGTTGGATCTGACAGGTAAAATATGAAATGCGTTTGAAATATTAGCTTTTTATCGTTTGTAGTGAAAAAGGTTAGTAGAATATGCTGATGTTTTCATACAAAAACAAAAAAAGGAACTGTAGTCCAATTAAATTGGACTATAGTGATTTGACTATATAATCACTATAGTGACTATAGTGATCATGAAAATAAAAATCAGATTACCATTTTGTAGTTTATGTGGGCATACATTGAGATACTAAATTTCTGGTCAGATGTTAAGACCCTAAAAAATAACTTTGCAGTTAAGTAATGCAAGTTAAAATTATTTTAAATTACTATTAACAGGCTTGTCATCACTTAAATACTTAAGGATTATTTCTTAAAAATGATTCATCAAATTTTTTTTAAGTTACTTTGGTATGTTATTTGATCTTCTTGAATCATCTTCCATCAAGTTCAATTATTACTGAAGTATGCTCAACCAAAAGCTTGAGTTCCAGAAGCTTAACAAAATTGTATGAACAAATCAATTGTAGATTTGTCAAACATCATCCAAAACTTGATGGGTATATGCTATTTGTATTTGATAGTTATTGTTCAGTTGCAGAGCATGTGTAACTAGTGTATATAAATGCATGTAAAACAGCTTTCTTTGTGTGAAGTATAGCTGTTCATAGTACAGTGACTCACAAAACCTGTGTGATGGTCCGTAACACTAGCAATGTGTTTTCATGCAACTCAAAGTTGCTAAGGAATAACGTTATTTATCTAAAACTTAAAGTGAATATTAAATTCGTATAAATTGTAGATTTTTGTTAAAAATAATGGTAGATATTGTCAAGATATTTTTATGACCCACTTAGTATGGAATAAGGCGTATGTGTATATTACATTGTTTCTTGATAGAAATAAGTGCATTAATTTGCTACTTTATATTGTCTATGTAGTATTTTTTATGGCTGTGAACAGGCCCTTGGTGAACAGGCTGAAGATAAACAGAAGCAACAGACTTCTTGTTCTTTAGTTGAACTATCGATTGACAGGTGTCAAGAAACTGAATTTTCCATGATGGGGTAGTCCTGAGCTTTTTCTTCTGAATTATAGTATCCTTGTCTCTCTTTCAAATCATTCAACATTCCTATCCTCCTTCTTTCTCTTCCTCTCACATCCTGAATCTTTCCTTTAATTATTATTTTTTGAATATAGTCATGTCTTAGTATGGGGCCATTCAATTGGCTTTTCTTCTTTATTTTGTCTTAATCATACCCCTACTCTCATTTATATTTATCAAGACCTGATCATTGCTTATATTCTCTTGCCAGTTGATACCTAGCATTTTTCTGCATAGCCACATTTCAGAACTTTCCAGATATTGAGCTCTGTTTTCATTATATTCCATATTTCTGCACCATACAATACCACATTCCAAATAAAACGTCTTGCAAATCTATTTCTCAGATCAATAGGTATACTTTTGGTTTTAAGCAGATTTCTAAACTTACTGAAAGCTATTTTACCATTTGCAATTTAGTGAGGAGAGCTCCTCTCCCACTTCTTCGCAGGTGGCCCCAAAGGGGATATCCCGGACCATGACTTTAAGGTCTCTCTCCTTAGGGAGCTGGTAAGTGTGTAGTAAGCTTCAAGTGTAGTAAGCTCGCACTTCCCAGAAATCGCCTTTGCTGCTTAATTGCAGCCTTATTGAGAGCCTGGTGCTCTTTGTGACTAGGCGCCTGCGGACTATGGCAGATGTGGCTCTCACCAACATTGGTCATTTCCTAGGGCAGTCCAACATTATGGGCTGAATTTTCTCACACTTCTCTACTGGTGGTTGTAAGGGGGTTTCCCCTGTAACTTCCATGGTGGTGGCTGCTGTTTCCGGACCGCCCTTGGTTATGGTTGGCTTCATGGACTCATTGTCCACGGCTACCAATGCCTTGCGCTTGGCCCTTTTCCGGGCTCTCAAGGTTACAAACTCTCCACCGGAAATTTCCAGGGATGGAGATTGAGGAAGTGGTGGGCGATTAGTTGCCGTTAGCCTAAATTAATAAAAAAAAAATTATATTTAAATTTTAACACTAGTATAAGTTTAAAATGCCAAAAATAATAAATTAACTTAATAAAAAAATTAAAATTAAGTGAATAACGGCTTACATTAGCATAAATTACTAATACAAGGGGATGGTTAAATCTGGAAAAGTCTCTATCAGTGAATGACTAAATAAAATTTAACTAAAAATCATTAACTTAATACTAATTACTACTTAATTTATAAAATAGTTCGAAAGTAATAAAATTACTTTGTCGTAAGCCTAAAGTAAACTATGCTAAAACTTATCCGGTTTGACCGGAAGGTCAGACAAAAGATATAACACTATCGCTGGCTGGACTAGATGTCCTAATGGTATGTTGGTGATGACACTGGAAATGTTGTTCAGGTACACACACACACACACACACACACACACACAACACAGAGCACTAAAAAACACGTACTTTCACAACCATTGCTAGACAGAGACTACAGTCTTCACCCGGAGGTCTGATTGTGGAGATATTTTAACTCTGAACACAAATTTCCTCTCAAGACTACCCATCTTGGTTTTGCGATATCTGCAACTATTGGTGTCTATTCTGGATCTTTAATGGAGTGTTCCTGTTGACAGACTTGTAGGGCAGATTATTATCTGCATATTGGATGGTTTGGTTTGCTTATTTCTGTCATATCAGGTTACAGTTTTTATGTGGTACCTAACTTGTGTGGGTTATATATGTTTGGATTTAACCTACACGTTTGGATTTAAATGTTGTAATTTTTATGTATCATACTGTTCTGTTTCTTTGTTTTTCCAGTGACCTTGAATCTGGAGGTAGTTCAGATGACTCATTAGGCACATATTTAGCTAATCATAACGTACATAGTTCCAGTAATAGTCACGGTTCTCTTGACAGGTAAATTGATATTACTGTTTCTTTTAATATGAATTAAAGTTGAATTATTAATAAGTATTGTGAACATCTATTCTATGATAAGATGTTTGAATTTTAAACATTATGGTGACATGTCCTAATGTCCTATTCACCTCTTAGACCTCAGATTTTTACCAAACTAAAACTTAAAATTTTTGTTGTGATATTTTTGCTAGAAATAATTGAAATATTTTCCCAAAAATATTTAAAAATAGTGTTCTTTATATGGAATTGTGCTTCCAGAAGATTTTTTTCAGATTTTTTCTGTTCGTGGTAATATTGAGATGTAATTGTCACAAGAAAAGTTATTTCTTGTTAACTGATTATTCAAGAATAAAAGTTTGTATGTTTATAATTTAACTTTTTCTTCACTTTTTTGAGTCTGATCTTTTTATTTCTTTATATTTTAGATTTTTACTTTCAGATGTTTTTTTCTAAGTAAAATATATTTATTCTTCATGAATTCTTCTGTTATAAACTATTGTCAGTCATAGAGATATTTTATTTTAAGAAAAACCATGAATTAGGAATAAAACTTTTACAATTCTATTTTAAAAGAAATATGAATTTATTTCTTAAAATGGTTATTCTTAAAGTTCCTTTGGTGAGTGCACCAATATTTTTCACATTAGACCAGTGATTTTATCATATATATGTATATGTATATATGAAATGCATCTTAACATTAAAATGGATTTATTTTTCTAAACAATTATTGAATAGGGACTCGTTTAAAAAAATGCTAATAGATACATGTTTTTCCTCATTGGATTACGGAAGCTTTTGTCAAGTTTTGTTTAATTTGGTTCAAATTTACTCGAGTTGTGGGTCAAACAAACTGAACAGAATTGAGCTGCAGAACCATTACAAATACACTCATACTATAAGACCTCCACAGTAAATAAGTATGTTTACATTTATATATATTTACAGATTGTATATCAATGTATTTATTGGTATAGATTGTTACAATTTCTAAGTGCTAATAGCTTCGTTCAAACTACCTCTAGTGCTTATATGATCTATAGCATGTTGTTGAGGAACAGCTCTATTGAACTTCGGTTTGGGTGTTACCATTCTACCCTTTTTATAGTATTTTGTTTTTATAATGCTATGACATTTGAAGTGTTGTGAAACCAGGTTTAAAGATACATTTCATTATCTATCTTACTGGAACTCTGTTATCAGTTTTGTTAGATCTGTCTCCTAAACTAGTCATACCTGCAACTTTGTATCCATTATTATTTCAAGGAGAAAAATCTTTGATAGTAGTAGAAAGGATAGGTGTTTATTTTTATATTTTCCCTTTCCAGAAAAAATCAAATAGATAAATTGATTATAAAAACATGGTTTATTGTTGACTACTGAATTTTTTTCTACCAAAGACTGATATCTAGCTTGTGGCTTAAAAATTGTATTTGATTAAAAAATATATGACCTTAAATTTTCTTCTTGTAAAGTTTATGTACAAGTACAAAATAAGCAAGATATTGATACAACCATTTTACACAAGATGGATGTGTAGAATCTGGCCCAAGATATAAAAAAATTTTTTGCAACCCAAAATTTATTACAAATTTTGTATATGCTTTAATTTTTGTTATAAAGTTTTGCTAGGATGCAAAACAAATTATAGAATGATAAAGAAAAATGGTAGTTAATTAGAAGGGGACTGAGCCATGATCATAATATGAAGTTAAGGTAATGTAGAGGAGGCTTCTTAGTTTGTCTATCTGTTTCAAGTTATTTGCGTGAAAACATAAATATTTATGGCTGTTAAAAGGATCTCTCTTTGTTATGCACATGATATAATAAAAGGTATTTGTACGCATTATATATCGTTTTTTTTTTTTTTTTTTTAAATAATAGTAATGATAGTAAAATAACATTAATTAAAATACCGTCTTATTGAGTTTGTCACTATTTTGTTATTAATTTTATCGTACATGCCTCACATGAATTTACTTAAATACTGATTTTTAATGCCTAGTGTGTTATCATGTCATAAGTCAGTTATTAATAAAAGCTTTTTGTTACTGAAATGATTAATGGTTAATATTTCTTTAAATTTTCAGTTACGCTGTTAGGACACTTTAATTGCTATAATTCTTTAAATTCCTTTTTAAAAGGATGCAAATTTAAATCTTTTATATGGACAAATTTTTAGACCCATATACAATGGAACACTCTTGAAAAAGGAGTGTCTGTGTATTTGGTATTGCAATGCAGGTCTGTTATTTTTTTTTGTGTTGTAGAAATTTAAATTATTTTTTGAGTAAAATGATCCCCCTATTTATATATATATATTTTTAAATTATGCTGACATAAACAACCTAGTATAGGTAATTGAGATAAGAAATTTCTAACCTTAATTTTTTCATGATAGTACTTTCACAGGATCCTGGATTTTAAGTCATCATTAAAATCATTTTATTAAATTGCACATTAAAATAAAAATATTAAAAATAATAAGAATATGTATACTGAAATGAAACGACTAGCACTAGATAGGGAATCTTGGAGAGCTGCATCAAACCAGTCAAATGACTAAAGACAAAAAAAAAAAAGAAGAATATTAAAAATTAACAATATGCTGCATTATTAAAATAAAATCATGCACGTGGTATAATGTTCAATGCTGTAACGAACATAATGTGCTATATAATAAAATTAATTTAATCATTACTGAGGATGTGGGATCCCACCACAAAAATACTATCATGATAAAATTAAGGTAAGAAATGTCTTATCTCAGTAGTCTGTACTAGGTGGGTTTTGTTAGTAGAATTTAAAATCTGTAATTTAACAGTTCAGAGGAATAATATGAATCTTAAAAAGATTAATTTCAATAAAATAATATATATATTTTTTTTTTTATAAAAAATAGAAATTTGGAATTTATTCAAATTTTTTTGATTAAATTATTGCAAAAATTCCTGAATTTGCTTGTGCAAAAATCTTAACTTCCCTCTTTGCAATTTAAAAATATTATCATTCAGGTAGACTGAACCCCATGCAAAATATGTAGTTGCTAATCTATTCAATGTGAAACATTCAGATGCATTAAAACCGGTAGTGTAATTTTTTTAAAATATGATTAAAGTAAATATCGACGTACAAATATGCAAATGTAAATTATTATTGGTAATATGTTAACAGTAATAATAAAATTAGTTGGTTAGTATTAATTTTTTAATTAATTTATTTTTTATTAATCTGTATAAAAGAATAGTTAATATTCGGATTAGTAATGATTAATTTTTAACTTGACAATTAGGCTGTAGCAGTTTGGTTTTTCAGCAGTCTTTGTCCAGCTTCATTTAACTATTATAAAATCTGTTTTCATAAACTTCCTTGTTTTTCAGAATTAGTGAGGAAAACAGTCTTCTATTCTTCATATTATTTTTAAATTTATTTTTACTAGCATTAAATTAAAACTTTTATAAAACCTAAAAATAAGATTAAAATCGGAAATTTATTTGTTTTTACAATTTATTACTTATCAGTTGTTTTATTTGTGTTTGAGGATAAAAATAATTTATTGCTTGTAAGAAATTTTAATATAATTAATAAATTCGCTGTGGTAACTTTATATATGCCTACTGGCCTAGTACATATATAAATAGGTGAATATTTTAATAGCGATAAATGTTGCATATTTGTTCCCTTTCTGCTTAAATGACTTGAAATATTATTCTAAAACTAAAATCGTCTTTCTAAGTTTCCTTAATCCAAGTTAAGATAAAAATTGTTTATGCTTTAATCATTCTCCTATATATTTTTTGACTGAGTATAGAGTAAAGAAGAAAATAGCAGAAAACTATTGTTGATAGTCAGGGGCCTATCCTCAGGACATTTATATATATATATATATTTTAGGTTCCATATGAGTTGTTATTCCTTCTTCATTTGGTCAGGGTTTCATTCATATCAGATCAGTGCTTCTGATAATATATTGAAAAAGCAGATTGGCACATATTAGAACTCAAAAAATTACAAAACTATTTCAATTTCTAATTGGAATTTCAATGTCTACTTGTACTTAATTTTTTTAATACATATTTCTTCAATTTTGATGATCGTTGACTCATTTTGTTTGCTGGTGAGAGATACGTCTTTTCCATTAACATCTAAATCTTCTTTAGTTGATTTTTTTCATTGAATTGCTTAATTTTTATTATAAATATTCTAAAAACAGCTTCCTTTAAGCACATGTTTATTTTAAAATGCCAAAAAACTAATTAAAATAAAAAAAAGACTTACAAAAAATTCTTATCTATAGTTTCCATAAAAAACTTAACAGCATTACTGTGCCCATTATGTTAGTTACACATAAGTTTGATTTACTGTTTTTCAATCATTGATCCCACTTTTTGAATGATTACTAAGTTAGGATTTTTAGTCCCATTAATTGTGTTTTCGGGAGATTACATATTATTTTTGGTTGACTTTTGTTATTGGTTTCTGGTATATTGACAATTACATATTTAAGGATTTAGATGTTTTATGAAAATATTTATCTATTTTAGATTATCATCATTACTCGTGAATTTTTGAAAATTATTTAAAATATTATTTTTAATTGTTTTTGTGTGTTGTGTTTATTATGTGTATTGATTAAATATAGTGTAGTTTTAGAAGAAAACTGAAAACAATTTGGGAAACCGATGTCTTAGCCAGAGCTATGTATGATGCATAGTTTAAGGTTTTTGTGGGAATAAATACAGATTACCTTGACTTCATTTGCTGAAAATGGATTGATTGAGATTAAAATCATGGTGTAAGCAATTATGTATAATACAGTTTGTTATTACGTTGTGTACCATTTGCAAAACTACAGAAAATTAATGCTTTTTTTGTACTAATTATGTTCATACTAACTTCAATCTTATTTATTATTAAAAAAAAATTTAAGTCTTTTGTGTATGACCTACAAATTTGGGAATGTTGTAATAGTTGTAATGGTCAAGTTCATTACAATAAATGTTTTAAAATAGATGGTAATAGATGTAATGTTCACATGTCTTGCCTTGTAATTTAACTAATTTTTGTGGACAGTGAGGTAGTGTGAAGCATTTTATTTTTGCAGGGGTTTTATATGCTTTGCTTTTATAGGGATTTAATATGTTTTCTTATTTTGTATTTTTTCTGATTAGATATTTTCTATTATGTTTATAATAGAATTAGTGCTGTGTGTTAGCTGGAGTAATTGTTTTTTTATTATTGTTATTATTAATTTTTCATGCTAAGCAGAATTAATAAACTTTGCTTAAGTTTTGCTTATAAATATTGTTATTTGTATTTGAAAAGTAATGTGGTTTACTAATTAAATGTTTTAAATTTGTGATGATATTTTGGAACATCCAGTTTGCTGTATGTTGAAGTTTATAAGGAAAACATGAATAGCTTGTCTTAGCTTTCCAGTTAATTATTAATAATTATATTTATTAGTATATGAGAATAGGATTTTGATAGAATTTTGGCTTATTTTTATGCAGTATTTTTTTTAAATTTTATGATAATACTTGCTTATAATAGACATATTTGCTGCTCAATTTCATTTATTTTTCCATGTAGCCGTTTATTTTATACACATTTTGGATGCTGGTTATAAAATGGTTAAGTGGGCTGTATAATAAATTGACACAGTTTGAATGTAACTAAAAATTATGATATCTTTATTATATTTGATTGACACTGATCATAATTGAATACCAGTACACTAAAAGTAAACTTGTGATAAAAAATATAACCAACCAACATCATCTCCACTTCACCATCCCAACTGAACGAGCAACACATGAACAAGGGAGAGGGAGAACTCCCCATTACACCATACACACAAACCTGCACCACATGCATGCACATACAGAAAAATACCCAACATGCTTTTCCTTTGCTCTGTAAGGTATAAAATGCACTTGCAGTAGAACTCAGTTCCCTAGAAATATATGGAATGCTTATTTAACTGCTGTTGCATTTACATACTATTTGCTTCTTTTCTGGTCCTCCATAAAAATTATGGTCTGAAGGTGCCAGAGTGATAGTAGGGGGGATGATAGGGAAAGAATTACCATCTTGTTTTTTTTTTTTATTCACTGGTGGTGAGATGATTGGCACAGTGGTGAAAATTAGTTTGCCATGGAGTGATGTCTTTCCTTATAAAATTTATGTTGCTTAAGAGTGGAGTTTTATTAGTGTTTAACTGAAAGAGCAACTTATTTCTGTTCTCTTTATTTCTGAACCTTTATGTATATTTGTGAATCAAAAAATATCATCCCCATTACTTTTGCTGCAAATGGTACTATTTTTCACCTCTCTTTGTTGTCAAATTCAAGTAAAGGCATTCCATATTCTGGCCTTTTGTTTCAGATTCAAAATGATGAGTCATGTTTTTATAATCCCTTAAAATATCACTGAATAGCCTCCCCTAATTTTTTTTATCTTTCAGGCAGTTGTTGTGATACGTTGTTTTATCATTAAGCTTTTTAGTTATGAGTAAAGTAAATGTAGAAACCTGGTAGCATACATTTGTATCTTAACTGTACGAGTCCGATTTCCTGCTGCATTCCAATTTCCTTCATATAACACATTTATCATCTCTGATAATTGTGCTTACCCATTTTTTTTTTTGTGATTTAAGGATGAGTGTTTTGAAGCTGATGTTTTTTTTGGGTGAAAAGCACCATGGCGTTATCATCGCCTGGGTATAAATTTAATTGAAAAAAACCAAAAAAAAAAATAAATTGCTAAAAAACTACAGCTTTGAAACTAAAAAATTAATACAAAAACCTTACAACTAATATCACAGCTAAATTTTATTTTTTTAAAAAAGACTTAAAACTAGTATCACAGTCTTAAAACTAAAATTAGAAATAAGCGTAAAATTAAAACCGTAAAATGAAACTAAAACTAAAAAGAATCTAACAAAGTCCAAGAGGGCTGTAAAGAGCCCCAACTTGGATAATGGAAAACTAAAAAACAAAACCTATGTTAAAAAACGTAAAACCAAAAACTTAAAACTAATATCACTAAAATAAATATAACTACTGTCACAGATAAAAAACTGAAAAATAAATAAAAACTATATTAATATATATAAAAACAAAATAAAATTGAAATAAATTTAAGAAACTCCGAGAGGAGTGTAAAAGACTCCTTCTCAGATAACAGAAGAAAATATAATTAAAAATCAAGCGCATAACAAAAAAAAAAAGAACACCACTATAAAAACGTATGTAAAATATTAATATATCTAAGATACAAAAACACCTGGTCTAAAACTTCCTTATTATTGCCCAGGATTGGATGAATGATCCTGGGCAATTTAAATTTATGATGCAAGGCCACATAATACACACAGTCCACAAGGATGTGGCGCACCGTCAAGGGACAGTTACATCGTATGCATATTGGTGCGTTTACTGCTGACATTAGATAACCATGTGTAGCTCTTGTATGTCCTATCCACAATCGACAGAGGACCACTTCCTCACAACAAGCTTTTCTGCGTGAGGATTCCTATGGCAACACAGACTCCTTTATGTGCTGGAGTTTGTTGTCAACCGCAGCCGTCCAATCCTCTTGCCACTGTGTTCGAAGAGACTGTTTTATACAATTAACAAAGTCAGAGGATGCAACATTAATGGTGAAAGGAGGTTGATTGCATGCATCTTTAGCAGCAAGATCTGCATGTTCATTATCTGCAATTTCCACATGGCTAGGAACAGAAACTTACTTTTGTGTTCTGATGGTTCAACTCGGCGATTGCGTTATAAATTTCAGTGACCAAAGGATGACGAGAGTAAAAATCTTCTAAAGCATGGAGTGCACTACACGAGTCACTAAAAATAAGAACATGACGGTATTTTGGGTTAACGATATTCAATGCTTTATTAATAGCATACAGTTCAGCAGTAAACATACCTGTAATATTAGGCAGACCAAACATATAGATTCTGCTATTAACAATAAATGTGCATCCAACGGTATCATCCTGTTTCGATCCATCTGTGTATACTATTGCATCTGGATTTATCCTAGAAAGGATATGGTGAAATGTTTGCTGAAAGACGAGATCAAAAATAAAATTTATAAGGCTAATTCTTCTCCATGGTGGATACGAACAGGGATACGTTGGAAGAATAGCAGTTATGTCTATATTTAAAACCTGTAGTAACTGCCAGATACGTACACTCATAGGTACAGTGGATCATGGATGGTCCTCATATCTTTGTAAAGTAGAATTCGCAAGAACTGTGGTAAAAGCCAGGTGATTGGGTTGCCCTTTTAGATGGGTAAGGTAAGATGCTGAAAGTTGATCACGTCTATCCCAAAGTGATGGTTCACCACACTCAACAAGTAGTGACAGGGCTTGATATAAAAGCCCCTGTAGCAAGACTGAGAGAAGCGTGATGTACAGCATCTATGTTCAGCGCAGTATTACACACTGAAGAGTAGGCAATACAACCGTAATCTAAGCGAGAATGAACTAAAGAGTAATAAAATTACAACTTGCATGACCTATCGGCTCCCTATTTGGTGTTACTAAGAACTCGCAGCATATCTAACATTTTGTTCTTAGTTCTTTGATGCGATTGACCTATGTAAGACAGTTGTCAAAATTCAAACCTAAAAACTTGATATCAGAAGTAATAGAAATTTGCTCTCTGTTGAGAAAAACTTGCAGAATAGATGGGTCCCGCAAGCGAGAAAATATGTATTTTGTTTTCTCAGGTGAAATGTGAAGCCAGTGAGATATTGTGTTCTATAGTAGTCTCTCTGCTGTGGCTGTTGAACAGGACGTAATATATACTGCAAAGTCATCAGCAAATAACAAACATGAAACAGGAGGTTGTACACTGTCAGTATGATGGCTATAGTGAACAAGGTGGCACTTAATACACATTCTTGAGGGACTCCATTCTCTAAAGTGAGGCTACCTGACAGAGAATCTCCAACACGAACTCGTTTAAGAAACCCCTGATAAAAGCCAGCATGTTACCATTTATTCCCCATTCTTTAAGGATATTTAGGATACCAGATTGCCAGGCTGTGTCGAACGCCCTTGTGATATTAAAGAAGACAGCAATGAGGTGCTGGTGTAGCAGAAAAGCGTTCTGAATAGCAGTTTCCAATGACACTAAATGGTCAGTGGATGAATATTCTTGTCGGACTGCTCTGGAGATAAAAGGCCATTTCTCTCTAAATACCATGTAAGCCTGCAGTTGACCATTCTGTTCAATATTTTCCATAGGACGCTTGTCAAGGAGATAGGGCAGTAGCTTGAGGGGCTTTCTTTGTCTTTCCCAGGCTTAAGCACTGGTATGACAATGGCTTCTGACCAGACCGAAGGGAAAACTTGAGAAGAGAATAGACCATTATAAATAAATAATAGCTGTTGTAGCATTGAACATAAGCTCTATGCTTATGTTCTATTCTATCGATTTATACCGTAAGCTCTAGCCTTACGGTATAAATTTAAGTGTTCATTTGTAGGCCTGTGGTTAAATTTGCGCAGTGCCTGTCGTCGATTGCTAATAGCGTTTCAGCAATCATCATGCCATCAAGGAACAGAAAGATGTCTTGGGTTTCCCAATATTTGTGGGATATATCTATTAGCATTTTCAAGTATCAGAGATGTAAGAGATGAAAGATCGTCTAGGGCGTCTGCACCATCGTCATACTGTGATAGGAAGGCTTTATGGTAACCTTTCCAATCTGCCTTTCAACATTCCATCTCCATGGCCTTTTATTTGTTTTGCAGTTGACACCAATGTTTATAATAATTGATCTGTGGTCACTGCCATGAAGGTTGTCACAAGCAGACCAATTAAGACAAGGGAGTAAATTCGGTGAACATAAGGAAAGGTCGATGTTTGACAGTGTACCAGGTGATGAAGACATAAATGTATATGAATCATCATTCAGAAGGCAAAGGTCTGACTCTGTTTATCATATTTCCTCAAGAGGAGCAGAAAGATGAGCCCCAGGAAATATGGTGGCCATTGAAGTCTCCTACTATTAATGATGGCAATGGAATTTGCGTGAGGAGATTTGAAATTTCTAGAACATTGAATTCAGAATTCGGGGAGAGATACAAATTGCAAATATTCAATTGAAACGGGACTGAGATTTTTACAGCAACAGCAGGAATGTGGGTAGCTAGAGGTAGCCTTGAAGCCGACACCTCATTCCACATGAAAATAGCAACACCACCACTCTATCTACAAGACAATCATATCTCTCACTTGTGTAGCCTCTGAGAGTTACAGCATCTTGCTGTAATAGATGCGTTTCTTGGAAGCACATTATTAATGGTTCATGTGAACGCATCAACACTAACATCTTCAATGCGGGACCGAAGACCTCTAACGTTCCACTGAATAATGTTCATAAGAATAGATAAATAAATTCAGAAAAGTATACAAAAATTAGTTGTACGTGATTCGATTTTTCTTTTTGAATTTTTGATTTTAAAGAACTCTGATGCCCTGGGGTCCGCTGGTTCTTCAACCATATCCTCCAGTATACGGGGTGATGGAGGAATAGATTTAGCAGATTAGGATGCCGCAGACCACATTCCAGAGGGAGCGGTTACGTGGGTTCCCTTAACAGGCTGCTTAGTTGATGGCTTACACCCGTTGTGATTATTCCTGCCCATACCGGTAAAACTTTGGGAACAGGAACTTTCATAGGGATCCCACTGTTGGATTCACTAACTGCAATGGAAGACTTTTTGTTGATCTTTGTCAGTTCTGAAATAATGGCTGTTAGTGAGGCAATTTGATTAGATAACATCTGAACAAGTTTTTTAGCTCATTGCAGGATCCGCACGTCTGATTATTTAAATTTGTAGGAACTTGTTTTGATGTAGCAGTATCAAAAGATACGTCTAATCAGGTTCCTTGAGTTAATGGTTTTTTTATATTCTCTGCGTGCCACCGGAAAAGATCGTTTTTGCTCGATAGAGATTCTGAGAATTGCCTTTTCTTCCTTAAAAGTTGGGCAGTCTCGAGATCAAGCGTATGTGAACCACTGCAATCAGCACATTTTTCATTTTCTTGGCAGTTAGCATCATTGTGACCTTCCTTAGCACATCTACCACAGACCTCTGTTTTCAAGCAAGATGTTGTAGTGTGACCATACCCTTGGCATTTAAAACATCATCGAGGGTTGGGAATGAAAGGTCGTACTCGAACTGAAAGATAACCAATTTTTATTTTTTCAGGTGGGACTCGAAGGTTGAAAGTCACTATAAGAGAAGCTGTTGGTTCTTCTATTCTGATTTGCCTTTTCATTATACGCTTCATTTCTACAACATCTTGGGCACGGAGCTCATCAGCTATTTCACTGATCTCGGAAAAAAATTACTCCGCGACTTGTATTTAGGGTTTTGTGGTATTCTGCACTTATATTTATATTGCCCATATTACAGAGACGTAAGATAGATTGACTCTACTCATCATTGAATGTTTCAGTCAGAATCAATCCATCACATAATTTTCTGATGTTCTTCAGGGAACCACTTGGACCTGTTATAACTTTGTTTATCAAGAAAGGCAACGCCTTTTGGAGAGAGCCATCTTCTGGACTATTTCGGAGAACAACTAATCGGATATTTTTATAATTCAGATCTAATGATTTGCAGTTCTCTTCGGTTGGACTTTTGTCCTCGTCAGACCAAGCTGACCGAGGACTCTTCACAACACTAGTTTTGATGGTTTTTTCAGATGGACCACCAACCGTCATAGTATTTATTGTTGGAACTGAAATTTTGTTCCCACAAGTACCTGCAAAAAAATAGACCACTCCAGCAGAGCGCACATGTACTGGAGTTACAGCTAAATACAACTGGGTTCGGCCTGGTGCCCAGAGGACATCGTTCGAGACTCACTACCTAGAGCCATTCACCCATTGGCATGATAGTTCCCACCTTGGGTTACGGTTGCGTTTCGTAAGATGTTGCAACAACACTGAGTGTAAATGTAAGAAATATTAGTATAGGATGTTGTGCGGTTATGCAAGTGTATATGTTGTAATTTGTGTAGGGTTCTTGGTGTTGTATATGTGTATAGTGTAAAGTGTCCTGCAGCTCAGTGTGTAGTGAGAAGAAAAGCTGCAGAGGCTAGGCCCGTGGGGATACCAACCACCAAAGTCTTAAAGAATAAGACTCCGTATCAGGGGAAGCTGATGTTGGATGTTATTGCTCACTCCTGCCTTTAAAATTTTGTATTCATTCTTTTTACATTTCTGGGACCAGTACAGAGTTGAATCAGATTTATGGGCTTCATGGATTTTACAAAATAAATTCTGTGATCAAAATTAAAATTAATTAGAATTTTTTCATAGAAATTTAAAACTGTGTTATTAACAAATAAAAGTATATGTAAATTAATATTAAATTATTTTATTTAATATTATTATCCCCGTATTTTTTATTTGTTAATTTACAGATATTTATACACATTTTGATCTTTGCTTTTAAATAAGATTGAAAATTGTGAAATAACATCAGCCTCTGAATGGACTTGTGCTATTTAATTCTTGTTGTAAAAAGTTGAAATACGGCTTAAATCATTGGAATTTAATTTTTATTCATGGTAAAACTTCATTTATTCTGGTTTTAGTCAACTTGCTAGGAGTTAATGTAGAAACATCTACTATATCAGCTGACTGAAGTTTTAGATGGTAATGGTCCTTATTATTTAAAGCAGGCCAGAAGCCGTAATCTTATACATAGAGGTGGGTTCTGCTGTATCAGAGTTTTGTATCTCAGTGTGACTTGCTGAAGTTGACTTTTACCTAGCGCAACTATCAAGTCGCACCTGGTCACCAGGTGCGACTTGATGCCACAAAATGGATGCAACTAGAATGAGTGATTTACCTGTGGTCGGTGGTTCGCAACTGCTGTACCTCATGCAGTGATTTAGCTGTTGCTAGGTGATTGCACTTAGTTTCAGGATTGAGTCGGCTGTGCCTGAAACTTAGTTAAATTCAAAAAGATAAGGTCTCTCTTTCCTGGCAAATATTTATTGCTCCCAATATAGTACCATTGGTAGGGTTAAATCATATCTTTAAGGTGAGCTTGCTAGAGTTAGATTTTCTGCTGGAATGCCTATGGGTGAACAGTTTTTGGTTGTTTTCTGTAATCAGTGGTGTTGAGGGTAGCAGGAGAATATCCTGTGGTTTACCAAAGTGATACTCAGCATTGTATACATCAAGTACTACTCAGAGGTGTGAATGTTTGCAATAAAACAGTAGGCAGGTGATTGAGATGGCTACAGTCGGGGCATGTGATCCATTTAAATTCAATTAGGGACAGATACAGTTGTTTTGTGTCCATGTATCATACTGTTGTATCCGTGGAACCCAAGAATGCACGCTTCACGGGTTTATTAGGGTCATTGCATAATAAGAAGATTGTGTTTTTACTCTCTTGTGTATTGACAATAATTTCATTATTTGTAATTAGCGTTTGTGTATTTCAGTGTTATCTTATCATCTCAAGTGACAAAAAAATGTTTTATTTATGTTTGTTGCAGTTACCAGTCTGCTGAAAGAAGTCTTTCAGAAATGCAGGTAAAGAGAATTAATGAAATTATTACCAAAGACTCCTCATGTGCATAAAAATAAAATTGGTATATTTATGTTAATTATTTCTATAACATGTTTGTCTTGAATTATTTTCATTTGTTATAATATAAATACATATTAAGTGTAATAAACCACGGCTTATTACATCTTTATGGAATTATAAAATTTGAAAGAGAAAATCTTTATTGTTAGGTAAAGCTAAGATCTGTATGTAATCTCAATTATTGAAGTATTATCATTTTGCTTAGAAAATATATTATTTGAATCTCTGAGTTACTGATGATTGTTAGATTATTTAATAATATACATAGCTATTATATGATGTATTAATACTTTTAGAACAGTTGGTTCTGTACTTGGTTTAGTTTGGACAAACTGAGCATGTTCATCCTATTTATTTTTTAAATAAATTAAGTAATTGTACATGAATTCGTTAAACTGATCTTGGTGAACAATTAATGAAAATTGTTTGGATTTTTGCTAAAAAAAAATAATAGAATAATGTAAAGGTTGCAGAAAATGTTTTCTCAAATACTGGGTTTTGTATAGTAAATTTTTCTTATTATTATAATTTAAGTTCACATGATATGTAAAGAAAGTAAAAAGAAAACGATAGCATACTATAAAGTTAAATTAACTACAGCAATTGAAAATTTGAAAATATTTGTATGATATATATGTACATTTTTATGCTTTAAAATTATCTGATATACTATGTAACAGTTATTTACGAAGTAACAATGTAATCATATCAGCTATATTGACGCTTAAATATTTTTCCTTGTTAACTAAAAATTGCTTGGAAATAACTGCAGTTAGTTAAGTATACAATTATATAATGCTTGACTTTTGCATTAAAATTGCCTGATGTTCATTGATATTGTTTGTAGGGAATTATATGATATTAGTTTATTATAGTCACCCTCAGTACTGTCAAAGAGAAATTTATATTTTTGTTTTCATTCTAAGCTATCTATCTTGTTTTTATCTTTTGTATGCTTACTGCTGTTTTTTCTTATTTTGATTATAATAAATTTATACAGTTAAGTTAGTCAGATAATCGTTATAAATAAAATAAATAGTGCATGAATAAATATAAATAAGTTAAAAAAGAATCATTCTAGTGATCTATGTACAAATAAGAAATCAAAATACCAAAAAATTTCAAGTATTATTTTATATTATTAATAAATAGAAAAGAAGTATTTTTATATAGTATCAATTATTTATTATGTATGAATTTGTATATTCATTTGCATACATAGCATGAGTTATATTTATATGTGATGCTGATTAATACCAGTTTTATAATTTTATATATGTACATATTATAAATTTTAGGTAGAGTAATTGTTGAATACATTGTTTTTCCTTATTTTAAATTTAAATTTGAAAAGTTATTATTTTAATTGCATTAATTATTCATTTATTCTTACAATTATAAATAACTATGTTTTGTGATATGTATATTTATATATATTAAAAAAAGAAGTGCATATATATATATATATATATATATATATATATATATATATATATATATAGCCAAGTTGTATCTAAAATTATTGTATTTTAAACTGTCGTACATTTAAAGAATTAGTAACTTACACTTACCATAATTTAGTCCAAAGTATATAATAAATATATTTTTAAGTTAAATATCACTATAATATATATTTGTGAAATGATTGAAGTATAATGTAATTGCTACTTATTAAAATTGCCAAAAGAAGGTTAAGTGGTGAAGTGAATGTTTTCGTACAGTTTTGTGTATGTGTATGTGGGGTTGAACTGTTGTATTATCATTGTGTTAGTGAGTAGAATGATGAAAAGAATAGTGCAGTAAAAGCTTTAATCGATAAGTATTGGGGTTGCTATTATAGTAGAACTGGAGATTTTTATGAATCTTAATAACATTAAAAGTATATAAATAATACTTATTAATGTTATTTATATATTATTAAAATGAGTCAGAGACACATTAATATTATTATAATTATTGTTATTAACTCATGTATTATTATCATCACGCTTTCTGACACTTATGGTCATAATTTTAAATGGGTGTTGATAACTGGTGTCAGTATCAGGTATCAGTTCAAAGATGATAATAATTTTTTAAATTTACATTAATGAAAGAAGAGTCATACATACGTTATACAGTATAGTCTCTAAATCTTCTCAGATTTATTAAAGAATAAAAGAAAAATTGTATCTCTATATTGCAGCCGTTCATTCTTGAGCAGTATAGAACGCTGGAAAACGATGAATTATAACGCATGTACTGTTACCCATAGTATCTGTGATTGTTTTCTTCCTAATTTTAAAGGATAAGCAATCAGAGTTCAACCTTGGGATGACTTCATTATACTGAAGCTTATCATGTTAGACAGAACTGTGGCTTTCATGTTTGCGACAATCACTTTTTTGTTTAAGATGAAGTTGTAATTCTTTGTGCAGAGTTGTTTGTATCTTGAAACAGCTTCTTATCACTCTGATTGTAATATATTATTTGTATTTTTGTTATAATCTATTACTATGGTGCTATACCATTTAATATTCTGGAAAATTCCTGATTACTTCCTCATTTCTCAAACCATTTTTTTCACTAAAAGTTCCTGTGCAACAAGTGTACGATTATCTTAAAAGAAATTTGTATTTTTTTTAATAAGTTTCTGGTTTATAAAATCTTTCTTTTCATCATTTTTTTTGTTGTTAACTGCTTCAGAAGTTACACTTAGAGTTAAAGAAATTAATTATATTGCTCCTGTACTCAGGTATTAGCTGATATTACAGATATAATTACATTATGATTTTTCATTCTGAAGGTTTTTTCGATACTGGTAGTAATAAAATGGGGTTTTATCTATAACGTACTGTTTTGAATTAGATTTAAGTCTCGTAAACCAGCTGTTAGTAGATTGTATTCAGTATTTCTTTATGTTTAAGATGAAAAAATAATTTTTTTAAAAACCCATTTGGTTTTTTCCAAATTGGAAAGTGAGTTCTTACAAGTACGCTTTTCTTATTGTTTTATTTTTTTGTTTCATCTTATTTATGAATTTATAATCAAGGAATCTACTAATTTTTACCAGTTTTTTTCATTACAGTATTCTTTTTTCAATGAAGTAGTCTTTTTCCATTAGAATTTCTAAAGATGTGTAATAGTAAATCATGTTTAGTGTTTATCCTTTTAGTTTACTTATGGGTATGTAATTTATTGTATGGATTTCAGTGGGGTCAGATTTTATTACAGAATACTCACAGAGGATAGATGCATTTATTTGGGTAAGTATAAATGTGGTGTGCTACAATTTTTATTGTAAATTCAGGTGAGAAAAAAATGACTTGCAAAATGTCAGGACGATGAACAGATGATCCTAATATGTTTTATTGAAAAATAATATCATTATATTTGTGAAGATAGATTGGAATTGAATCGGCATGTGAAAAAGCATTTAGTATTTATATACATTTGAATCGTTTGAATATCATATTTATCATAGATGGTATATCAGTGTTTTATTGGTGGAAAAACACACTAGGGAGGCTGTGGCCAGCCATTTCATATTTCCACTTTCTGCCTCTTTAACTTTCCACATTGAGCCAGAATAGTAGTTGACATGATGCTCTTGGTTTCCATCTAAGGAAGAAGAAGTTGATCAAAGGATCTAAGGTCTAAGGTTGAAGGGATCAAAGGTTAATGAAAGAGCTGAAGGGTGGGATGATTAACCCATTGAGGGACTATGAATCTTCATAAATTCCAGTATTACTAGTGCAGATAGATTTTTAGTATTTAATTAACAGCACTGTTTTATGTTGATATGAAAAAATCAATTAAATTGACTAAATCTTCTTTTAAATATCGGTGGAGTTTATATAGAAAAAAGCAAACAAAACGAATCAATATAAAAGTAAATGTCTGTAACTATTTTGTAAATACCTGAAGGAGTCTAAATATCTTAGAATGAAACTAAACACTTACTATTTTTTGTTGATACCTAATCAGTATATTTGTTTAAAATAAACATTATCATAAGATGGTAAAAATTGTTTTTAAATTATCAACAAAAAAACTACATGATTATTAATTTTATAGTTTTGATTCATTCTTTTATCATAATAGTAAAAACTGAATTTATCTAAAATTAATCCAAGAGGCTTATGTTATAAAAAACAATATGATAGCAGATCACTTTAAAAGTTTACATATTATTATTATTAATATAAAATTACGAAAGCAGTGTATTATAATAACAATACTTTTAGAAATATTGTACAGTATAATTAGTTATACAAACTAAATAATATAATTAGTCTTGATTGGTTATTGAAGATTATTTAAAAATAAATTATTCATTATGCGTGGTTGTTATTGCATTTACTTAACAGTAGTAACAATTCCCAGTTGTACTGATGTGAACTTGTTGGAAGTAAAGATCTTGGAAGAAAATGCAATTGAAGTATTTTCTATGAAAAAAATAAATTTATATGGCTTGTTTAATAAACAAAATAAAATTTCTTTTGAAATCATATTTTTTACGGTATCATTTATAATATTTAGAAAGATCTTTTGATGAATTTGTTTTCGGTTTGGCAATTTATATTAAGCTTTAATATATTACCCCAATTTCTGATAGGTACCAGGTACAGTATACTAAGGTTATCATACTGTTCTGTAACAATCGGCATCTATGATTACAATAATCCATGTAAGCTTCCCAGAAGTAGAATAGATTCTATTTTGTGGTGGAGATGGATGACTAGGCAGACATAGTACTAGAGGCCAACAAGGAAATACACTTTTTATTTATGCGGTATTGTACAGGTATAATAAAGTTTTAAATTATTAAATTGAATATATTACTCCATAAAAAATATATATATATTATTAAGCCAAATGTATTTATTATTTTATAACATATTGTTCTCTTATATTATAATGTAAAATGCTGTTATTTTCTGTATTATTAAAAGTATATATTTACTTTGTTTGTTATTTATAATAAAGGTTTTTTGGGAACTGCTTTTTAAATCCAGATTTTTAAACGAATTGCTTTTTAGTTTTCTTTTTTTTAATCGTATTGTTTTTATTTATTAACTAACTGGTCTTTTGTTTGCTTCGCTCACCCTTCCCATTTGGACCATCACCGTGTTCATTATCCTCATGCTTTTGAAAGTAATCCTGATAAAATAGGTTAAAGTCTGTTCAATTTATAAAAACTGTCAGTGTATTGTAATTTATTCAGAGCAACAGTCTGGTAGCACAACATTTGAATTTTGAGTTATCTGAAGTATGCGGGTTTCAGAGTAGTTGGCTCTCATCTTAAAAGTAGTAGTTATAGCTGTTTATCTGTGCTTCATTCAAGTAAAAAAGTATTTTGCATGGTTTTTAGTGTTACCCTACGAACACCATGAGGAAGTGGCTGTACTTTGTTTCTCTTGTTTTGTTTTTAATTTTTTTTTGTGTTTGTGGAACAGTTTGGGAACAACATAATCTAAGGAATGCACCTGTCTACAGTATTAACAGCTTTTCTGTCTGGTATATATATGTACAGATTATTTCCTTAGAAGACTCTGAAGCAAGCCATGAACAATTTCCCATGCGATAAGCATTGAATCTCCAAGTGGAGAGCAGCTACTTCAAACATCTGCTCTTGTGACTTATTTATTGTCATCAAAAAATCAAACTTTCAGTAGAAACTGGAGGAACTTGAAGGGATGGGCAAGTCAAAAGGAATGAATGCTGTATACTGTTGCACTTTAAAGGTTTGTTTCTTGATAAATGAAAGATATCTAAAAAGACAGGGACTTTTTTTGTAGAAAATTTAATTTCAAATACGGAGTAGTCTTCGTATTTGATTTCATCAGTGGTATGGCTGTAGTAAAGTTGATTATTGGTAAAGAAGATAATTCGGTTTTTACTGCAACCCATTAAGACAGCCACCATCTTGAAACAATGGAAAAATTTTGTAATTACAATAGTCCTATGTTTTTCCCAGGTATAAAAACTATGTTCATGCAAAAATTCCGCTCGATCGGTTTTGTTGTTTTTGCTTGAAAAAGAGTAACAGATTCAGAGACCACTACATTTATATATGTATTGTTTTTCATAGACTATTACATCAATTTTTTCAGAATTAAATTCTCTACAAGTTTTGGTGATAAAATTTATGCATTTATTCGTTTTTTTAACAATGTTATTGTGTATTTGAAACCTAAAAAAAGAACTTGTTTATCGTCACCAAATTTTCCTATTTGATGGGAATATCATGAAAACTACGGAGATACAGTTCTTGGACCTGTTTAATTTGGTTTTTTAGGTTAAAAAAACTTATGAAACCATGAAGTTTACCCCTTATACAATGCCTTAAAAATTTCAGTATGACCTCATTTCACCTGTGGGGGGAACTGTAATAGTGAAATTTTTCACTAGCTGTAAATTGATAACAAAGTGTTTTTGGACATATGTTTGCATGAAATTTTTTTTTTTAGAAATTATCTTAACCCTTCTGATTATTTTTGTAATGAACTTTATTGGTGTCGTTAAAGATTAATTTATTTTATAATGTGTTCAAGTCACAATGTATCGGGTTTGCACCTTGTTAAAAAATGTTTTATGATTTTAATCATAGGGAAGATTTTTCATTCCTTTTACCATCACAGTAGTGTGAAATCTGTTAACAATTGTAAACTATATTTTGCATTTTAGGAAATATTTGAAGGCTCAGATTTACTAACAGGTACTTCAGCTATTACATTTGTTTTGCAGTCACTAGACAGTAAAAGAAAGCCCTGAGTCTGTTCACAAGTTATCGGGCTCTGCAGGTCCTGATATCTTTAACGAGTAGAAGCTAGCAAGGTAGAATTAGAGTTACAGAACAGATGGTGATGACGACAGTGACAACGATGACGATGATAATAAGGGATCAAAAATTAGGAAATGGAGTGGGTCGTGAAAAGGATGATCTACCATTGGAAGGACAGGATTATGACACTACATCACTCTTATGAAGTTCAATATCCCTTTCAGGCATTAGGTGCCCATGTTTACTCATAATCTCTGAAGATCTTTACTCAGATGAAAACAGCACTATAAGTGATTAGTGATTTTATGTTGACTTACTAAATATGTGCTGTAAAAAATTACTTTTCCTTGGGAATAAGGAGCCAGTCAAGAACAAGTACAAGACTTCTGAATGAACAACTGTGTTTACCTTCTGATTATATAATTTGTGTAACTGTCCATGTGAACTATAATTGTTCGGCCATACTCACAGCAGAGGTTGTTAGGTCTTTTAGTAGTTTATAAGTATCTGTTGAACTGTTTACAAGGTTACATTTTTCTCTCATTATTCTAAACTTGTAAATACGGTAATTATTTTTTATTGTCTCTTAAACATGCATTGAGTTTACAGTAAGAGTTAGATTATTTAAATCTCATCATTCTATGACATTTGCAGTCATTTCTTTTGTAATCATCAAAGAGGTAAAACAAGCACTTCTATTCCTTTCTAGACTCCAAACTCTGTAAGTCTCTTTCATCCTATCTGTAAACTCCCAGCACCACGAACATCCGGTTAACTTTGAACATGATTAAACATGTTTATCAGTAACTTCTAAGAAATAAAGTAATTATTTAAAACAAAAATGTTACAATTTCCACACCACCCATGAGGTATGTAACATGGCATGTTGAGATTTATGTTTAACAAGTGATATTTCTCCCCGAGAAGCCTACAAACACTCGACAGCAGGATTTCACAAACTTCCTTTAAATCCTCAGTGAATTCGTCATCTTTCTTTACTTAATAAGTTAATTTCATCAAATGATTTCTTACAACGGACATTTCATCATCAGTAAATCTATTTGTGTATGTCTGGTAAATAGGTTTGAAATCAACCCATTTCATCCGGTTTGGTGTCATACAATTTGGCACAAATATGAACCTCACTCTACTGAGTGTGTACTTTTCTCATATCTAACAATATGTAGTCAATACCGATATGAAGATCGGTCAACCTTTTCCACGGCGTCTTCTTTAGAAAACAATCTTCATCGTTGAAAGTGTACATAAATGATATGGTTGTTCATAAATGATATCATCATCATACTTGAACGACTCTCGAGTTGGTGTAGATATTTGTGTCTTCTATATTTCTCCCACCATTCCCCTTGGCAATTTTACAGAATAACCGGTAGAGTTCGTTTTCATCGATAACTGTACAGGCGAACTGACTTTCTCATAACAATTCATATTCATTTGCACATACCATAGCGTGCAGGTTTTTCACGTTTTCAATAATCAATTCGCACGAGCACAAATAATTTGGTAGTCCACGTCCGCAATAGTCGAATCTCTTACAATCAATTGCACGACTTTCATCATTATCATCACAGTGAACAGAGTAGGTGACAAGCTTCATAAAACAATATTTGTAAATATATGGTGCAATAAACCTCAATTCATTAACCAAATCAGTAAATGTCTTCACCATCACTAATTACAAATCCAATAATTTTTTACAAAAAAAAAACTATCTCCTTGTAATCATTCAAGGAACTATTCTTTGTGATTGTTTCGTTTAGTTTTTTATCTTTTTGTTCAAAAATATAAAGATATCACACGGTCACTACAATCCAGTCGATTATATCCGATACCTGATCTTTGATATCTTGTATGTATGGTTTATACACTATTCCCAACAGTACAGTATTTGGTAAAGTCATGGTTTCTTGAATTTTTGAAGCCGGAAACAGAACGGTTAGTATATCTTTAAGATGGGTCAGATCTTTTATCGGACCAATCGAAAAGAAAGACACCAGCCATGTGGACAGTCCATTGTCTAACCTTGAATGATTGTCTATACTTTGTGGTTATCTAATATAACTTACCCCCACCACCACCAATATCAATACATGACAACACATTCCATCTATAGTGTCAATCTTTAAAACTATTCAGATATTCATGCAATGAACTGGGAACTTCATCGTAGATGGCATTATACTTGAAAATTACTCAAACTGTATTGAAACTATCTACATCAATATTTATACTTACAGCATGTGGAAAAGCATTGGTTGGAATCTTCAAGGTCGTTAAGATGTCTTAACAACTTTACATGTCTGTAAGGGAAAACTTTAACCAACCACATCGATGAGGCTATATCAACATCCATCGCTAAACTGTGACTATATTCGATCATCAGACCTATTTTATAAAATAAAAACTATTATGATTTGTTACCTTTTCACACCACCCAGGAGATAGCAACCGGAGCCCGTTGAGATTTTCTTTTTACATGAGTGAAATCTCTCCCCCAGAGGCCTACTATAAAACACTCATTTTTTTTTATATCATTTTCTGTTTTCCTTCTTTTTTTCTTATACATCCTTTTCTTGCAAATGTTTGTAAGTGATCCAGTGCAAGTATAAATAATATTCCCGACATTAAACCAAGATGGAAGGCTACAACTATAATTGAGATTTGTAACCAAAGATATGGATTCATCAGCATCTTGCAGCAGACTGAGCTCTACAGCAGTAGTCTATTTCGGAGTACAATAGACTCGAATGAAAGCGGAATGTTTTTTTTTATACAATTCTTACATTGTGGAAAATTGTGCATGTTAATCAGTTCGTTGCACCATCTTATGCACAACTCATTGAAAGAAAAGTAAAAACCATTCTTGGCCAATTCTTTGTTTTATGTTTGTGTTTTCAAACGATCTGCTTCTCCGACCAGATCCAACGGCTTTTTACATAACTTAACCATCCCATGTAGAAACAACCGGTTTGTAAAATGCATTTTCCACTCGCGTTGACGTTGTGGTACGGGCAATTTACTATGTAATTCGAACTCTGCTTCGGTGGTGTCCTCCGGTATCTTCCGAACATCGGTGTGAAATCGACGCAGGAATTAGACTTTCTCCAGTTCTTTTGTGTGAATTTAGAGAATTGCGAACACAACGTCTTCATAACAGCGTCACCGTAATCCCAATCTATTTTTTGAGTTTCTCTCTAACCAAGCGACCATCCGCTTGTATTTGGATTTCAACTCATACTTCGGGTAAGGAGAACGAAAATAAAGAATCGGCATCCTTTACGGACGACAGCGAGTTCTTTAACTACAAATTCACCACTGTACTCGAGAAAGCCGTGATACTGGACAACTCCTTCCATGATCACTGCTCAGCTGCGTATGTGAGGTCTAACAACGTACGACTGCCTTATATCACAGTATTTGTGGTGGGGGTTATCCCCATTACTGCACATCTGTCTTATATAGCAGTAGCGTTGGTGGGGGTTACCCCCACCATTTTTGATGAACTTTTTCTTCCTCGGTAATTTTCATATCATATATCTAACGTTCTTTTTGGTAAAGAAAAATTTGTAATCTCAGTGTGCATCTTACAGTAGTTGTCTTCAAAGTCATTGATGTTGCTGAAGTTAATGATGATGTCCTATTTACAATAGTTGTAGGTATTGTTACTGGTAACAGCGTTGGTCTTGACCGAGGTGATGGTGATGTCCTACTGAATACTCTATCTTTTAAAGTAGGTCTACTGCTAACAGTGGTTGTTGTTGATGTTATTGGTAACGACCATTTTCTTACCATAGGTAGTTTGTTAGCCGTGGTGGTAGTGTTCGAAGAATGGTAGAAAATCGACGTCGTTTCCACCACCGATGAATTACACCATATTAACGGAACGTTAACCGACGGTGACGAAGAAATAACAACTTTACCTATTATCGGTTTCATCGTCGGACATGGTTCTGAGTAGATGTTCAGTAGTACTGATACAATAATCCGATCAAAAAGCCTGTTTTAAATACCCCCAAGGTTACCAACCACCACCGCCACTACCGTGATGCTGTATGTTTATTAATTTTTTGTTCTTGTTGATCAAACGTAAAAGGTTTTCCACATTACATAACCTTTTTCACTATTCCTGTAAGCGGTGTGTGCGTGACAATAGTTTCCTGAGTAATGAGATAATAGGCTACCGTATTGGCTGGTATATTGTTTTTAGTATCAAAATCGATACGTACGTCTACGTCGATGTGCCCCCTGGTGCAGATCAGGAAGACATATTAAGTCTTGAACTAACTGATGAGGAACTTCTGGATATGACCGCTAAGAGATGGTCTGCCTGGACAATGTCTAAAGCCAAATTAATTACCTTGCCTGCAGAGGTCGTTACAGATACCTGTCAATTTATTGATATCATTAAGTCCAAAGGGGCAATGGCAGAGGGCAAGAAGCCTGGAATGATAGCTGTAGACACTTCTGTCATTATGGATGACGAATACGACACTCAGACCAATAAGTATATTGTTTTTTACGACTCGACAGAGGGCGACAGGGCTTCTGCTGGGTGTATACTAGGCGCGGTCAAGAAGATCTTATTAAGGGCCCCTAATGCGGCGTTCGTTCTGCCAAGTGGTCCTATTGGTGTCATGATTAAGAAGATGGCTATCTATCTGTTCAGGACTAGTGAGACGCTTGCATTGATGGTAGCGCCGAAAAAGACTGAAGAGAGTAGGACGCGTTCTAGATCCGCTTCTGCTCGGCGATCAACACCTCCTGTGGAGGGCACCAAAGTGGTGGTTGTCCGGTCACAGAGCAAGCCGTATGCTGATCTACTCCGGACTGTAAAGGATAAGATCTTTAAAGACGAGGCAGGGGAAATCCTGTCCCTTCGCAAGGGTAGAAATGAAGACTTGGAAGTCAGAATTAAAGATGCGGCTCAGTTTACCGCAACATTGAGAGACAGGGCTTCTGACCTTCAAGTGAATTTTCGTACTAAGGGCGACCGACGCGCAGTGGTACACGTTAAAGACATGGAAAAGAGTACCACAGCGCAAGAATTAAGTGAGGCTATTACGGCTGTTATTGGAGACACTGAGTCTTTCAGAATCACCTCATTGCGGCAGGCTTTTGGAAATACTCGAAATGCGACAGTAATAACCAATCAGAGGGCTGCAACTAAGTTAATTTCCAGTAGAATTAAGGTCGGCTGGGTTCACTGCCGGGCTTATATCAGGACTGATAATGTGAGGTGTCAAAGATTCTGAGCCGCTGATCACACGAGTACGGTATGTAAGGGCCCGGATAGGTCAACCCTTTGTTACAACTGCGGTCAGAAAGGCCATGTGATAAGAGACTGCAAGGAGGCCACTAAATGCCTTGACTGCAACGGCACAGACCATCGCACGGGAGGAGTTCAGTGTGGAATACCTAAATAATGGCTAAAATAATACTATCTAACGCCAACAGGAGCATTCTTTCCCACGATCTGGTGGGGGAGACTGCGAACGATCTTGAGGTTGACTTTATAGTCACCACAGAGCCCAACCTGAGAACGGCGGCCAGAGGTGACTGGTGGGCTGATGCGGTTGGGGATGTTGTTATCAGTAATGTCTCCGGGCGTCTTGGCTGGCACCTACTTCATAGAGGTGAGGGAATTCTGGCAGTAGCACTCCCGGACTTTGTCCTTATAGCCGGTTATGTAAGTCCAAACATTAATATCGGGGACTTTGCGCAGTACATCAACGATTTGCAGCGAGTCATACAGCGGGCACCTAGTAGACCTATACTCTTAGGCGACTTTAATTGTAAGTCCATTTTAACTGGCAGCTCTTATACCGATGTAAGGGAACGAATATTCATTGACATGATGATGACCACAGGGCTGATCTGCCTGAATGACTGCACTTATACCTACGAGGCAAGAGGCTATAGATCAGTGCTGGATCTTACGCTGGTGGACGGCAGATGGAATCCTTCCGTCTTTAGTTGGAGCGTTCTTGAATCTGAAACCGGAAGCGATCACCTAGCAACTTTGCTTGTTATGGAAGACGCAAGACCTTCAACACCAGCCACTGCACGACTTAGAGTTAGTCCAAGACAAGTTGAGGTGGTGGTTAACAAGATTGCCAGGACCCTATCTGATGGAAGAATAGTAACGCCGCAAGTCCTTCAAGATTCAATTATTACAGAACTGTCTAGAGTCCCGCAGTTTGGAGGGGGGTCGTCACCCAGTATATTGATGGACGTCTGAAATTGCAGATCAGCGAAGAGTGTTACAATTTTGGCGTAGGAAAAAGCAAAGGCTGCGGTGCGCCATATGACCAGGCGAAGGAAAGATTTGTCCAAGCTAGGCGTACTTTGAATCATCTAATAAAGACTAGTAAGAAACTGTTGGAAACAGCTGTGTGCTGACTTGGATTCAGACCCGTGGGGACGGGCATACAAAATAGTAATGAAGAGACTAGGATGCCGCTTGCCTGTCCTAGTTACAGAAACGGTCAGACTGCATCTTCATAGCCTCTTCCCTGTTCAAGACGAGGGACATACGGACATAATAGACTGTGAAGCTAAACGCTTTACACAAAACGAGGTCGCTATTGCCGTTTCTGGTCTGAAGGATAAAAAAAGTCCGGGTCCGGATGGAATCCCGGCTGCCCTCCTCAAAGGATTAATGAGGATAATCCCCTGGAAAATCACTGACGTGGCCAATTATGGAGTACAAAACAAGACTTTCCCTGCATGCTGGAAGGAGTTACGGACTGTTTTCCTGCCTAAGAAGTCCGGCAATCAAGAAATCATTAGCTATCGGCCGTTGAGTCTCATCAATAATATGGGAAAGGTTGCCGAGCGCTTGGTAGCGAACAGACTTATCCAAGAATTAGAGTCCAAAGACGCGCTTCATGATAACCAATTTGGGTTCAGGAAACACAGATCCACGCTGCAAGCTCTGGAAAAAATTACCAACTGGGTATTGTCTGTCAGATCTGGTACGTGGCGTACCAGAAGAATCCCGTTGCTTATTCTGTTAGATATCAAAAATGCCTTTGGATCGGTCCGGTGGGATACGATTATGGCAGCTCTCACGGACAAACAGATTAGTTCCTATATCAAAAGACAAGAACGAGAATATCTGACTTATAGGTGGACTTTGGTCGAGGCGCTCGAAGGTAAATTTAGATATCAGCTTCATGGAGGAGTGCCGCAGGGGTCTGTGTTAGGCCCCTTGCTTTGGCTAATAGTAATTGATGGAATACTCAGACTGAGATTACCTGAAGGCTCGGAAATAGTTTCTTATGCCGATGATTTGGCTATATTAATTGAAGCCAAAACTGAACGTGACCTTGAAGTTACCGGTAATGAAGTGCTAACATCGGTTAATAACTGGCTCTCGGACCGAGAACTATCTTTGTCTTTAGATAAATGTCACTATATTTTTCTGGCTGGAAGAAGGCGACTCAGAGACCTAAATCTCCGCGTGGGCGATCGCAGACTAGTCCGTGTGGCAGTAACAAAATATCTTGGTGTCATTATAGACCCGGCTCTAAAGTTTAGTCCTCATCTCGCACAGAAATGTAAAGAGGTCGAGAATACCGCAAAGGCTTTAACAAGATTGTTGGCTGGACATGAAGCTCCACGTGCATCTAGGCGGCGGGTCATTGCCTCAACTTTGTATTACTGTATGCTGCACCTATATGGGAAAAAGCACTTTGTGTTCCAAGAAATGTCGTAAGAATTAGAACTCTGCATAGGCAAGCACTTATAAACATCACTTCTGCATACCGCACCATCTCTTACGATGCGGCTTGTGTATTATCATCGGTTCCCCCTATCGACCTCTTAGTTAAAGAGCGATCACTTAGGTATCGTAGCATGCCAAAACAAGAAGCCCAAGCCAACATCAGGCGCATATAGCAGGACAGATGGAATCTTTCCACTAAAGCTACCTGGACCAGGAGATACCCGACTTGGGCATGTGGCTTGATAGAGGACATGGAGAGGTTGGTTATTATCTTACTCAAATACTTTCTGGGCATGGTAGTTTCGAATATTATTTACATCGTTTCGGTAGAAGACCAGCACCTATTTGCATGTTCTGCCAGGATTCGGATACTGCCGAACATACTCTGTTCCACTGTAATAGATGGACTATACATAGACGACGTGCAGGGCTGCAAGAATTAAATCCGGAGAATCTGCTTCTTTTTCTGCTGCGATCCGCTGACAATTGGAACAAAATGGAGGAGTTTGCCAAGATAGTGCTAAAGGCTAAAGATGATGTAGCCCTTTTAAGAGGCCAGTCGAAGTTCTCGAATTGTAATACGTATCTGTTTTTTTCTATAAACCACTTGTTTTATCCCCTTAATAATTAGTTCCGTTCCTTCTCGCAGCTCTTCTAGCCGAGATCATTCTGGGAGTTTAACTTTGGCTTTTATTTCCTGCATAGAAATGCTATTTACATTTTCTACATCCTCTTGCGTGTGCGTTGTCAACTCCTTTCCATATTCTTGTTGGTCCTCTTTATAAAACTTTAAATTTCCGACTTTACTAAACGAGTGTCCATTAAAGGTAGTTATTCCGTTGGTTTTAAACTCTGCAAATGGTCCTTCGGTTGCTAGATGTACAGTTTCTAGGCCGACACACGTAGTTACAATATAGCAATTTTTTTAAGCAGATCTAATTGGGTGTGCATGTTTATAAATATACTTTTTGAATATCCTCTTAAATATTTACAGATCTGTAATGTACGCAAAAAAGCAATTACAATAATTCTATCACACTTAGAGAAAGGTTACAATTTTTTTTTGTCTATGAATGTAATAAATAAGATAAAAAATCGTTTATTAGAAATATAAAGGTATTTATTTAAATTATTGTCTCTCTGTATCATTATTATTATTTGTGTGTTAGCATCTATTGGATTATTAGTAAGAGTTAGCTGGACCAAACATTTTCAAATTTGGTATTGTAACCTTTTTTATTATGATAGTGATACGCTATTAAATTTTGAAATCTGTTCTTCAAAGTGGTGGTGTGACAGAAAGGGGATCAGAAATCTTTCAATTTATTTAATGGAAAAATTAAGCAACGCCGATGTCGATTTTTATTATTATTATTTTTTTTATCTTATAAATATTAAACAGTAATTAGAATATAAATATCCTATATTTGGTAAATAATCATTCGTAGACGAGAAAAATAATTTTTAATGTGCTGTTTATTTTAGTGCATAAAAAAGAACTAGTTATTATTGTATTATTGTATGTATTTTTATCTACATTTTAAATTCTCCTTGAATACAAAAATATTGAAGCCGTAGTAAAAAATTAATAACTAAAATATGTATATGTGCGATATAGTAACACTGAATGAATTTTATGTAGGGAATTGTACATACTGAACATTTTTCTCGTACGTTACTTTTAGCTATCACTAAAAGTCAATGGTAATACCAACAATGCAAATAAACTGAAAAATGAAATATATGATAAACATCTTAAATATTTCATCAATTACCACTAAAGGCATGATTTATGTAGATATATAATATATATGCATACATATTTGCGATTATTTTTTTTTTAATGAAAGTGTTAAGACTTGAATTAGTTTCCTTTAGATGCAGCGTTATCAATGTGGGAACAGCTTTATAACTTTATCATAGGGTTACGGAGTATTACAATCCTGTTACAAGCATCCTCTATACCCTTAAAAATATAAGTTCTATAAATTTTCTAAATATTTATGATTTGACAAAATGTCCATTTATTTTCTTTAAATGAGATGATGCAGGGTGAAAATAAATTTCAACCTTTATCTCACTGATATAAATAAAAATATGTTTCTGTTCTAATATAAAAAAAAATACACACACACGCACACACACACACATATATATATATATGTGTGTGTGTGTGTGTGTGTGTGTGTGTGTGTGTGTGTATAAAACAACATATCGTGAGTGATTCATAATCAACGCCCAACAAAAGACTACTGAGGATAAATTGATGAAACTTTACATTCCTTTTCTTCTTACGGTATAAGTGCACACTAAGAAAGGATTTTTTGAAATTCCGAGTTTAGGGTTAAAATGGAGTAATAATGAAATTTACGATTTTTTTAATTTCTCTGTAACAAATGAAGATATCTATTTGATTTTTGGTGTGTAATCTTCATGTTAATATCTGAAAATAAATTTCTTCTTTTTTTTAAATTCGATCTTGAAAGGGATGAGAAACGTAAAATATTTTGAACAATGTTTGCAAATTTTCCCAATTTCCGACTATACTAACGAGATATTGAGTAGATTTAGGCTTGCAAATATTTTTCAGATAAATATCTGAAAACCATTTTCGGGGTTTTGAATTTTTAAGGGGTGCAACGGTGTACAGCCCGGCGACTCAACCAACACAGCAACAGTGGCAACCACTGTTGCTGTATGTGCGATGCGACTGGCTGCACTTGTCTCCGTTAACCGCTATGGGAAACTCAAGTAACCATATAGTGCGGGTAAAGCTGCGACGGGGATTCTAGTATATATGTATATATATGCCCCTTTGTTATATATATATATATATATATATATATATATATATATATATATATATATATAACGTTAAGTTGCCCCTTTGTTATATATATATATATATATATATATATATATATATATATATAACAAAGGGGCAACTTAACGTTAAGTAAATTTGTACAATTTTTACTATTTAATAATCCTTTTTATTGTTTTGCATTTGATGAAATAATAAAAATGAACATTATATATAAAAAATTATATATATTAATTATTATATATAAAAAAAAAATTTGGTAAAAAGTGTAATAATGATAATTTCAATTTATCTCTGAAAAAGGTGTTAAACAAATCCTGGGAAATTTTAGCAACATCATTTAATTTGTGAATAACGAGCAATGGAAACTACAAAACAGGTGTATTGTTTTTCAGTAATTATATGGAATGATCATGAGCGCATTATCAAAACTTTACCTTCATTTTATAACTTACAGACTTTATAATATTTTACCGGTCATAACTTAGTGTAATATGCTTCAAGTGTTACTCGAATATTAAACCCCTGAGTAGTAGCAACACATTGAAAACGTTTTAAGTAAACTGTTGAAGTACTTAAAGTGTAGCCTACTTTGACTACGTTTTTAAGGTTGCTGTTCAATCTCTCTTATAAGGGAATGATTTCTTTACTTGTGAAAACACATTTCAACAGACCTCAATCTCTACTTTACTTTACTACATCTTTTTTTCTCTCTCTAACCTTTTATTTTCCTTCATCACTCTACTTCTTTTATCTTTCCCTATATGTACATAAAAAAAATAAATAAAAAATAACAGTCCTATTTTAATGTATATTCTTATAAACATAGTGAACCAAATCCTAACGATGTAAAAAAATTACGGGACGATTTAAAAAATACTACTAACCGTTATAATTTTATAATTCATAGTATTACTATATTTAAAGAAATAGAAAGATTATGAAAACTGCATATTCTAGATAAAATTAAAAAGATACTGTAGGAGATTTATTTATAGGATTGCGATTTATTTTTAAAACCAAGTAAACTAGAGGTAAAATATTTTAATAAGAATCGGGTAGATTTTAGCGAACTAGAAATAAAGTTGCTTATTTAGGTTTAATTTTACAAAGGAAGAACACCAATGTAAAGAAAATGTTTAGGTAAATTATTATAAGAATTAATTGATTTTATTCAGCAAGAGATTTTCTAGACTCAAACATTGATAGAGACATAAAAGGTTTTTAGAATACTTGAAAAAATTACTTTAAGAGTATTAGAAAAATTATTATATTAAAAACCTCAGGATTAAATAATTTATGAAAGGGAAATGTCTAAAAGAAAAAAATTCTTTTGGGGAAGACAATTATAATTCATGAAATCGGTTAAAGGTGCTAAATGTAGTACCATGTTTAAATTGAAAATATATTACGTAACAAAATGGAGTATGAAAGTACACTAAACCATGTACGAATGACAAATGTGTATATGCTTTTGTTTTTTCAAAAAAAAATTATAAATATACTTTAAAAATGTTTTAGTCTTCTTTTACATGTCACGCTAGCGTTATATAATAAAAAATACTATTAATGGCAACAAATTAATCTTACTCTTTTGACATCATTTTACATTAATATTAAAATAATTTTATTTTAACTTGTTGGGCAATCGGTATTTTTAACACAAAATATTTTACACTTACAATAAAGTTTTACAACACATTTTATACAATATATATATGAAACTTTGATTAAATCTTTGGTGTATATATTTTACGAGTGAAATATTCATAAGAATTGTTATGCAGGATGTAAACTACTGTCTATAGTGAAAGAATCAGTGTATATTATCTATCAGTGTAAGGAACATGGTACAATCTACAGTGTTTCCAGTTTATTACATAAAATCGGTTGTTTACTTGGTTTTTTTTTAAAGTTATATTCATATAACATTTTTCAGTTCACGTGGTGTCCAACTTGCAGATGGACGTCCGTTAGGACAGAATACATCCTGATATATTGTAATAAAAAATATAATTTCTTTTTTTTGTATTGTAAAAAATAGAATTTCAACATCAGTATGAAAAAATCATTTTCTAACCATTAAAAAAAGCAATTTCTATAAGGTGGATTGATTTATAGATCACAATACAATTTATTTTTAAAATTTATATTTTAAAAGAAACCATAAGACTGCTTGTCTTTATCCGATAAGAAGTTTAGCCACTTCGCTTCTGAACAAGTCACTGAATAAGACATACGTTCCGGGTATACAGAAAAATAAGGTAAAAAATTAAAAATAAGTTTGGTCCTCCATCTCGTCATATCAAGGATACCATGGATGTATTCTACAAATTTTTGGTTTCAGATTCATCAACTAGCGTGGCATCTTTAGCATGGATTTTACGAGATCCGACCTAAGCAAACAGAACCACAAAGGATAAAAATGGCTTTTGGTTTGAAAATGCGATTTATACATGTAGAAATCGTAATATGAGATAAAGCAACACCAGCTAGAGAGCATCAATTTCTATTTTTCTTGAAATTTTTATAATCAGCAAAAAATTAAAGCAAATATCCAGTTTATGTCCTTTCTTATAACATTGAAGAACGTCCATATTAATTTAAAGAAGCGAACTGGGTGAGTGTTCAACTTTGGTTGAAATCTTGCTATGTCATGACTTAAATTCCAACTAGAAGTTTCATAATCTACAAAAAATTTGACATATAAAACTTATTGTTCGGTATTAAATTAGAGTATACCATTAACGTATCATTGTTTTTATGTATATTAGTTTTATGAAAGAACCTATAATATGTCTGAATACGTCAGTTTTATTTTATATTGACAATATAGAATAACTTTAAACAACGCTTTCATTGTGCATTTGAAACCTATACATATGTATTTTCGGTCAACTTTGTAAAAAAGCTTTAGTTATTTGAAACACCTCCATTTTAATCGTTTTCCTACATAATGAAAATTAGAGTAAGCATCATGCTGTAAGTATTAACATGAAATAAATATCTTTAAGATATTTGAGACTAGAGTATATATATATTTATATATATATATATATCTATTTGCGGACTTAGGATTTTATATAAGGTTATCTGTTATCCTGTTGTGTTACTATAAGTAACACTTTTAGTTGTTCGTGTCACACATACATACACAGAGTTTCTTAGTTGTTAAGTTCGTTGTTAAGTTAGCAGGTTTTAGTCCTTCATAAAGAGTATATACTTACGAAAAGACCGAAGTATTAACACGACTTGAACTGAACTTTTAAACAGCTCTAATGGATTGTAAGATGACACGGAGTAATGAAAGCTATTGTAAATAGTGTTATAATACTTTCCATGTACGGTTTTTTTTTTTTTTAATTATCCCATACAACTTTTCTTTTAATACCATTATAAATTCCTTTTAGTCATAAAATTATTATTTTTCTGGTATAGAGAAATTATTATTATTAAAAATAAAAATAAATTATTATTATTTTTGTGGTAGAATACAGTTATAGTAACAAAAAGTAGAGTGTATTGTTTTATGCCACTGACCTTTCATAGCTCCTTATATGAAGAGGCACTATGCCTGTTTTTAAAAAAAGTGTAAGGTTTCCTGTATTATACTGCTTGAAAATACTGATACAATCGTATAAACGTTTATGGATGATATTTTTTCACTAAATGGATTATGAACCTAGGATGCTACATAAAGAAATCAGCTGAAGACCAGATTCAGGGTACAGAATGAAATACTACAAATTTATAATCGTGTTTGATTTACCAGTGATTTAATAATTGATTTTAATAATTATATGTTCTTACAGAAATTACTAATGGACAATATAGGGAATGACTATTATTATTATCCGACACTTTCACAGCTTTTATTTTTGCCGGTGACATTCCTTAAACTCGGAGTAATTTATACCAACGAGATTAGGCTTGCTATTGTTGACTAAGTGCCTTCCGGGCAACATGGTAGGTGTCAATTATCACGCTCCTTTGCATTAGCGCGTGGGTCTTCCACTGGATCTTCAGTTTTTCAAGACTGTTGTGCAAAGTAGATGGTATTATTCCCTCTGCATATATAATTATCGGTATTATATAAACTTCTTTTTTCTTCCACATTTCTTTAATTTCAAAAGCAAAATCTGTATATTTCTGCAGCTTCTCATTGTGTTTAGTGTTGATGTTGTTACTTGATGGGATGGCTACGTCTATTTCCATTTTAAATTTCAATTTCCATTTTCAAAGTTACTTTTTCCATTTTATCAACTGCTACTACATCTGGCTTATTACAGTTGATGGGTTTCCGCTGTTACAATTCCCTGGTTCCTGAAAACTTTTGCGTTGTTGTTCTCCAAAAAGGAGGCTGGCTCATAAGTATAGTAGGGCTTTTTTTGAAACTCTAACTTGTATCTATCGCAGAGTTCTACGTGTACAATTTTTTCCACGTTGTTGTGTCTCCTGGTGTACTCCGTCGGAGCCAGAATCGGACAACCAGTGATTACACGGTCTATTGTTTCATTTTGTTGCATACATAGCCTACATTTGTTGTTGATATTTTCTTTAAGAATAACTTTCTTAAAATTTCTTGTTGCTACTACTTGATCCTGTATGCTATATATAAACCCCTTCGTCTCAGAATGTAACTTTCCTTGCACAAGCCAATTGTTTGAAGCTGCTTTGTCGATTCCTTCCTGCTCTAGACGGTACCTATATCTCCCATGCAGCTCTTTTCTTCCCCGATCTAGAATTTTATCTGCATTGCTCTCTTTCTTGTGTTCTACGTTGTTAGCCCTGTTGGCTAAGTTCAGTAGCGTATAGATTTGGTCTGCGGCTACGATGGTTTGATAGAAGGAGTGATACCTGCTATGGAAGTAATCCCTAACGTTTTCGTTCTGGCAGTAGCATAGATTTTTAATATCGAGTACTCCTCTTCCACCTTCCCTTCTCGGGAGCGTAAATCTTTCTTTTTGATGAATGGATGTGGTGGGACTTTCCTTGGTAGAATATTTTTCTAGAGAGTCTGTTCAATTCGTCCAACTCTGCTTCACTGTATTTTATTATACCTAACGCATACGGCAGTACTGGTACTGATGTGTTCACTGCCTTCACTTTATTTCCCCTATTAAGTTTCGATTTTAAAATTAATTTTAATCTCTTTTCATACGTTTTTCCTTAATGTCTGTGTTCCAATTTCATAGTTTGATCGCATCCTAGGTACTTGTACACGTCCTCTTCTTTCATTGCCTATGCTACCCTGGGTCTGCAGGTCGTAATTATGCGCCTATTATTATTATTATTATAATTTTTTTTTTTTTTGAGGTTTTTAGGGGCATCGACTACTTTGGTCATTAGCCCCATCCCACTTCAAAAAAAAAGAAAGAAAAAAGGGTTCAATTATTCACATTTCTATGAATCAAAAATGTTCAAAAATTTACATTCTTCTAACTTCGAATCCAGAATATTACTTTCTAGGCTTTCCTTTCGGCCATCCTTTCTTGCACCGTTTCTCCATTCTTCTGACGGCCTCAACCTCTGATGACAGCGTATCTGAGACCTCAGACATGGCATCGTCTTCCTCTATTTCGGATGCCAGTGACGTTCTGCGGCTGACGTCAGTTGATGAAAGTTTCGTCGGTGCTGTTAGCATCTTTGCTAAGGAATCTAAACTAATAAGCGATGATATCTCCGCGGTGGATGAGCCGGACTCTATCTCTACTGCAGTACTGGGTCCAGCTGAAATAGATGCTCTCACCGAAGCTGATCTTTGCGGTTTTGGAGGCTCTATTGGTACAGGTTTTATATTCTCTACGTCTGGTGGTTTCTCAATAATAACGTGTACCTCCATTTCCGTAGATTCTGATTTTCTTTCGCAATTTCTTTAAGCTTGTGACTAGACGACGGAGTGATCCGTTTCTCTTTGCTAGATAAGTCAAGATTTTTTATTCTTACTTCAGTTGGTGGCTTAGTAATCGCAGGTTTAGCTGGTGATTTAAACTGTGCTGGTGCGTCTCTCATGTCAACGGCGTCAGTCCGGGGATGAGCCTTCTCATCTTTACTTTGTTTTCTCTGATGAGTCGACTCAATCATTGAATCAATGATTCTTTCAATCATTGTCGCAAGCCTTGGTGCCATCGTGTTAAGCAACTGCTCCACATTAATTTTAGATGTGGAAGGGGCAGCCGCTGCTTCTGCAGAAGAAGTCGGTGGTCGTGGTGTACGTTTTGTTTGGTTAGCTGGCATCTCTCCCGCCACCACTCCATTCGGTCGCCCTAGAGCATAGACCAAATGTTCCGTGCCAAAAAACGGCTACTGTGCCTCAAAACAGATTTGCGACTTCGTTATTCCTAATGCTCCTAGTGAGCTCCTATCTTGCGTGAGCGGTTAAGCTGGGTGCCGTACAGCACCCGCTTTATGTGTCCCTACCGCTCACTTGTCACATTAAAACTAGATCGGGGAGGCGCACCCCTTGTTACAAATTAAAACTAAAAAAGTTACAAGTTAAAAAGACGGCAATTTAAGCCGCCACGCCTCGGTCGCTGTTTGCCAGCTAGTGCCTGTCCACCATTTAAAGCGCTTGGAGCTTATTACTGGCTGATGGCAGCCATTATTTCAAGGAAGACTTCCCACCGACACGCTACAGGAATCAATAAATCCCATTTAAATTAAACAATCTAACGATGACGGTTGAACATCGCAACTTCACCGAGGAACTCCCACACGGTCCGACAATGCGGCTCACGCCACATTGAGTCGCCGTTTATGAGCGGCCAGTTTTCCCGCTGACCTCTAAGTTCCAGGGTGGCCCGGTCTCTGGCCTCCCCAAGAGCAGGACAGTCGAACATTAGGTGTTCGTTCAACTGGACCTCCCCGCAGACACACAACTCATCAGCCGCTAGGCTGATGATGACCTTCTGAAGCGTTTTAAGTTCCTGAATCGCTGTTTCTAATTTATATGTAGGGCAGTTTCTTGAACGACAATTGTAATGCCATTTGCAGTTAACGCAGGTTGGAGGGTCTTTACATGGGACCCGCTCATGTGTTTTCTATCCACATTTGCATATTTCCTGCGCTTCACATCTAGCTGCTGTGTGTCCGAATCATTGACACTTAAAACATCTCATCGGCTGCGGAATAAATGCTCGTATATCAAGCCGATGGATGCCAGCTCGTACCTTTTCAGGAAGATTCGGCCTATTAAATGTTAAAACATGCGAGGCCGAAGGAATAACTTCACCATTTCTTCGCATGGTTAGTCTGCGACACTGAGTCACTCCCTGACTCGACATTTCTTGTACAATTTCTTCTTCTGTACAATTAAGAAGATCGCGACAAACAACAACTCCTCTGGATGAGTTCAGTGTGCTATGCGGTTGAACAGAAACCGCAAATTCACCTATCTTCTTCAACGCCTGGACTTTCTGGCTTTGCACGTCGTTGATAGTTTCGACGTGCAATCCATTAAAAGTCTTTCGAATTTCTTTAGCGGGACCACCAGCACAATTTTTAATTTCTCTTGCGATTAAGAATGGACTAACTTTTTGAAAGTTTCCATTCTCCTTTGTAACAATTAAAAATCTTGGCTTAGGTACACTATAGCCAAATAAGCTTTCACGTAAGTCTTTACTGATTCTATCAGCATCTTTCTTGATTTTGTCACACTCTTTGCTCTTTTTCCTCTTCGCTTGTGGCGAATCGGAGGTTTCTAAACGAGGGTGTTTACGTGCACCCTCTGCCACGTTAGTTTGTTCAAGAATATTCATGAACATTAATCCCTTCTGTAGCAAGACTAGCCGCCGGGGTACACCCCCACTCCAGGGCTACTAACCTTGGAGGTCCGATCCGGTACTCCGGTGGAACCGGCATATGTCCTGGCAGAGAGCGGATGCGCAGTCTCTGCACTGACTCCAGGCTCCTACTCACCGAAGCTTTCAGAGCTCCCATGCACCGACATACATGGGCACCATTGCTACATGCTTGCCATCGCAGGGGGCATGTGGACAACGGAAGGGTCTCCGTTACACCTGCAATATCATTGACCCTGGCCGCCACATCGCCAGCTCTAAGAGTGGTATGAATCCATTTCCAAAATCGTTTATTATTCCATTTCCTGCAGGTAGCCGAAAAATCCAGTCCGTTTAGTGACCTGAAGTTGGAAACAGGTCAAACTTTAAAAAGCATAACCGAGGAATTTACTCGGAACCCCGTTAGCCAGCTATATGTAATGTACGTAAGTACAGCTGTTGCCGCCCTGTACGTGGAACATAGATGTTGTGTTCCGGACGTGTGCATTATCTACCTCAGGGCATTATTATTATTATTATATATTGTTATATATTGTTACTACATATATGCCTAATTTAATATCGGTGGACGAACACGGTAGCAATTCAGATGTGATTTGCCGCACAGTATACGTACGTACTGGTACAAACATCACTCCCGCCGCGCAGTTCTCTCACCATAGCAGCGCTTTGGCCCCACCACTCTGAGGCACCAATAAAAGAGCGTACATGAGAGGGAATTTTCAATTCATCGTTGACCACCATCTAGAGAAGACGAAAAAGAAGATGGAAGAAGACAGAAGAAGTTCTTTGGCCACCTCAACGTGGGAACTCCTGGCGGATGCCAACATCCTCGCCGAAGCAGCAGGCCTGGCTGGCCCGCTGAGGAAGCCGCTGGACGCGGACGCTACCTTCCCGCTCCAGCTCGCCGGGCTTCAATCACCCTGACCGGCGGACTCAGCAACAAGAGTCGGCCCAGCGTGGGTTTGTTCGGGAAGAACCACCTCGGCCGCGCCTGCGAATAACAACCAACACCAACCCAACACTGCTGGGCTCTGGGGGCCACCAATGCCATGCTCTGGTAGGGAACCAACTGGCGCTGAGAGGAAGCTCGGTCTGACTTCAATGGACGAGTTGAAGCTCCCCGACTTTGCCGGAAACAGCTTCCAGACCCAACAGCTCTTCTCATGGCTACTGTAAGATTATTAAGAGTCACGTGCGCCGTCGAAGCCATTCGGCGATAATATATATTGTGACAAGATCGGTATAGCGATCTTCATTAATGTATTCCTACCAATTATTATGAAAGTAGTAGCAAATAAAATAATTGAAAGAATTGAGTAAGGGACAAAAGTATTTTTTGGTTTGCAAGGTGTGAAAAATATACAGATAAAGGCTTTGAACTAATCAATTCATTGTAAATGCAGTTGGAAACGATTACGTTAAACCGACTAACTGCATCTGGTCTAAAAAAATGTTGTTGCTGTTAACGTATATTCCACAAAGTAAAAGAGATTCATCACCACCTCTCGTATTGCAACCGATGGATGGATGAGACAGTTACTTTTCCAATAATGCACAACAAAAGGAACGATAGTTCGTTGCATATGATACGGAAGAAGATTCCGATATAAATTATGGTGAAAGTGATCAATATAAAAAAGGGATTTCTTAACATCGATCTATTTCATAATGTACAAGACTTATTTACAGCGTGAAATATGTTCAATTTCATCGATTAGAATATTTCATTAATTATCTATAACAATAATAAACAGTCCTATTTAGGACTAAAACACATTAACAAATACAACACACACAAACACACAAAAAATGTATGCCCCCATTCAGTAATGTACGACTATTGTTTTTATTTATTTTAAATAAATGTTATTAGTATTATTGGATGAAACGGTTCCAAGGCCCGTGATATAGTGTGATACTAGATTCGTCCACTGTAAAATTATGTTACAAATGGAAAGGAGCGTGTTTAACACATATATATGTTTTTCTTAGGTATTATTCTTAAGAAATTCTTTATTAATTTTTAAGCAGATTTTCCAGCACTAACCGTTTTATTTAAATACATTGCAATAAAGAAAGTGTGTGAGATGTGGTAAAGGTTGGACGTAGATATATTTTTCTTTTCTTAAACTTTCATTATTAACTTTAATGTAGCACTTTGCGCGCATATTGATGTAACCGACTTGTTACTGTACGAGCGTAGGTTTTGTGATGATTTACACGAAATAATATAAACACAGTCTTTAGATAATAATTATTTTATTAAACACATTTATTGGGATAAATAAGACTGGGATGTGTGAAAGCCATAGTTTCAGTTAAATGATGTTCAAGGTCGCATGTACGCACACGCGTGTTGCCGTAATGGACCGGCTTCTGCGCATGTCTTGATTCGAATCCGAGTGCTGCGATTGGGCGCCGGGTCGTGGCACTTCTCAAGTGTACTATTGTAACGGCGGTAAAACAAACTATGCTCGCTTTTAGGCCATATTCATGAGCTGTTCTTCAGTCGCTTGGAAAACTTCGCACTGTAACCATCCGCGCAGCTTCCATTATGCACGCACGCGCATGCACTACCTTTTGAGGTGTAACGCTCGACGCGAGAGATTTACTCGTCAGGGCGACGCCTCACGACGACGAAAATCATTCTCGAGGTACGTCCGTACTTTATTTTTTACATATGTCTTAACATAATTTTCTTAAGACGTTTTTCTTAATTAGTGACGTGGAGGTTGGTAAGTGTTAGGGGAGATTGTGACGTTACAAGATGGCGTTAGGTACTAAAAGCAATTTCGCACACTGCATATGTAGAATAAATTTCACTCGGTATATCAGGAAGCAGCTGTCGCCGGTTGGTTTAAGACGTCAGTCAGCCGCGTTCCGTAGTCAACCGGTGGACACGTGGTTCGAAACATAGCCAGATTAATTTTTTGCTTTAAATATTATGTATTTATTTAATTCTCCCGCTCATCTCTGATGTCGCACCTGATAGCAGACGACAGAACAGCTGTACGTCGGTGCTACCAATGCTAACAACCTATGAAATATATAAATAAAATAAAATAAATTATTTATATTTATAGCGAACAAAATAATGACGTTGGCATTCCTGTGTAATTTAATTCTCCCGGTCCATCAGGTCGAGGGTAAAGGAAATTCTCTATAGGAAAAAAGGGGAAGTTCCATGATGGCGACTCGTGTCATTTGGCCAAAATTCTGCTCTCTGATTGGCTCGTGACGGGAGGCACCTATTTAAATACTACTTGCGTAATATTTTAAGAATAATAAAAAATCAAGATCAATTTTCAGCACACAATATTATTCAGCACATATCAGCACATATTATTAATACGAATTATGTTAACTTAACAAAATGTAATTCTACTAAACCAAACCGAAGAACTATTTTCATATCCGCAGCATAATTTGACCTAAGAGAACAGACTAAATCAGGGTGAAGTCTTTCGCCAGTTGACACTCACTAACAAAACGTTTCTAAACGTATGTTTACGAACTTTCTTCTTTATTTTCACCAGCAGAACTGTACTGAAAGTTTTTAAATTCCATATTAATATTTTTGTATAACGTTTAGTAATTTTTTTAATATATTTCATATATTTATTTATATCTCTTCACGAGTTTACGGTTAGAAATTATAGCTGTAAAATTTACTGCATTTATATAGCTATATTTATATGTGTAGCATTTGCGATCAGCATTATCATTTATTATCGTTGTGATGTTATAGTGAAAAATTTAGCAGTAGATTACTGAACCGTTGTGTTTAGGATATCAGGGCGAAACGTTACGTTTGGATATGTTATAAAGAGCCATTTTGGACAATATTACCAATTGTAATTTGTCATGGATTCATCATTATGAACTGGAATCAGAAAAAAGAGAATATGAAGTGGAAGCACCGCGCTCACCTTTCAAGAAAGTTTTCTAAACCCGACCATCAGTTAGAGAAATCATGATGGAGATTTATTTGAATGCAAAAGGTTCGGTTTTTACCGATTTTCAAGAAGATAATATTTTCATTAAACTGATAATATATTACTGTAACTCATTTATCGACTGGGTAAGCCAGCAGTGTTACAAGAAGGTGGATCTCAGCGCAAAGGCATAATTGTGCTTCACGATAAATTCCGGTCTCTTACGGTTCAGGTAACTCGAGAAACCGTAGTTTACTCGTAGTAGTATTATGTCAAGTCTTTTAAAACTGTCTGATAAACGATACCATTAGGTATATTTTAATGTTATATTCTGGATATGAAAACTTATGGAGCCAGTTCGTTATCGATATGATTTTGTAAAGTCAGCTGCTTTAGAACTGTTCGAAATAGCTTGTTATCTTTCCTGTTTACTTTGTTTTTGTAATGTAAAAAACAATATACTACTTTAAAAGAACACCTTTTTCATGAACACCTTTTTTTTTTTTCAAGAACACCTTTTTTCAACTTTATACTAAATTATAATTGGTCATAAACCGGGATTTTAATCCACGCATTGAGGAAAGGAGACAAGATAGAACAAGAAAAACTGTGATACATTGGATGTAGTATTTTGGAACGAAAACTAGATAAATTAACAAATTCATTTTAATGATTTAGAATCGTAAATATTATCCTGTAAAAAATAAATAAATGAATATTTAATACCATTTTATTACTCTGTCACTCTCTCTCTCTCTCTGTATATATATAAAACAACGTAAGCCTAAATAATCTAACCGTTACACATATGTATTTTGTAGTTAGTTTTAATTTAGTCTTTATGTCATATAAGGACTGAGTTAAATAAAAATAATATACTCAATAACCCAAAAAACTGAAAGAATATGAGTGCGCCGTTTGGATTTTAAAATAAAATTAAATATCAAGCTCGAACTATATTCGGGTTTCATTTGACCGCGTATTTTACTTAACGCTACTCTTGGGTTTTGGCCTCAAAGTATTTTAAAGAAGTTTTATCTCAAGCTAATCTGGTAAAAGCATTTCAGATATACAGAAAAATAGAAGGGTTTATTTAGATAATAAAGATTCTTAATGTTCTTAAAAATTATATTTGAGAATAATTTACTTAAAACAAAGAATAAAAAGAATTATTTTTCAGTGTACGGGTACAGTTTTTACAGTTTTATTGGAAGAATAGTATATATAATGGAGGTTGAGTTGTACAATATAGAAATCTAATGTAACCCCTTCCTAACCTCTCAATTTTAACCGTAATATCTATATACGAGACTCCACGGTGAATGACGTTTCTCTCCCTCTTTGTCTACTTGTCTCACTCGTACCTCTCTCTCACCCTCCATTTTGATTGGCCACGAGTCGGCACGTTTATGCGCGCGCACCTTACGCTGCTGCAACTCGGTCAGGTCTCTCGTTTCGTCTGTGCATCTCTATTCCGCTTTCATATGGCTCTTATTCCCCCATCTCTTTCTATTTATTGATTTCGTCTTGTCACTGCAATACTTCTGCTCTTACCTACATGATGTTCTATCATTAGTGTTTACGGTTATCGACAGAGATGGATCGTGACGTTCGTTAGAATATTAATGATAAAAGTTAAAATTATTATTTGTTTTTTAATTTAAATAACGATGAACAAATCTTAAAGAGACTATTTTGGCAAATTGTAATTCTCAATAACGTTTTATCTTATCTTGAATTCAGTAATATCATAAATAGACGTATATAAAAATTAATTACTATAGTAAAAACAATACGACCCCGCTAAAACGCGGCTATCCGGGGACAATTGTTATACACGCTTTATAGGCTAACCGCGTTATTTCAAAGATAAAGCGATAACCGAAAATACAAGGCCAATTTAGTTAATACTGTAACACAGTTTAAATATTACTGAATGTTAACGTTAAATACGAAAATATTAAGGGATAAAATAAATTGTAGAAAAATAAAAATCAGTAACGAGTATATATTTTTCAGTACGTAACATTGTGTTTGAATTTCATTTTCACATTGATTTTTTTTTAACGGTGAACTACGGTAGTTGTACTGTCTTTTAATCATTTTCCTTTGTAGTCTAACTGAAAACACAGTACTGTACTAACCGGTTTGAATTCAAAATACCAAAACGTAATATAGAAGTACTACAACATTAGAGCTATTAATACATTAACACAACACATCTGAATATATCTTACTTAATATTTGGATTTTTTGAAAAGTAGGGAGTTATTTTTGTTTGCTTGGAGTTAATTTTTTTTTACAGATACGGTAATTTCACAAAGCTAAATGCATTAGCGTGGTTACCTATTCTGTTCAGTTTATTAGAAAATACGTATACTTAGTTGACGTTCGTTTCTATATACCAACTAAAAAGAAGAAAAACATTTTTTTTATATCTGATAACAGCTCTTTTTTGGGGAGAGGGAAAATTCTTCTAAGCAGGTTATAACCATATCCGCGTTATTTTGAATCGTATTATAGCGTAATCTTTCTGTATTATTATTTGTTCTATCGTTTTATCATGCGCGTAATATAGGGAGTTCTGCTGGACAAGTTTCACTGCTGGTAATATTTAGTTTAATATGTATGATACTAAACAATTAAAATATTCTATAATTGCGCCTTAATTATCCGTTAATTAAAAGTATCAAAGCATAAATACATTTTTGTGGTCTTCCCTTTTAGGACATTACATTATGTACTTATAAAGATAAATTTTTCAGTCTACTTGTAATTCAATTTTTTCTCCAAACATTTTTAACGCTAATTGAATCCGTGCTAACAACACATTAAACATATGAGAAATAAAAACGCGTGAACTTTTTGAGAGGGAAAATATATTTCTAGAAATACATCAAGTGTATTTAATAGAAGAACGAAAGAAGGAGAAAAATGCTTTGATGCCCTACGAGGAGTACTCCGTAATGTAATTTTAAGATACAATATTTTTATAGATTATATATTTAGTAGTTGAAGTGCCCATTCTTCGGATGGATAAGTATTAAATTTTTAGGCTTAGAGATCCTTTTTTCAGTACTTTACAGATTTTTAATGAAACTAATTTTATACTACTTACGCCAAAGATTAATTTACGAATAGATATGTCAAATCTCAGTTCTCTAGCTATTCAGGAAATGGAAGAATTAATTTTCAATGAGTCAATGAAAGACTTTTCTCTCTGTCTCCTTCCGTCACACACACACACACTAAATTGAAGTAATAATTTCCTCTGTACATTTAAAAACTGTTTTCAGAAAATTTCCTGTACGTGTTTTAAACTCCACAGTAATTAGGAAATACGTCCTTATCCTGTTTCACATTTATAAAATGGTTATAAGAAAAGAAAAATAATACTGTCATGTATAATTTTCCCCTGAAATTGAAGCAGTGTTTAAAATATATTGTTTCAATATATAAGTCAGCAGGGCAAAGGTGTTACTTATAGGTTAGAATGTCACCGGCATAGCGATAGGTTTGATATGCTGATATGCAGCAATATATATTGCTCAGTAAAGAAGGCTGAGAAAAACCACTTCATTCTTTGCTTTCCCCAGCAAGCCTAACGTGGAATGTTTATTATTCTTGAGAACAGGTGTATTAATTTTTGAACTCGTATCAGGTCACCTACAATCATTTAACATATATTAGAGATACATTTTTATAGTTAAATCCTAAATTCTGTCTGGATTGAACCGAAAAATACGTCGTCAGGACTACAATTCACTTTTATAGAGAATTTGAAAAAGTCACAGGAGATTAGTTTTCTCCGATATTCTACAATGGTATATCTAAATGAAAATACTATCTGGCTGAATCTAAAGTTTCTCTTACGATAAAAAATATTAAAAAATTGCAATTACACCATAATTCCGTTTATTTTTGTTGAGAGTGGTTTTAAGGAAAACTCATAAATTTCGAGTGATATTTTATGACAAAAGGGAAAAATAACTGCCAAGTTTCAATTTTCCAGTTTTTCCGTCCTTGAGACCTCTTTAAAGTCCCTATTTTTCTTTAAACCCCGTCGGGGTTTTCAATCAAAATAAATTTTGGTTTCGTTTTCTAAGAAATATTTTTCATAATAAATATTCAAAATGTCAGCTTTCCGAATTTTACAACTGTCTGAGAATTTTGAGAATAGATTCCGATCAAATGATTAAGGGCTTTTCCACTTATAATCTTATTACGATATCATCATCCTCATCGCGGTTGGTCCGCACTATATGGTTACTTGCGTTTCCGTCGTAGTTAATTTTTTTTCTATTTTATATTTTTTACTCAAGCAACCGATGGTAGATGCAGCCAGTCGCAGCTCCCACACAGAAACAGTGGCAATGGCTGGGTCGGTTGAGCCGCCACGTCATACACAGTCGCATCCCTTAAAAAATCTAAATTCAAAAAACTCGAAAATGGTTTTTTGATATTTATCTGAAAAGTATTTGCAAGCCTAAATCTATTCAATATTTCGTTTAGTATAATCAGTCGGAAAGGGGGAAAATTTGCAACCGTTGTTCAGAGTTTGTTACCTTTGTTCACCCCTTTCAAGGTCGAATTTCTAAAAATCTATAATTTGTTTTTAGATAATCACACGAAGAATACCACACCAATAATCAAGTTGATAAATTCATCTGTTACCGAGAAATTCAAAAAAATAATAATAAATAATAAAAATAAATAATTTCATTGTTACTCCATTTAACCTTTTAAACTCAAAAATAAAAAAAAAATCTTTTCTTAGTGTGCACTTACACCGTAAGAAGATTTTGTATAAAAGTTTCATCAATTTTTTAACTAGTTTTCTGGACGTTGATTATGAATCACTATGTTGCTTTTTTAAATAGATTACCAGTTCGATTTCGTTATTTCATATACACATATTTTAAATATAATTTATACGTGATTCCTATGTACTTGTACAAAGCATTATTTGTAAGTATTGAATCAATACCGAAAACGATAGTGGTCTCCGTGATTTAAACTCCTCTTGATTCAAGATTATAAACGAATTAAAAAGTTTCACTTTATAATCAACACATGATAATGTTTTCAATATTTGAGCCGCTATTTCATTTCGCAGTCAATACCTGACAAAAACTTTTAATATTTTAATAAAAATAGAGTATTCACTTACCAACAATTCTGAGTATTGACTCGCCAAGCGCTTTCGGATTATTCCTCCATCAGGTATTATTGATTAATTATGAATTTTATTGTTGTGCACATAAATTTTTATAAAAGGAATTAAAACGAGAATAAAATTTAAAATTATTATGATCATAACAGTTGATTGTCAATAGTTAAAATAAGTCAACGTTAAAAGAAAAACGTCTTATCAGTAACGTGTTTACAATTGTTATGCAGTATACATTTAATCATTTAGCTGACCTAATAATTAATAATTATTGTATAAGATTTGTTCATTTATAAGTTTATTATTATATTACATATATATATATATATATATGAAATTTCTTCAATATACTAATTTTATGAATGTTATTAGTGTGTTCCAAGTTTAAAAAAAATTCGTTTGGATTATAATTATGTCCATTTTCTAAAAAGTGTTAGGCAAAGTTAGATCGATCTTTATTATTTTTATTTATACAATCGATGTATTCTTTAAATTTAATTTTGTCATACCAATACTTTTCAAATCACAATTTTCACATTTAAGTCTATATACTCCTTATTTTTCTAGATCATATTTGTTATGATATTTTATTGTTTTAGAAGGATCCTTATTATTTATCTAATTTATTATTTTATTATTAGTTGTATACGCTGTTTTTAACTTAAATGTTTTAAATATTTTATTAAACTTATTATAATTTATATTATATTCTATTTTAGCGTAATCTTCTATAGTATTATTACTTGGTGGTTTTATTTTGTCCTTTACGTGTGTTGCGACGTCGACGGGATGCCCTTGATTAACAGCGTTGCGGTAGATTTTAGAGCGAGGGTGGACTGTATTTGTTCATAGCGGATGAATGAAGACAACACCTTGTTGATTTCTGAAGAATTGTTTAATTGTACGCCGTCTTGGCGGTTTAAATGAATTTTGTAACATAACACTTGTAACTTATAACTTAACGTTAAAGATAGCAAACATAAGCTAAGTAAAACTTAAAGTAATGTTCATCCGAGCAAGAATTAAGAGAGTCCATCCGGACACAACCGCCTTGGATCAGGTATGAGTCCAGACTGGTCACTTGACGCTACTTACCGTGCCCGAGGGAGTAGCTAGTGACGTAAAGTGGCGTGATGGTCTGGTGACCATAGTTTGCTGTGGGCACCCTAGTCGCCGCTAGGTCTCAGCACCTGACTGCAAGAGGGGGTGAAAACGTAACAACGTGTATTTTATTTTTTATTTAGGTTTATAATTTATGTATTAAGTTTGCATCGTAACCGTTATTAAATGCGATGTGATTAATGTTATCTATTTCATTCTTTAGTTTTGTATTGTTCTGTTTTAAGTATTTTATTGTTTTGTAAATCAGTGAATTAAAAGATGCTATTTTATGATTCCACGGATGAAAAGGATTAAAATATATTACAGTATCTTGCTTGGTTGTTTTTCTATATATACCAACATCAATTTTATTGTTTTTTTCCTGAATTTTTATGGCCATCGACTGCTAAGGTCATTAGCCCTCGTCACATTCTTTAAAAGAAATTATTATCTCCATCAGGATCGTCATATGTAAGAGTGTAAAGGGCCCTTACATTTTATTTAAAAAACACAAACTTCACAATATACATTAAGACATAAAAGACAAGGACAATCACAAACACTTACGGGGTGTGTAGGGCCCCGATATTAAAATTTGAGATAAGGTTCTCAAAAGACCATGAAATTAAAAAATTCAACCTATCAATACCACAAACTACCGCTTAGAGATTCTTTTATCACAGCTTTAAACTTTCATTTTATAGACTTTTAAGAAGTCCACTGGCGTGTAAAAATGCAACTATATTTTCTTCATTTCCATTATCTAGATCAGCACTAATATTATTTTTAAGACGGAACCTCTTTCTGAGGTCGTCATATATGGTACACTCTTCTATTAGATGCTTGATTGTCAGTGTTTTATTACAAACACCGCACACTGGCGGTTAACGGCGAAGTGAGACCCTGCTTAAAGTAAATTTAATATCATTTTCTAAAGAGTTAATCTCTTCAATTTTATGTCCTACTCATTATTATATTGTTGATCATATATTATTAGAATATCATCTGCATAGCTTTTGCATAAGATAATTTGATGTTTATTAATTATATCCTGTAAAACGGTGTTTCCAATTTATTTACAAATATGTTGGCCATAATAGCAAAAAGTTAAGATCCCATACTTATAACTTTGTCCAGCTGCTAATATTTATTATTGAATTTAAAATAATTATATTTAACACATAAATTTATTATTACATATATTATATTAGTATCTATTTTTAATTTAGCTAGATTATTATTAATTATATTTATAGTTTTATTGGTGTCAATTTTTTATATCCAGATTTATAAATTTGGTTATATTATATATATTTATTTATTAATTACCTTTATTAGATCGTAAAAATTTTTAAATTATATTTATTCTCAATATTAATGTATTCTATTAATCTATTGGATAAACATTTTCTTAAATTATACATGGGTCGTATGGGCATATTATCTTTACGTATATTTGGTAATGCTTTTAGTATTGGTTTAAAATATCATTTAGTGTATTCATCCTGGAATATAGGTTTGCATTTTTTAATATTAGCAGAGATTTCTTTTTTAATTTTATTAGTTGGATCTTTTATTTCTTTGAATTTATTATTTTCTATAAATTTGTTTTTCTACATATACATTATTGTTAATGGCAACAGGAGCATCGGGTTTTATCTGATGTAACAATAAATGCATTATTATTTATTAATTTATTTTTATATTTTTGTATGTTATAATTTTTATTGGAATACTTATTATTATCATTTAAATTTTTATTAATAAATTACTTTCTATGTCGATAATAGTTTTTTTGACAATTTCATTCTTATTTAAGGTTGGAAAATTAAATTTATATGCGTATTTAATAATATTTTTATCGCTGAATTTGATGTCTGTAGTATTTACTATATCATCTCCGAATTTGTGTTTATTATCAATTGTATTATTCGGTGTTATTACGTTATCATATTTTATCTGTTTATTTACTAAATTATTTATTTTATTGATCAAGTAAGTTAATGTACTTAATATTCACGAATTTATTAACGTTAAAGTCAATTATTTTAATTAGTTCGTGAAAAATTAAATTGCATAATTCAATATTATTTTAATATTTGCGAACCTGTTTAAAGGAAATATAAATAACATGTTTGAAAAAGTTTTACATTATATAATTTTCCGATGGATTCAAATTAGAAACTGACAAGAATTTGCAATAAATGCTACACTTTTTTAGGTATAAGATGACAACGGCATTGATTAGTGCTAGATATAAGGAATTTTACACGTTTATGTACTCGTTAATTAGCATTATTCTAATAATAAAAGTTCTAATAAAGTTTTTTTATGAGATTACCTCAAACCTAAGAAAACGTCATTTTTTTGAAGCTGATTCCTTTTCTACAATTCTTAAAAAATAGTTCACTAATATTTTTTCGTAACAAAAACATAAAATAAGTAAATTTCCCTGTTTTTTTTTTTACATAAGACAGCTTTTTCTGAATTTTAAGTAATTTATTTCCGTTTTATTTAGTAAAACTGAATTTTATTCAGTAAAATCCTGAAAAAGTATATGTTACTTCATTTTGAGCTTATTTAAAAATGGCTTTTTCCGATAGTAATTTATTAATTTCAGTAATTACGGAAGTTAATTACTCTAGTGTACAAAGGTTTTGTTAAAGAGATAATTTAACATTTAAAGCTGAATTCATATATAGCTTCAAAGATTAACAAAGAAGCTGGACTTTTTTTTAAAGAAAAGCATATATTAAATAAGGTAATCAAATTATAGGCCATATGGTACCGTAAAAGATTTGGTATTATTTAAATCTAAGTTTTTAAAAAAATCTGCCTCCAATTCGATTTTTGTTTGCACATTTAAAATCAGTTTAAAAAATAGAATAAGACACAATGTATTGAATGTATATAACAGAAAACCAGTTTTTTTAACATGTTATCAAATTTTTTATCAGTGTTATCAATCAATAAGCTAGTTTTGACCGTAAAGATTATTTAATGATTACCATATTTTTAACTTTTATTACTAAATTTGATCACATTTTGAATATTTCCAATGAATGAAAAAACTCAATTGCCATCATATTTTAAACCACATTCTTAGTATCTCCCTTATTAAGAAGAATCCATCAGTAATTACATTAGCTCACACCAATTTGAAATCTGTAGCACCAGTCACTAACTTTGACTTCAAACGATTAAAAACATTCTTTTAAAAATGTTTTATCATAAAATTTTGTTCGGTGAGCCGTTAGATAAAGTTTACCAATCAAATTAAATTTATTTTTTACTTATCAGTTTTCTAATTGTAGGCCAACGCTCAATTACAACTACTCTACATTTTGTAATATTTTCTTTTTTAGCTCTATTTTTCTAATTTGTTATTTAATTTTGAATTTAAAACCAGAAACCCTTCCGCTACTGTTAGCGAAATTGATACGGAAGGATTTTTTACATTTTATTTTCTTGTATTAATTGAATTATTTATTCGAATTTAGAGTTATGAAATGCACGGAAAACCTGGTTTTACTTCTCATATAAGTTTTGATAGTATATATTTTAGTTTTGTACAAGAATTTTTTATTTTTGTATTCAAGTTAAATATATCAGTACCTGTAATTATAAATACTAATTAAAGATATCCATGAATTAAAAATAAAAATTACCCTGAACTGTTTTTATTGAAATTTTAACGTATAGAAAATAAATTACTTAAACCTGATTTTAGTTTCGTAAATAAAATATGATTTTTTATTAATGGTATATGAATTAAAGTTTTAAAATATAACAATAGGAGAAGTAAAATTTTTATTAAGTCCAACCGGTTTACTTTATTGCAACATTCTTTTACGATATATGTCGAAATAGCGGAAAGGATTAGCATTTGCTTTCTCATTGCAGAGATGGAGGAGTGGAGACGGTTGTACTTTAACACTTTCAGCGCCAATCTTAAATAATATTTTTATACCTATAGTCGTATTGCTTTTCATAGGTTTTTCCACCGATCGATGTCTATCAATGATATACACAGAAAACCTTTTCCACAGACTGTGCGTATCATATTGTCTCACGCTTTGCGTTTATGTTCAGAATCGCTGTTATTCACGATAGCTTAGATTTAAATGAGTTAATATGTAGGTCTGGGCTGGTGTAATATTTATATGCCTTTAGGTCATACAAGTTATTATGTCGGTAGACCTGTCAACTACATGAAGACGGCTAACTTTTGGAGGGAGTCATTGTTTCACATTATCGTGTTTATTTGTAGGTTATACTTGTGTTGTGACTTTTTACTGTTATAAACAGTAATTACATAGTATTATGTAATTTCTTTCTTAAATGTATTTCCTTTACAATAAAATAAAATATAATTACGTGAAACATTAAAAAATGGCCTTGATTGTTTTTTCTATTCCTACACTTATAACACCGCCCTAATACTAGATAATTAAAAAATCACTACAGTATATACCAGGAAAACTGAATCAATTTTATTATACTCGTATATTGATATCCAGAGATGGTAAACACCTAGCGATTAATATAATTCACAAGGCATAATTACATTCGAGTTGATGTTTTAACAGCTTTCTTATAAAATTATTGTAATAAATTACATATTATTTGCAAGAAGATGAAATGTAATAAATTTTAATTTTACTATTTATTACGTTTATTTTATGGTTATTTTTTTCATTAAAAAAATTATTACAATAAAATTGAATGTAATATTTAAATATAATTAAAAGTATGAATTTATTGCATTTCATTATTAGTATTTTAAAAATAAACGCTAAATTTAAACTGAACTTTATACGTTTAAACTTAAAACTATCTTCAGGTAATTTCATTATTTATTTTATATATATATATATATATATATATATATATATATATACATGCGGTGTGAAATAGAGATTATTATTACTTTCTACTTTAGTTACTTTCGCTTCATAATGTATTTTTTCGAATTATTTTTTGTACTTTTAAAACATTTATGTTGTTTACCATCATCATAGGATCTTTGTATCCTACTTCGTTAATTGAAATGAGTGGCTGACTGCTATCCCAGCTGTTCAAGGACCCGGTAACGTTTTGCGGTTTTGATAACGTATTGTAGGGTTAGGCTGCTGGGGTTTTCCAAATAATGTAGCTAAAAGGACCTACGTTTCGTAGGGTTTGACTTATTAACCCCTTTTATCTTTTGTCTGTATATTTTCATCTTTCCCATTACTTTTTTCGTTACCATTTATTCCAGTAGGTAGGTGGTGAGGTCAAAACTGTATTGTTCTGCTACAGTTTAGGGAAACGAACCCGTTTTTTTCTAACGCCTTCAACTAAGAGAAAGTTTTGTCTGATTTCATTTTCTTTTCAACAGTTACTCGGCTAATAATACTGCAAGAAGCTTTAATTATTGTGTTGTATTGATATCATATGTTTTCTTTTCGGAAAGCCTTTGATATACCTCACAGCATACAGATCGATTTGGAGTATCGGGAATGATATTAGAGTGAAAAAAGTCGCTTTTAAGGAGAAAATTTTGTGTTACAGGTGCTGGTGATATATTCAGCGAATATACTGCCGCTTCTGGCGTTCCACAGAATCTAAAATAGGACCGTTGTTCATCACCTTATTTACTGCTGACAATTTTCACTTATAATAATTAAACTTGCTAAACGTTTAGGTGTGTTTGTTGTCTATTTTTCTTAATATTTCTAGAATGTGTAATGGCGTTATTGTGAAATTTGGTATATGTGGAGCAGTGATTATATTAAATTTTTATGAAAATCGGATATGAAGGCATTCTTTTTTAACCCGTGACTACAATCCCAAGATATGTTTCTTACATTTTTTTAAATAATCAGTAACAGTTTTCAAATTTATTGAACTCCTTCACCCTTATCCAGACATTAAAAAAAAATACTAAACTTTTAAACTAAACAGTGACCAGTTTGGAACTCATTATACTATGTTAATCCACGTTTGGTTCGGTAAAAAATTATACGGACACTTTTACAAACTTGACATTATTGATGTAAAAACTTTTGAGAAAATCTTTCTCATTCTTAAACAAATACCGAATCAAAATTAATCCTTCTTCCAAATAAAAAAAAAAAAAAATTGATCTCATTGTTGTGGATTTTATTTTTTAAATATTTTAAAGTAGATGTACCTAATGAAAAGTGATGTATAAGCCGGAGGAAGCACATAACCCTGCAAGGTCTAAAAGAGGGAAGTGGTAATTTAAAAAATCTTTAATATTTTTACTTTTTTAAAAATCATTCCCAAACGGGATTTTCATTTCTTAAGGAAAGATGTAAATAATTTTTTTCTTGTCTTCAGTCATTTGACTAATTTGATGTAGCTCTCCAGCTTCCCTATCTAGTGCTAGTCGTTTCATTTCGTACATCCTACATCCTACATCCTTAACAATTTGTTTTACATATTCCAAACGTTGCCTGCCTGCTCAATTTATCCCATTTACTTGCCCTCCAATATCAAAGCAATTATACCAGGATGTTGTAAGATGTAAAGGTACTCCGATCGTTCAGGTTTCACTTCCATATGAAGCTGCGCTCCAAACATATACTTTCAAAATTGTTTTCCTAACGTTTAAATTAATTTTTGATGTTAGCAAATTATATTTCTGATGGAAAGCTCGCTTTGGTTGTGCTATTCGGCATTTTATATTGTTCCTGCTTCGTCCATCTTTTGTAATTCTACTTCCCAAATAAAAAACTTCTTCTACCTTCATAATCTATTCTCGTTCTATTTTTATATCCAGTGGTCCATCTACATTATTTCTACGACATTTCATTACTTTCGTTTTGTTCTTTTTTATTTTCATGTGGTAGTTTTTGCGTAGGTCTTCATCCATGCCGTTAATTGATTCTTCTAAATCTTTTTTACTCTCGGCTAGAATTACTATATTATCAGCAAATCGTAGCATCTTTTTATTTTCACCTTGCACTTTTACTCCAAATCTTAATTTTCCTTTACTCTCATTAACTTCTAGTTCTATATAAAGATTAAAAAATAACGGGGATAGGGAACATCCTTGTTTGACTTTCTTTTATATTACTGCTTCTTTCTTATGCTCTTGGATTGTTACTGCTGCAGTTTGATTCCAGAAAATGTTAGCGATTGTTTTTCTACTTGCCTATACTTGAACCCTTATAATTTTAATACTTGTTATTCTATTTATCTATATTTGAACCCTAAATTTTTTAAAATGCTGAACTTTTTATTCTAGTCTACGTTATCAAATGCCTTTCTAAGTCTATAAATGCCATGTGTGTCAGTTTTTTTTCTTTAATCTTCCTTCGTCTATTAATCTAAGCGCTAAAATTGCTTTTAGTCCCTTTACTTTTCCTGAAACCAAATATCTTCTTCTAATACTTTTATCACTCTCCTCTCAATTCTGTACAGAAATCTAGTTAAAATTTTGGATGCATGAGTAGCTAAGCTAATTGTTTTACATTCTTCACATTTATCTACTCCTTCTTTCTTTGGTATCATGAAAATAACACTCTTTTTGAAGACTGACGGAACTTCCCAGTTTTTCGTAAATAGTACACACCAGTTTGTATAATCTATGCATCGCCTCTTCACCTGCACTGCGCAGTAATTCTGCAGGTATCCCGTCAATCCCAGGAGCCTTTCTGCTGTTCAAATCCTTTAATGTTCTATTAAATTCAGATCTGTGTTGTATCATCTTTTCATTCTTTTCGACTTCCTCTTCTTCCTCTATAACACCATTTTCTCATTCATTTCCTCCGTATGTCTCTTCAATATATTCCACCCACCCATCAGCCTTTTCTGAATCGGAGTATCATCTTTATTTAATACATAATTAGATTTTAACTTATGTACCACAAATTCTCTTTAACTTTCCTGTTTGCTCCATTTATTTTACCAATGATCATTTCTCTTTCCACTTCTGAACACTTTTCTTTAATTCACTCTTCTTTCCCTAATTTGCACTTCTGGTTTATAGTATTTCTTAGTTGTCGATAGTTCCGCTTACCTTATTCATCACTGGCATTCTTATACTTTCTACGCTCATCCGTCAGTTGCAATATATGTTCTGTTATGTAAGGTTTTTACAAGTTCTCTTTGTTCCGCCTAAGTTAGCTTCTGCTAATTTAAGAATTTTCTTTTTAACATTCTCCCATGCTTCTTTTATATTTTCTACCTTATCTTTTTTACTGAGACCTCTTGCGAAGTTCTAAAAATCTTCATTAACTCATTTTTCTCAAGCTTCTTTAAATTCCACCAATTCATCTGACAGCTTTTCTTCAGGTTTTTAAACGCCAATCTACATTTCATTATCACCAAATTATGGTCGCTATCGATATATGTTCCTGGTTATGCTTTGGAGTTGACGAATTGATTTCTGAATCTTTGCTTCAACATGATATAATCTATCTGATATCTTCCAGTATCGCCCGGCTTTTTCCACCTGTATATTCTTCTATAATGATTTTTAAACTGGGTGTTGGAAATTAATAAATTATACTTCGTGCAAAACTATGTAAATAAATAAAAAGAATATCTAAACGTTAATAAAAAATTTCAGTAATTGGAGAATTACATTTTAATTTTTGCACATTTGAGGGGAAATTCATCATCATCGTACCAGTTATTTTTACCCGTGCAGTTTTGGAGCTATTCTCTGGGATGCGATCTATATAAAGTAAAACTGTAAAATAATCTGAGCCAAATATTTGTTTATTAATATCTGTTACGTTTGCAGGTTTTACATTTTAGTAGATAGATAAATTTATTAATTTTATATTTATAGAATTTTTTCCTGTTTTATGTTTTAGATGTGAGCCGATATATTCTCATTTCAACCGGTTTGTACAAAAAGGTGACATTGATTTTATTTCATTTTAATTACTTTTGCCTACATTTTTAGAATAATTCTACTTTATTATTCAATTAAATACAATATATATATATTTTAATTTTACTAACATTTAATGGGTTACATAATATTGTTATCCTACGTCGCAATTTCATAACAAGATAAATTCAAAAAATTTAGTCGATACCATTTTCCTTTATGGCTGAAAAAATATCTGAAGATAAAATGTGCGTTGTGTGGTGTGTGACACATTTACGTAGCAGCGTAATGCAGTAACTAAAAGGGTGTATAACCTTATTTTTATTTCACGCCTATCCTGTGATACAGAAATACTTTGTTAGATTAATATCTATAATTAAGTATCAGTAATAAAAAAAAATAAAAAAACATGTTAATTAAAAAATATCATAATACGTAACCTGTTTTCCTTCATTTTTATTTTAGTTACCTTACGGAATAAAGTAAAATAGATTTTTTACTTTATCCTTATTTGATTAGAGACCATTATTCACCGTGACATTCGTAATTATTAGAAAGAAATCGTTAAAAATAACATCATATTTGTAGTAGCTTTTCGTAACTTCGAGTAATGCATTAGACATTAGTTTTTCTACTATAATCACGTTTTATTATATCGTAATCGTATTTTCCTCTTATAAGAGTAATTGGAGTCGCTAAGAATCTTATAAAAATCGTAATTCACGTAACACATTAATTGTCCTAAATAAATCTGCAACGTATATGTAAATAAAAAAAAATTGTTTCCCTTTCCGACCTCACCGTATACTCGTAATTTATGATATCGCTGCAAATCGATTTAGAAAACTGAGTAAAATAAGGTTGATTTATAGATTTTCAAGGAGTAAGCTTTGTCGTCATTTCTAAAGTTTAGAAAAATCTTTTTTTTAAGCTTAAAACTATAAAATACAGTTAATCCATTTTACATAATAAATTAAAGAATACAAATAAAACACCAAACTTTTACTGAAAACGAAACTATTTAAACACTTTTTTAATATATTGCCGTTCTAACGCTTTATTATTTTTAAGGGTTTTAAGAATGTTTTTGAAAGGGGTAAATACAGAATAATGTATGTATTTATATACTATACAATACGAAGAGTATAGAAGACAGTCCTACACTCGTGCCTCTAGAATAAAAAGAGATCTTTACTTAATTCTTTATATAAATAGCACCAAAAGTACTTAATTTTTTAATTATTGTCGCCGAATGGCTTCGACGGCACGTGGCAGTTAATAACCTTAAAGTAGCCCTGAGAAGAGCTGTTGTCGTCGAATGGCTTCGACGGCCTGTTGTAACTAACAACCTTGCGGTAGCACTGAAAAGAGCTGTTGTCGTCGATTGGCTTCGACAGGACGTAATTCATAACCTTGTGGTAGCCCTTTAAAGGGACTTTTTTGCGTTAGCTCTGAGAAGAGCTGCTGGGTCCGGAAACTGGTCTCCAGCGAAGTTGGGGAGCTGCGGCTCGTTCATTAAAATCAGACCGGCCTTCTCCTCAGCGGCAGTTGGGTCCCCGCTGCAGCGTGGCAGTGGTGGCCCCCATAGCCCCTAAGTGACGAGTCGGCGTCGGTCGTCTTTCGCCGGCGCGGCCGAGGCGGTTCTCCCCGATCGATCCCACGCTGAACCGACTCTGCTGCTGAGTCCGCGGCCCAGGGCGATTGAAGCCCGGAGAGCTAGAACGGGAAGGTAGCGTCCACGGATGTTGGCATCCGCCGGGAGGTCCCACGTTGAGGCAGCCAGGGAACTTCTTCTGTCTTCTTCCATCTTCTTTTTCTTCTTGGTTTTCTCCAGGTGGTGGTTGACGATGGATTAAAAATTAACACTCGTGCACGGTCTTTTAATGGAGCATGAGAGTGGTGGGGCCGCAGGGCAGCTGTGGTGAGAGAAATGCGCGGCGGGAGTGACGCTTGTACCAGCGCGTATGTATACTGTACTTCAACTGACATCTGAGCTGCTACTGTTGTCGTCCGCCGATATTAAATTAGGCATATATGTGGTAACAGTACAATATTAAAAAAGTGATACCTGTGGTAAAATGTTTGCTAGAGCGATGAAATAGTAGCTTTTGAAATCCAAAATATTGACAGATTATTTTTAGAGCAAGTTAAAACTAGGAAGTTGATTACATTTACTTTTGCTTTTGCTTACTTGCTTTTTTGCGTACATTACAGATCCGTAAATATAATTTCTCTATCACCCGTAGCTTTAAATAAATTACACTTCAAATAAAATTAAGGGATAATATGGTTAAAATCTGTAAAATTTATGATTTTGCATGATTATACATGTGTTAGAATGATTTCGCTGGTGCTTTTCTTTTATAAATAGCCTCTGGCAAATCCCGAATTAATGTCCAACAATAATCGGCTAGCATATCAGTATTCTATAGTATACTGTATGAGGAGCTCACGTCTTCTCCTGATCACCAATTTTACGCTGAAAGTACAAATGATATTGTGCATTTGCATTTTTAATTAAAGGTGTATGGTTTTTTCTATTTGATTTTACAGTAAATTAACCACATACATAACAAAAGGCATCCACACCATTTACACCATTTTGAGGCATTATGACACTGCACTGTTAAAAAACTTAAGACAGCAATAAGACTAAACAAAATTAATTCATTACTAAATCCAGTGCTTAATACAAACAACACAGCTCTGTTTTCAGCTGCATGTTTTGACCTGGACAGACATGATTAATCTTGTCCATGAAGACTCACTCTTCAATATTAGATATGATGTCATAATATGTGACTATGATATGACTTAATACTTTGTCTAGTATTTTTTATGTGTAGCTTACAAATTATGTTAACAAATTTAAACAATAAAAAATGAGTTACAGAAATACAGTATAAAAGCTTAAAATGCTAACTATTCTTTAAAAAATGGAAAAAATCATTTAATTAAAATTAAAAAAGTTTAAAAAAATGGTGGGCGATAGAAAGATTCTGAGTTCATATTCGTTTTCAGCATCAACAAACAGATTAATATCAAGTACTGCATGTTAGGAAACAAAAATTATGTTTATCAGTGTTACCTGGTAAATTACATTTAGATGATTAAGTACTGTTCAGATAAGGAAATCTTTTTGCGTTGGAGGAGGAAAAATCTGCTGCTAGCCGCCCGGCGGCAAGTACCCCTGGGTTTGTGGGGTTTCCTGCGTAAGACGAGGACCAAAAAAACCCCTCTCCCTACCACGGTGTGGTGGCGGAACCGTGTAATGAGGTACACATCGTCACCACGCGTGCCTAAGGTACTCCGGGTGTGGTCATTCCGCAAGGGCTTCCGGCGTCCCCCGAGGGCATCCAGTGGCGACGACCCTGTTGGACCCCCGCCGAACATCATCGAGGGTTGGCCTTTCACCCCCACTTCGGGAATGCACACTACCTTATTCTTCTTCTTCTTGTATTTCACGGAGAGAACTCTTTTGAACCATCTCGAGCACCTGTCCTAACCTGCGACCGAGCCGATCATACTCTTCATCACCTCCTCATGTGAAACCACCCTATCAAACGGTCACTCCGAAGCTCATCTTGGACATTTGGAAAAAGTATGTTCTACGTCATCCTCGTCGTCATAGTAGCGACATAGATGTGAGCAACGCGTGACTTTGGCATGGCGGTAGACCTCGAATGATCCATGACCCGTAAGCCAAAAGTCCACCTCCCCATGTCTCCTCTCCATCTAGGTCTTGATCCGCGATATCAACCGGAAGGTCCATCTGTCGGTAACCGCGTTGGATTCTTTCATGTGCAATTCCTCGATCAACTCCACAAGAGGGAGCCCAGAACCCATACCTGAGGGATCCCGCTCTCTATGGCCACGACGACTTCCTTACCTTCCTCCATAGAGATCTTCAGCTGCAAACCCGTCAAGAATTTCTGGAACAGCCTGATCAGATAGGGAGCCACATTCTTCTTTACCATCTGGCTGATTATTAATTCTCCACTCACGCTATTAGATGCGTTTCTTATGTCGACTAATATTACCAGCTGAATCTTCCTCGTACGTGAGTACCCGATACCGCCTCATTCACTATTCCCATCACTTTCTTGATCGCGTCAGAGTTGGATCTCTTTTTACAAAATCCATACTGTTTATTGAACCAACCTCCTCGTCGTTCCAATTCCATCTCCAGATGTCTTGCCAATAGGGCCTCAAAGCCCTTCTCTAATATATTTATAAGGGCAATGAGTCTGAATTTCCTCTCTTCCTTTGGGATCAACACCAGACGTGCCAACTTCCCGCTTCCAGGGATTTTCTCGTATTGAACTGCCCGATTTAAAGAGTTTGAAAACGACAGTGGGAACCTCTCGGTCAAACTCTTAGGTATTTTTACTGAGACGCCGTCCGGGCCGGGACTTTTACCCGGTTGAAATCTTGAGATTGGTTCCAACTCCTCGCGTGTAAATGGAGTTACCTTTTCCGTCACCATATGTCTACGCCGCAAAATTTGTTCTGCTGGGAAAAGCTCACGCAGAACATCCCTCAGTTGATCTCCAGGTAGCCTGGGCAGCGATCTCCCAAAGTTGGCTCTTGTAGGCTTCAGCAAACGAGTTCTCGTCCAATTCATCGTAGAGCTCAGCTCATTTTGTTCTATTTAGTTCTTTCCTGCCCAGTTTAACGTCCGAGTTGCATCTTCAATCGCTGGTGAGACCACGCACCTTTGTTTCGTGGTCAAACACCGACGGAGCCTGATACACTTCTTCCGGATTTCTTCTATCTGTGGAGACCACCAATAGACACGTCTATGCTTCTTATCCTTGTCACGTCCTCTCAGGACCTCTCTACCGGTGTCAAGAATGGTCTCGTGCAGTCTCTTCTGCTCCAGTTTGTTATATCCACCCAATCTCCTCAAACACCTCTCGTAATCTCGCCACCAACAATGGTACCAGCCGCCAAGGGAGCACTCTATCGATGCGAGAGACTTAAGGACGCCCACCGACTATTTCAACGCATTTGTGGAGGCTGTGTGTCACCTCCTCCAGTACTTTCCACTCTACGTCGCCGCCACACGACCCACTAACAAATGTCAAGTCAAGGATGTGACCGGATCCTGTTCTATGAAAAAACGTGAGCACACCAAATTAGTTTATGCATATCAGCCCCAGGGCCACCTTCTCCTTCGCTAAGTACCTGCCTCTTCCGTTCGTCATCTCACGACCCAGCTCTGGACTCTTGGCGTTGAAGTCCCCATAGATTACCACAATAGCTTCACATTTCCTTATTTCACATGATAACTCATCAATAAGTTTAACGAAATGGGACCCGGAATATTTGGCGAAGCGTAACAGCTAAAGCAGGCAATCCCCTCAACCGCCACTCAGATCAACCCCCAACCACAGCCAATGCTCCTGACCTGCACCTTTCCAGATACTGCAACCACCAATTCGAATTGTCCGGGTTCTTATGCCATCTGTCTGTCTGCATTACTCCAATATTCGGTTCTGAGGCGACCAGCAGATCATCTCTACGTTCCTCTGCGATGGCCCACAACAGGTCATGGGCTTGGCGGGACTGTTCGCGTTCAATGATGAGTTTTGATAGCTTTCGTAGAGGGCTCCCATATCTGTAGCCCTTCGCGTCACACTTTCTGCAAGTAGCTGGTTCTCTTGCCTTAATTTTAAGGCAGCCGGCCTTAAAATGGCCCTTCTTCCCGCATTTAAAACAGCTTCTGGGCCAGTCAGGACCCTAACATTTTGAAGCCTTATGGGTAAGGTCCCAATACCTGTAACATCTCTCCTGTTCAACTTAGGGCATAACTCTACATGATATAACGCCTACTCTAAAGCGTCTCTTCTGTATTAGTTTTTCCACTTCCTCACTGTTGAGCAGCAAGGAGGCTACCTGTGTTCCCGAATGGGCGGTTCTCATCTTTATCGTCTGAACGGCCTCTTCCTTCACCTCTACAGTCTGCGTAACCACCTTGATGATCTCTTTTTTAGTAGCTAAAGCATCAATATTTCTGATGTTGACTCTCTGATTACGTGTTTTTCGTCTCATGGCCACCTTGATCCCTTACACTCCCTCCTGAAGTTTCTTCAGTAACTTTTCTGGGATCTCGTCTTCGTCCTTGACTAGGATCCACAGGTCCTCTCCTTGCCCCTTTCGGACAAAGAGGATCTCCGGGTCACCTTCCTTTACTCCGGTTTTTTCCCCTGTTAATCATCTGCTGTAACAACCAGCGTCTTTGACTTTTCAGCAGGGGTCCTGCTGACTGACCTGTCCCTTTTCTTTTTATTCTTATCCACTTTCTCGACATAAATTTCTGGTTTGCGGTTTGTTCTACGGCCGGCGTACTCGAGAATCTTCCTTGTTACTCGAACTGCGTCACAGTTCCGAACACAACATCGTGTTTTGCTTGGAGGAAGACCTCCGCTATCCTTCTCCTTAGGTGAGGGATATTACCCTCACCAATCGACGAGTCTATAAACAGAGTGAAAACCCTTTTTTTATAGTCCTCCACATCCTTACTTTCGACATCGTTGCCGTTTCCGAGCAGTCCAATAATTGCCTCACTTTCAGAAGCCCTTTCGCTGCCAAATCTCTGACTCTTGGTACCATTCTATACACCACCTACGAAAGTTTACTCTTTGGCCGAGCGATGTCATAAATCACCGCAAGGTCCTTCTCTCTTTTTGTTAATACGGAGTCATTTAGCTCCATTATTCTCTGGAACCACTCTTTCTGCTACCTGGCAACCAATAAGACATCTGATCGTTCCGGACATCCTCCTCTACCTACCTCAGTAATTCCTGACTATCAGTCACTGTCCTGGTCTGGCATGCAAACTCTTTGGCCTCCACTTTCTTCTCTAAAGGATTTGAATCATTAAAAGCCTTACAGGCCAGTACTACTCTTTCCATATCGCCAGCGAATTCCTTAAGCTCCGTGGCGGTGTGACATTTCTCTGCATGTTTCGACAGAGTCCTGTTAACGTTGCTGAGTTCTTTCAAATATCCTCCTAACTCTTTGTGAGGGGAGTTCTCCGGCCTCTCTCACCCTCTTCAGGGGTCGATTTAGAGAATCGACTTTTCTTCCTCCGATTCTTCGGCTTCTCCCTTGACACCATACCACCTGTGGAGTCACTGGTGGTGGATTCCTGCGAGGAAAAGGCATACTGTGGTGCCTGCTGCTATCGACTTCTACTTCTCTTCATAATCTCGAAGCAGAAGCTTTCCAGCGACTTATAAACCCTATAGGGAGTCAAAGGGTCCAAAATTTAATGATTTAACACCCCACAAGCCTATTTTAGGGTGTCGAGAGGGGTTTGTTGGGTCGCTAAATAATATCAACCCAAATCCGGGGTTGGAATTTGGGGGGATGGAGGGCATAAAGTCGGGGCTGGTCGGGATCGAGGTAGATCCGGAAGGAATTGACTGAGTGAGGACGGGATAAGAAGATATAAGGGATAAAAGCTTCCCCCTATTAAGCCCTTGAGACTTACAAAAATTATCACTAGAACTCACCTTAACAATCCGTAAAATTTTACAATTCCTTTTTTACTAGTTCATAATGACGTCACAATCTTGTAATTGCACGCCGATAGATTTTTTTAACTCTTTTATACTATAAAGTATAGGTTATGTCGAATCAATTTAGTACATTATGGCAACCCACCGGGTTGGTCTAGTGGTTAACGCGTCTTCCCAAATCAGCTGATTTGGAAGTCGAGAGTTACAGCGTTCAAGTCCTAGTAAAGCCAGCTATTTTTACACGGATTTGAATACTAGATCGTGGATACCGGTGTTCTTTGGTGGTTGGGTTTCAATTAACCACACATCTCAGGAACGGTCGAACTGAGAATGTACAAGGGTACACTTCATTTACACTCATACATATCATCCTCATTCATCCTCTGAAGAATTATCTAAACGGTAGTTACTGGAGGCTAAATAGGAAAAAGAAAAGAAAAAAGTACATTATGGCAGAAACCAATACTTTACTAAAAATCAAAAATTATCATCAATCCGTCAGCCAAAAATCATGAGATTTTACAGAGACCATCAATAACTATTCACCAACAAAACCAATATAAAAACTGAAAAACTTATCCAAAAATAAAATATTTGCAGAGCGGTACGATGCACGTGTTCCCACAAGTAGACCTCCGACTCGACTCCCATTCAGATAAGGATTTAAACTGATAAATCTGATCATCTGATAATCTACAGTAATAGCTGATTATCTGATAAATTACATTAAGATGACTGAATACCGATCAGATAAGGATTTTAACTAGCACCGCAAACCATTAAAAAAGCTCAACAGGAAAAACACAGTTATAGGATTTTCCCGTCACGCGGCTAAAGCCGCATTCCGGGAAAGTCCTACAATTGTAGATTGTTTCTGATGCACGGCTTACACACACAACTTAATTTAAAATATTTATCCTCTTATATAAATATAATATTTTTTCGTTTATTAACTGAAGCGCGCGCGCATGCAGTATTTAATTCATGCGGGTACGACGATAGTAGCGGTGACTGTTGGCACTAACTAAACTAATGTAATTTTACAACTTACATAGAAGAAATTTCGCTTGTGTGGTCGGTAGATAGGTGTAGCCGCAAGGCTTAACGTACCCGACACCGAGTCAACCGGGCAATCGTGTTCAAGACCTAGCCAGACGAGTTACTTTTTTATACTTTAAATATTATACATTTATTTAATTCTACCGCTCATCTGTGGTGTCACGATATAGCAGACGACTAAAAAAGCTGTAGTCAGTGCTACACTAGCGCTCCTTGTGGTGACAACGGGTACTATTGAGGCAGTATACTCTCTTAGTCACTAGTTTAGAGAATTTTTTTGGGTTGGGATGCGATTTTGCAAAATTTTTTTGTAAGTATTGTTATTTTTTAATCGTTAACAAATTTCTCTAAGAAAAATAAGACGTTAATTATGCGAAATCTCGAGATTCTGAGGGTGACCTTGCTCTACAGCCTTATCCCCTAGACCTTTTAAATTGAGATTTTAATGGAATCAATGCCCCATATATAGAAGTAATCTGACCACGTTTGGTCCAAATTGGAGCTGTAGTTCTGAAGATATAAGGTGATTTTGAGGGTGACACCGAATACACACACCTACATACGAAAAACCGGACATCCAGAAGATTTCCATCCGGTTTTTTGGGTTCCTTAGGTGTCAAAGCGTCAAGATCCGGTGAAAACTGCATATGCCCGAAATGGACCGATTACAATACTTTTCCTTCTACTGTTATACCGCTAGACGGGAAAGTAAAAGTATTATATCATCGTTATAAAATGTATTTAATTATATATATTATTAGTAGGGGGAAAAAAAAAATTAAAATCTTGTTAAAATGAGCATTTTGACAGTAAAGGATGTAAGGACAGTAAGGATCAATAGACAGTAAGGATGTAAAAATATTGAATAAAAACAACCGACAAAGAGTTGTATAACTTTTCTAGGCTATCGACAGATTTTTTATTCAAATACGCTACAGGGGTGTTAATTGTTAATAATTTAACTGTACGATATTTATAGTATAATTTCAAAAAGAATATGGATAGCGACACTACAGAACAGGATGTCAAAGATGCGCTCAATAAAGTGTTAGGGACTAGCGAAAGCTTCCAGGTTACCTCACTCAGGGGTGCCTACGGGGATACCAAAAACGCAACAGTGATTACCACTCACAGGGGTGCGACTAGACTGGTAGCAACAAGACTCAAGGTGGGTTGGGTTAATTTTCGCACCTATATTAGAACGGAACAGGAACGCTGCTATCGCTGTTGGGCTACTGGGCACGGTAGCAGAAATTGGAAGGGTTCTGACCATGGCAGCTTGTGCTACAACTATGGCGGTGCGGGGCACTTTATTCGAGAATGTCGAGAGGCCACTAGGTGTTTAGACTGCAAGAGATCGACGCACAGAACCGGCAGCCCCGATTATTGTAAGACATGTTAAGGATCCTGTTATCGAATCACAACCGTAGCTTCCTCGCCAATTATCTGGTAGAGGAGACTGCCAACCGTGGGAGATTTTATTTTATTGTGGCTACTGAGCCAAATCACCACGCGGCCGCTCACTCGCAGTGGGTGTCCGATATGGCGGGGGACGTCACGGTAAAGCGAGCAACAGGCAGTAGGGACTTTAATCTGTACCACAGAGCGCAGGGTGTGGTAGCCGTGGAACTGGAAGAGTATATTATGTACGGTGCCTACATTAGCCCAAATGTGTCTGTTGAAGAGTACCAACACCGGATGACACAGTTGCAACGTTTGGTTATGCAGTCCCCCAAGAGAGCTATTATTTTGGGGGACTTCAACTGTAAAACTGTGGCGGCGGGCGCTGAGACCACGAATAACAGAGGAAGTGTCCTGGAGTACTTCCTCGCGGCTACCGGTACCACATGGCTGAACGACGGAACTCCGACTTATCGAGGGAGGGGCCACGACTCCATCCTCGATCTGGCAATCGTGGATGGGGAAATGGTCACTATTAGGACCGAGTTGCGAGTTTTGGAAGAGGAGACCGGGAGTGATCACCGCAAGGTGATCACTCACTGAATGAATCACTGCGGTGATTCTCCTTAAAAATACACGTCTGTTCGGCGACCCCTACTGTACGGAACTCGGCAAGAAGACTCACTAGCAGACAGGTGAACATAATCGTGGAGAGAGCGGCATGCAAAATCTCCGACGGTAGAAGATTGGATCCGGAGGTCCTCCAAGAAATAATCGAAATTTCCAGCATACCGGAAGCGGAGCATAGGCACCACCCTATGTACTGGTGGAACCAGGAGATCGCCGAACAAAGAACCATACTTCAGCGAAACAAACGAATGGCCCAAAGATTAAGAGCTAGACAGGGATCCGAGGCTCAGATTGAACAAGCTACGGAGGCCTATAAGACGGCTCGGAAAACGGTGAACTACCTGATTAAGAACGCTAAGAGGTCTAAGTGGAGGGAACTGTGCGGTGAGCTCGAAGCTGACCCGTAGGGCGAGCCTTCCAAATAGTAATGAAGCGATTGGGGAGGCAAGTGCCTGTGCTGAATGGGGACGAAGCGGCGCGTCAGATGTCCGTACTTTTCCCACGGGAGGAGGAGATAAGACGGGAGGTAGTCTTGTGCGAACGTGGCAGGTTCGGACAAGATGAGGTGATTGCCGCAGTCAACAAGTTAAATAACAAGAAGAGTCCGGGCCCAGGTGGAGTCCCGTCAGCGGTCATTAAAGGCCTGATTAGAATGGTACCGTGGGAGATGACGGATATTTTGAGTTACGGGCTGCAACACCGCACTTTCCCTCAATGCTGGAAGGAGGCCAGAACGGTTTTTCTTCCCAAACCGAATACAAGCCGAATACGATACTCGGCGTTCGCGAGTATCGTCCTATCAGCCTCATAAATAATACGGGTAAAGCGGCTGAGAGGCTTCTTGCTACCCGGATCCAAGAGGAGCTGGATCTAAGCGGAAGCCTACATTTGGAGCAATATGGGTTCCGTAAGGGCCGCTCGACACTGGATGCGATAAACAGGGTGTTCAGCTGGGCGGTGGATGTACGGAGAGGTACTTGGAGGACCAGAAGGATCCCACTAATGGTCCAGTTAGACATTAAAAACGCGTTTGGCTCGGTACCGTGGGCGGCCATTGTAGCGGCGCTTAGAGAAATGAATGTAAGCGACCACTTGCTAAACCAGGTAAACTGCTACCAGTCTGATAGATGGACGGAGGTTTGCACTTTGGAGGGAGTGGTGAGATTTCCGGTCTTCGGAGGAGTTCCGCAGGGGTCTGTGTTAGGCCCCTTGCTATGGAACATTTTTTACTATCGGGTTCTACGGCTGCCTTATCCGGAAGGAGTCAGCGTAGTCACTTACGCTGACGACATTGCACTACTGGTGGAAGATAAGGAAATTGGTGATGCAGAGGATAAAGCAAATCGCTCCCTCCAGCTCATAGACAACTGGCTAATAAACAACAACATGGGGGTGTCCCCGGCAAAAAGCAAGTGTATCCTCTTCACGGGTAGGAGAAGACTGCACTGCGTTCGGGTCGCGATCCGTGGAGAGGTTATAACTGAGGTCAAGGATACAAAATACCTAGGGGTGACAATAGATAAAAATCTGATTTCGGTGGGCATATAGAAAATGTATGCAAAAAAGTAGGGCTCACCAAAAAAGCCATCAGGAGATTATTCGCAGTGTCTGCGGCGTTATACACGGCGTCGGTTTGGGCTGATGCGAACAGGATACAAAGAAACAAGGATAAACTGCGAAGAATGCACAGAAGGGGTTGTTTGGAGTGGTGGCAGGGTATCGTACCCTGTCATATGATGCTATGTGCGTGCTTGTGTCAGTCCCGCCGATTGAACTTCAGATCAAGTGCAGGAAAGAGAGAGCGGAAGGGTGTAGTCGAGCTGTGACTGAGGCGATGACCCGACAGTGGTGGAAGGAAGTATGGGCAGAGACTAACGTTGCGGCCTGGACCAAAATGTTAACAAGTGATTTGGACGCATGGCTGGATGGCCAACATGGCGAGGTGAACTTCTACATAACACAGATGATGTCGGGTCATGGATGTTTTGGTTACTATTTAAAAAGATTCGGCAAGAGAGACACACCCAACTGCGACTACTGCCAATAGGTGGACGACGCAGAGCATACGATGTTCGAATGCCGGAGATGGGCACAATTCAGACAATTCATAGCAGACAATAGCCTGAACGCGAATAACATAGTACAGTGGTCGCTAAGAAGAGAGCAGAACTGGAACGTTTTTAACAATTTCGCCGGTACGGTTCTTCGCACTAAGGAAGAGGAGGCGCGACGAAGGAAACGTTAGGTTAAACCGTAAATAGGGACAGGTGGACAGCCCCGTCTCTGAGAGTCTGTATGCCCTAGCGTACAGGTTTCGGTGAGGAGACGGGGACTGCGGGGAGATTTCGTGGGGATAAAATTAAAAGACCCAGACCCGGCCGGTGCGGCTGGTTCTGGGGGTGCGTGCGCCCCTTGTGTTGGTCGCGCCGGTTAGAGGCAAATGGCATAAAGACCGAGACCCGGTTTCTATCGGCGGGGGTGGGGAACGGCATAGCCGGGCTCTGCCCTCGTCGGCGGGAATTAGAGGCAGACAAGAAAAGATCCAGTACCGGGGCGGTTGACCTGCCGTGCCGGTTGTAAAACCGGTGGGCGGGAAGACCGCCTTAGAGTCAAAAGACACGTCCCTGGGTCGAGTATACTTAATTGGATGTCCGGCCCAGGTATGTAGGGGAAAAAAAGTGGCGCCTGATGTGGTGCAACATTATTCAATAAGGATAAAAAAATTACTAAATTTACTAAAAACATTTTACTTGAACGATGGGATCAAAAATCAGGCGTCAGGCGTAAGCTAGGATATATATATATATAGAAGCAAATATTTGAGTCCAATTTTAACAATTTAGTCGGCGGATTTATGGAACAAAAAATGTTTAGATAAATGTTGAATATCCCCACACTACTAAATCCAATCGGCTCAAAACTTTGGAATTTTAATTGAATTTGATTTGCTTTTCATATATATCTCAATTTTCCGCTACCACAGTTTGGAAATATTAATCAAAATACAAGCTAGCGCATGTAGTATTACAGATATATCATCCAAAAATTTCTATAACTTTTTTTACTAAGGGGTTTAGAAAAGTTGACATTTACAAAATGCCGATACCCAAAATTTTTAGCGTTTGCTATACTTTCTCTATTATAGCTATTTATATATTATAGCTATATAATATAGCTATTTTGCTGTAACAGCAATAAAGCAATAGTAGGGAAAGTAATAACACTAATAGTATATAAAAAATGTTAAAAAGAAGTTTTTATCTTTAAGTTTTTAATATTATTCTTGGTTTGTTATGTATCTTATTTTCACGGTATCTTCTGATCACGAATGTTAACAATCGAAATATTCATCTCGCATCTACAGCAAAATACAAATTAAACGTACAACTGTGATTTCTAAAAAATAACCCGATCGATATTTATAACCCCCTTAATACTAGAACACCATAAAAATAACATTAACACTATAATGAAATAACATTTTAATTGATCTCCAAAATAATTTTGGTGCAATATTAATGTTATTTATACCAAATCACATGGGAGCTTTATTTACAGCATTTTGTTTTTATGTATTTGAATAAATCTTGACATTGGACATTATTTTACTGTGAATAAATAATGTTTATGACTTACAACATTGTATTACTAGATTGTAATAAATCTTTTCTTCTTTTTTAATTTGTTTTGCGTTATTATTAAAGCAAAACTTAATTTCGTAAATAACGTTTTCTTTTTTGATTTTTTTTTTTAATAAATGAGGCAACGATCTTGTTTTAATAAAAATCTATTTTTATTTTTAACACGTTATCTAATTTTCATTACAAGAAATAGTACTTAAATCTAAAAAAAAATTAATTTTAAAGGCAAAAAACCTACAATAATAGGAAACAATATGAGTTACGACGCTTTTAATTAGAGTGCAATCTAGTCTTAGATTTTAAGTAAAAATTTTTCTAAACTGCTTTTAACGCACTCTTGTTTTTCGATTTAATAAGATTAAAAAAAATAGGATTTCCAAAAAACCGCATATCCCTAACCTAAAATGTAAGTACTAATTCTAGTTTTAGAAAATACGAGGGTCGTCCAATAATAATCAAAGAGACAAATGGTAACACAGCAGTACATCTATTCAGTAAAATGAAACTGTCTGACGTTCAAGTCAGCAATCCTGACATGGTAAATATCAGCTGTTCGAAAATAATTTATTTCATTATAATCTCTTTTATTTCAAAATATTGGCTCCGCTTGAAACGTGTACCGAGAACAGCGTACTGTGATAAAACTTTAATTCTGAAGGTGTAAAATCGGCCGGAATTCATTCGCCTACGTTAAAATAACGTAGTAAAATGTTTATCAACTGTACGTATTTTTACATGGGAATTGAAAATTTTAAACTGCACAGAACAAGTTTCGCCGATTTTCATCTTGGTGGAAGACTGGCGAATTTTGGACTGACGCTTTGTAAAATTCCACAACAATCTATTTTATAAGAACAGACGCATAAAAATTTGGTAAATAATGAAATTTATAGATAGATACCTATTGGCATTAACCATGATAAGCTTAATTAATGTGTTTAAAGTGGATTCCGACATAGCGACACAAAATCACAAAAAACGCCCGAATTCACATTTGTACGTAATTCAAAAAACCGAAAGTGTTTTCCCCTCCAAAAACATTCAAATAACGGTTTTAGTGGAGAGCAATGCTTTTTTTTAGATCGTATAATAACTTACGATGAAATTATAACTCATCATTCTGAACCGAAATCCAAATGTCTGAGTATGGTATGGAGATATTTGAGTTCGCCTACCAGGAAGAAAATTCAAAACCGTATTAGCCGGTAAAATGATGCTAAAGGTATTTTGGAAATATAATAGCTCAATTTATTGCAATTATTTTGAATACCAACTACAATCAACAGTTAGTACTATTGTGACATGCTTGTAAATAAAATAAAATCCGCAATAATGAGAAATCGTTCTGGTTCTCTCTCAAAAAGCTTAATTTCTCTGCACGATAACTCCCGCTTGCATACCGCTCGAAAGACACAGAAAGCTATTTAAAATTCGGGTTGGGAGGAGTTGCCACATCCACCTTACAGTACCGATCTCGCAGATTTTATTTTTTATTTGGTCCTCTTAAAGAGTTTTTATGTGGCACCGAATCCGAATTCGGCAGCAAAGAACAGGTCAAGAATGGGGTACAAGAATGGCTCCGACACCAACGTGCGTGAACAATTCTTTACTACTGGAATAAGAAACTCACAGAAGGATAAAAGAGAACCCAAATCTAGCCGGGATTATGTTGAAAAGTAGCCTAAATTTCATTGTCATTGAACAAATAATTTTTTTACAGTCATATGTCTCTTAATTACTGAAAAACGTTTGTCAAAATATTAAAGAATAATGTACTTTCCTGATGTTATGAGTAGGAGTTCATTGCTTCTATTCAATTAAGTTGTACATGTTTCTCAATACCTATTCTACCAAGTCCGCAACAAAACAACTGACATTTGAACGATGATTCGTTGAAGCATGTTAAGTTTTATTTTTGCCCTGTGAAATATAAATGATTTTAGGTGAAAAGTTTAGAATATTTACACAAAGGAAATTAGAGCTACGGATATCTAGGAAATTAATATAGACATGTTCTAATCAAATATATCTCCTGTTGGAAAAAAATAAAATATAATTAGAATTCACGTGTGACTGTGTTTTAATCAATGTATCTCTATGTGTTCTGTTTTGTCTGTTTAGTTACGTGCAAACGTTTTACACTAACAACAGGTATAAGAGTTAAACGGAACAAGAAGGTTTTAAATGAACTATCTTACCCAGATTTTCTCTTCTTTGTCCATATAAAATATGAAGGGACAGAACCGCTAATGCCCACGACCCTATTTTTTAGTTATTAAAAACAATCGTGGTAAATGATATTAAATGTTTTACCGTTCGTCTCTTTACATTACCTTTAGTTGAGAAGTAACGAGTTTAAATTGCGTCGTAAAAATAGTTTACACAAAGTGAAAACTACTTTTGTTCTAATATACATTAAACGTGCTGTAGGATTCTAGCATAGACTTGATGTACTGTTCTCCTTACGATCCCGTCTTTTCGCTGCTGCCCGTAAACTTTCCACTGTGAGTGTATCCGCCTCGGTAATCGGATCTCAAAAGTTAACCTAATGATTACCGGTTTGATGCGTAAAATTCTAACCTTGTAGACTAGGTGTAACATCATATTTCCGCCAACAATTAGAAATTACGTTCATTTCAGATCTGACACACTCAGGTATAATACTTAGTAACATATCTTTCGTTTGATCGGGAATTTTTGCGTATACGAAACATTTTTTGGTTTCTCTCTGAAAATTCTGATATACATCCATTGCCGACAGCAAATCGTCCTCGCATTGTATTTTCGCCTTGAAAAAAGAAATTCGTCTATTTCCACTTTCAGACTATTCGCGCCTATCATTACTGAGTTACGGAGTAACATGTTTGCACACACTACTTACAAAACGTTTCCAGTCGGTTACAGCGGCACTGCTCGTACCAAATACTTTGTTATAAAACTTAAAACTAGTAAATTCCCTACTCCATGTTTATAGGATATAAACAAAAACTTTCGACTTCAGTTTTCTGGATTATAGCAACGTACTGCTTCAAAAGCGAGCAAATTTGCAACAACTGCAACAACTCGCCCTTGCACAACAACATTGATCTTTCCTGTCGTTTAATGAAAGAGACACGTCATGACCCTGCACGCAAAACGTAGGTTTATGTAAAATCCGAACGGCTTGTAAAAAACGAACAGTATGTTGTTTATCTGAACTAAGTCAACAAACCCATGTCAGATATTTGACTGCACCGAGTAGTACACAGCCAGAGATACAACTACGATAAGATAAGACAGGTATAATTACTATAACGACAGATAAATTAAAAATTAGCAATTAATTATTGTATGTTTTTGCTTAATCCAAAAGTAATTTACATAACGATATTAATAATTCAAAGAATGAAAACTAAGGAATGCGTCTGCTTTAAACAAATAAGGCCCTCATCTAAGAGAGAAATTTCATAAAACAGTTAAAAAATTAAAATTATCTTTAAAAAGAAAAATTATTTGCCGTAATAATTTTCCGGTAATTTATATTTTTGATTACCATATTATTATAAATAAGCGGACAGAATTTAAAAAAAAAATTTTAATTGATACTGAAAAAAAATTAATTAACGAAAAATTTGAAATAATACGTTTTCTGTAAACGGAGAGCTGTGTAACATAAACGATAAAAACTGCATAAGCTATTTCACATCCGTAAATTACTACCAGATCATTAAAATGCAATAAGTACTGAGATGAAGCTTTCCTTTCTTTTATTTTATCATAATCAGTAAATAAAAATTAACTGCTACTAATATAAACTGGAAGGCATTGGAGAGCAGATACAGGCAATCAAAATATCAAATAATTTTACTTAAAATGACGAATTTTTATTACTTATTTGAGGGTTAAAATTCTTACATAGACATTTAAGAAATTTATAGTTAAGTTCTACTTAAATTTTAACTTTTTTATAGGTTTTTGTTCAGTAAATAGTAGATTGGAGTAGTGTAGTATGTCCAGATTCGAGTTCCACTTTGACCTTTGACCCATGAGTCCAAGATTGAGGCAGAACCTAAGGGTATGTTTTCCAAGATTAACCCCGTTTGTAATTAAATTTTCACGCTAAAAGAGTGGTTTTACTACAAAATACATAGTAAAACATGGATTTGAGATGTACCCAAAATAACAACAAAGAAATGACAAATAAATTGGGGCTCAAACCTGGACGTCTCTTTTTACGGGTTTATTCGAATAAATTAAAGAACAGCTGCTTTCAATGATGAATGTGTGTTCACATTAAATTTACATGTTGAAATAGTTGATTTACTAAAAAATTCATAGTAAAACATATACTTGAGGTGCTCCATGAAGTTCTATCTTATTCGTCTTAGTTTGTTATTAATGTATTTCATTACAAACATTTACTTAGACTGCTGATGACGTCATGGGGAACCCGTCTCTTTTAACATGACGTAAATTGTCAATCATTCTTCATATCCTAGTATAGTATTCTGTTATAAATATTTATCTAGCGAATACGATTTATCCACATTTTTAGATAACATATAAAATGATATTGAACGTTTATATAAGTACTCTCCCAATGAAATTAATATTAAATTAAATTGTGAATATACAAAAAAAAAAAAAATATTTTCATTTCTCCCCAACAGAGATTTTAACAAATATCAAGTTGGAAAAGATATAACTTTTTGTTGAAAATTTACCGTGTAAATGCTTTTAATGTTGTAACAGAACAGTATTATTAATTGAAACACAAACTAAAAAAGACATTTCTGTTTCTGATTTGTTGATGTGTATTGAAATTCCAAATGAAAAATAAGCATTAGGTGTTTCTTTATTAAAACAATCGTGGAATGGTAACGATAAAAATTGTATAGATATTTATGAATTTTTAATATCTATGAAAGCGAAGGTATTAAGTGGTATAAAATCCCAAGCAGAAAAATATAAAGGAAACAATATTAAATTTTATATTGTTGTTGTTGTGGAGAAGAAATGTGTAGATAATCATTACAATTTCTGTGAAGTAAATTTACATAGTAGCACTCGCTATGCGCTTAACGTATGCAAAAATCAAACCAATTTAAACGAACAATATTAAGAAGCTTATGATAAAATTGACGAATCTTTCGAAAGGTTTATTCAAATGAGAAGCAGTTGGGTAATGAATAAAATATTGAGATTGGATCTTTCTGCATCAGAATTCGGTCAACTTTACGGTGGATACAGTACATATTTACTATTGCCGAAAGCCTTGAGAAAGAAATATGCTGTAATAAATATAAAAAATTATGATGAAAAATGTTTCTTGTGGTGTATTCTTCACCATCTATTTCCTAAAAGTGGACATCATATCGAGTTTTGTTCTATAAAAAAATTGAAAATCATTTAAATATGAAAGGAATAAACTATCCGGTTTGCGTCAAAGATATTGGTAAATTTGAAGCTCAAAACACAGATACTGGCGTAAATGTGTTGTGTTATGATATAGAACGCGATGAAGAATCATTTAATTCTAATAATGCTTATGTAAAACGTGCGAGTAATAATAATAATCGAAAAATTGTGATTTCGTTGTTATTATTAACTGATGTTGAACTAAATCGAAGTTATTATACACTAATACATATGGGAAACAAATATAATGGTTTATTAAGACTGATGGGTGGTTTGAATAAAAGTGATAGAAAATGTGAATATTGTCCCTATTGTTTTTACTGCTTTAAATTTCGAACTAGTGAAACGGAAGAGACAAAAAAATTCGAAATACATATTGAAGATTGTAAGCTAGGAGAGGTTGAGAGAATTAGAATACCGAATGAATGGATCGGTGTGGGAAAGAAATGTAAACGTGGTAATATTGTATCCTATAGAGATTATTTTCAACCTTACGCTCACCTTTTACTATATACGCAGTTTTCGAATCGTTTATCATTCCAAATCATATTGCGATTCCTGAACTCGCCACTAGTTATACAACAAAAACAGACACTCATAAACCGTCTGGATATTGTTATGTTGTAATAGATGAAAACGGATGTATTGTTGTAAAAACATCGTAGAGTGCCCAAGCATTTCATAATAATGTGATTTAAAGATTTCTCGATGATTTATGTAAAAAGTACGAGTATTTTGCAAAGAAATTATTAGATGGAATATCCTTAACTATGACCGCAACACATGATGAAAAATTTCAAAAAGCCACCAAATGTGTTATATGTGGTGATGAGTATGATGGTGACGAAAATCGTATAAGACATCGCTCTCATACTGGTGGTAAATTTATTGTTGCTGCACATGAAAATTGCAATTTAAATTGTAAACTCATAATATTTATTCCAGTTGTATTTCATAATTTACGCGGTTACGATTCACATCACATCTTATTGGAAATGGATGCGTTGAAAGGTAAATTTGAAATTTCTTGTTTCGCAAACAATAGTGAAAAGTTTATATCTATAACACTCAAGAATAAATATCGTATCGATTTATAGATTCATATCAATTTCTATCTTTTAGCTTTGATAAACTACAGCAAAATTTATTCCATATTTGTCGTAAATTGTCAGACGGTCACATAGCTTATATATTGTTTAAAACAACTTGTTCACAGTTTCAAAGCGATATAAAATATTATCGCGATAATAAAATAAAAAAAATAATGTTAAAGTTGTTAATTCAACGTAAAGGTATTTATCCATATGCATACATTAAATCGACATCTGTTTTCGATGGGCGACACAGCTGTCACCTATCGAAGCATTTTATGATGATTTTTAACGACAACACATCTCTGAATCGGATTATATGCACGCACAAAAAGTTTGGGATCGATTTAAAATTAAGACGCTCGGTGAATACCACGATTTCTATATGAAATTGGATGTCATGCTGTTGGCTGATGTATTGAGAGTATTCGTAATAAAATTATTGAAATAAACAATTTAGATCCGTGTCATTATATATCTGCTCCACATTTACTGTGGTTTGCAGCCCTCAAGGCTACGAAAGTGCAACTCAAACTAGTTACAGATCCCAATATGTATTTGTTTTTTTGAAAAAGGCATTCGCGGTGTCAATGATTCCCAGTCGTTATGCTATGCCAAACGATCTGCGAATAAGTAATTATGGTACAAATATACCAATAAAGTTCATTAAATAATACAATGTTAGATCTCTTTATGGAAAATGTATGATGGAAACGTTACGTGTAGACAGATTCAGATGGTGTGATGAAAACGAAATTGAATATTTGTTTTTAAGCTGTCTAAACGATGTAAAAGATGATGCGGAAACGGATTATATTTTAGAAGTCGATTTAGCATATCCTAAACACTTACACGATCGCATAAAAATTTTCCACTCGCGCCAGAGAAAATATCCATTCCCAAATGATTTCTCCGTTTGTCTCTGAGGAAAAACGATTGCGTGTTTAAAATTATTATGTACTTTGGAAGATAAGCACAAATACATTCTACATTACAGAACGTTAAAAATTATATCTTCAACAGGGTATGATGATGAAATTACGCAGAGCCGTTTGTTTTAATCAATATCCACGTTGAGAAAACATTTCATGCATGGTGTAGTACTAAAGATGAGATTGAAGAAACGTTTATAAGCTATTGATCAACAGTGTATATGGAAAAACTATTGCAAATGTAAGAAAGCGAATCGATATGCGTTTGATCAATGATGAACCCAAGTTTAAAAAATTAAACGCTAGTCCAAGAGTTAAACATTATCATATTTACGGAAAGGATGCAGTTGGAATAACAATGTTGAAGAAAAATCTTTTAAAGCTACTTTCATTAGACATTTTCTCATATAAAGCTATAATGAAGCTACATCATAAACATTTCAAACTGTTCGTCTTGTTCATCAAAGGCGATCTCAGCTTTTGTCTGTATCTTTTTATAACGGTCTCTGAAAATGTTTATAACATTCCATTTCTTCTGTTTCATAAAGTTCCATTTTAAGTAAATACTTTTTTGATAGCGTCCACGAAAGGAATTGTTTGTTTTTACGTTTAATATCTATCGATTGAGAAAATGTGAATGGAATTCGTTGCGGGTTTTCCTTTTCATCGAAGATTTCATCAATCGTTCTTTTTCTTACTTCATAAAGGTCCGTAATTCATCAACCTCAGCTCTTTTGAACTGTTATAGTTTGCCTGGTCAATAGGTCTAGATACATCTAAAATACCACTGCATGTTAACGTTTTAGATAAGCTATCTATTATTTCTAATTGGTTATCAGCCACAGAAAATGGAAGCATTATTTCTGTTTTTAGTGGATTGTTAAATGTTTTGAGCATTTCAAACATGGTCCTCATAGTTAAGCTATGATGGACCATAGCTTTATGGGCCCCTCTCTGAATCGCTTATTCCCATAAGATCACAGACGTTAGTCCAAAAGTAACACAATAATATTACATCTCTTAAACTAAGATCTAAGCATGTGGTCCTCTAACCGCAATTCATGATTAGTAATATTCAAAGGTCCCGGTTGTGTATGGTCAACGAGGACGTGAGTCCTGTTTCTCGGACCTGGTTGAGGTTCCTCCAAACTTTCATTTTCAAAATTATTAAAAAAAATCGGTCTCCGTCCTCTGGCAGTTCTTGAGGGATCTGGCTGTATAGCAGTCGTCTCAACTACCTCATCATCTGATGACAATAATCGTCTTCCAGGCCGAGTCACCTGAAGAAAAATTATATTCGTATTAAAATTATATTCGTTATTATATTTAATATACGGGTATTTAGAATTAATGAAACCTCATTGATGAAAAGATTCAATTCGAATTCTGAAGTTAATAAAAGGCTGGCTGTTGCACATACGCAAGCTCCTGCCAATCATTGTATGAAATATTACCATACCTATCTACACAAATACAATTAGTAATTGTTTTATGAATATAATTATAAATTAAGTGAAAACTATATTTATTACCAGTTCTTTTAGAATACAACTGAAAGCACGTTTGCATTAATATCTGAATTAATAAGTTTAATTTGTTCCAGCGAAACCACTATGTTGAGAAGTAATAAGAAAATAAAACACTACTACTGCTTAAATTACGGTCGACCATCGCAACAACCTCATCTGCAAATGGTTCTACAGAATAAAATTCCATAATATAGTCTGTAACAAAAAATAAAATATCTTTCACATTCACATAGTATTTGAAACTCATTTTAAATTAAATTAAACGTATTATTTAACCGGAAAATAATATATTATTTATAGTGCGTTTAAAATTAAATATTTTACTTACGATTAAATTCAGAAAAAAAGTTAAAATAAAAGCGGCTGAAAAATTGCTGCTACTGATGGAGATGTTAACACTAAAACCAATCATTATTGTTCATAAAAATAATATTTTATTTAAAATTTAATAAATATCAATAAAATAAATAATAAATACAATTTAATTAATATCTTATTTAATGAATATGATGAAAATTCTTTTACCATATATAAAGTACCTAATACTAATTATCCAAATTAACAAAAAAATAAAAAGTATGTTCACTACATTTGATGAATCAAATATTAAATAAAGAACTATTATTTGGAACTGCTTTCGTTAGTGTTTAACTGTCGAATTTTTTTTATTAAGAAGCGTTATTTTTATTGCTTTACTTGTAATAAATGTGAATTTGGTAAATAATTGCTAATTTTTTAATTATTTACTTGTTATATAATGGTTCCGTAAAACTTATCCACCACTATAACCAAGTTTTTGAAAAGCCGGTGGAGGTAGAAGAATTATATACGGTGGAGGTAGAAGAATTATTTGCGATTTTACTAGTGGGAGATATACAACATTTTTCTGTCCGTGCGTAAGTGCTTCGCGCTTTCGTCATTCCTTTCTGATATAATGATTTGTCTTTTCCCGGTCGTTTCATTTGCATAAAAAGCAAGAAAATTTAGTGTAACCTGTCTGCAAACTCTTTGTTAACGCAATAACTTTCAAAATGCAACATATTATCCAACGTTACCTTTTTTACTGAAATTTTTAACAGGATTTTTATATTGTCATTTGTTTTTTTCGTTGTAATTGCATAAGCTAACCGGTTAAAAGAAAATTTGTTGCCGTTGTACAAAAGGACGACTAGTTTTCGAAGAATCAATGAACAGTTACCATTCTGTTGAGTTATGTTCATAATTAAAAGCATCTATAGCACTAGTATCGCTGAATTATTTTCACAGTACAGTATACTATTTTCGTCATAATATAAATCTTGAAGCTCTTCCTGACGATTACAATAGAAACACAATTTAGTGTCTGTATGGAGAATATTCCAGCTTCTCAACCTAGATACCAAAAGCTCGACTTGTTTCTTCGACAATTTCAAATCTCGAACAAGGTCGTTTTATTCTCCTTGAATTATAAGATGATGTTCACTGTAAGAGGATTCTGCTTTAAAAGTAGGATCATCTTGTTCTTCATGTCGAACTTCAATGGCTACCTTATATTCCGATTCAACATCTAAAATTAGATGCGTTGGAGATTGCGGTACAGGTTAAGTCCTCACCGTGAGGCACTGATCTTACAGCAGCTACTCAATTGGGGCACTGCACTTTGTGTTCGGATTTATTTCTTATTTCTTTCATCTTCGTAATACAAAAATGATAGTCATATAAATAGTATTGTGGTTTACGCCACCCCATCGTTACGGCACACTCATTTGCCGATTATCCCTATCCCAGTCTGTCCGACGTTTCATATGTGGAAGAGCATATGTCAGGGGCCTGTTTCTTATCTTCATCCCCAACTTTACAGCTTAAATATAGTTCATAATATTTTTTAACTAAGTAAAACTTAATTTTTGCACTTCTACATTTACTTTTATGAGAATTAAATTCTCATACTTTTGTAACAAATGTTATCGTTTGGTTTTTATAGATGATCATTTACGGACTTCGACAACATATTTATTCACTAACGTTATAATTTTGATACATTAACTGCAATTCATAAAATCAGAATGAAGCCGCACAACACTTGAATACACAGTACAATGTTTAAATATTACTAGTGTATTAATTTTATATGACTCAGACAACCGACTTGATAATCCAGGTAAAATTCCTACTTAAAGTTCTTCGTAGTTTATAATATTATAATGATGACACACCTAAAATTAAACACTATATAAAAATATATGTTTTCGCTGGCTTTAAAAATTTTATTCGCAAATTTAAATTAAATCATCATAATTCTGAAGTAGTGTATCGCAAACTGTGATATTAAGACGTAGTACGATAAATTTGGTTTCTAAGGTACAGTATTTTTGCATCAGACTGTGATTAATCATTCTATTTTGTAAACAATCGAATTTACGAAAAAGGAAATGAATTTTATGAGACGTAATTAAACATTGAATAGATTATGAACTGAAAGTTCATAAATGTTTTCACAACATAAATCTATTTCGGTTGTAATTTTTTCTGTTCCTCATGCTTAGATAATAAATTTTTATTTTCATAAAATATTGATTTTAACTCCTTTGCAGTGTCCCAGTTTTTACTATGTCAGATAAATTTTGTTGTTACAATGAAATCTAATTTATGTTATTGTTTGTTTTCTACCCTGTTACTAGCAGATTACACTCAGCTACATATGATTTAAGTATGTTTAGAATTTATTAATTTTTTTTTTAACATGAAAATATAATGTTTATGCTAATAAAAATAAATAGCAAATATTACTGCAGTTTTGAAAAAAAAATTATAATAATACTCTTAAAATAAAACAAAAATTAATATTTGTTTAAATACATTTACAATTTTACATTTTTAAGCTGCTCGTAATTTAGTTATTTTTAAATTCCTTGCGTCACTAAATAGTTAATATTCGTTCAGATTAAAGCTGGCATTCGATATATTCTGAAAGTTATAATCATAAAATCTTGGATATTCACCTGTAAATTGCTCTTATAATCTGTGGTTATGAAATATATACTTGTTAACTACCTGCAGCAAAATCACAAATCAAAGCTGTTAGTTTCTTACTGATGAAGAGAAGTATTGATTTTAAATATCGGCTTGTATTTCGTGTACATGTTACACCCTTGTGCTAATTAATTGAACAAAATTATTTTTGCGATATAATCGGTTTATTTGTTTACAATGAGAAAACAAAAAAAAATTAATTAAATTTTTTTTCTAGTTAGTATGGTCTCCTTTACCTTCAATTAATTCTATTAGGCATCGAATCAAGAAATAATTTACACTTTTCGCGAATCTCTGCCTCACGAAACCGTTTCCGATAAGTGATGAAATAATGTTCTCTTTAGTTTTGCACATCCATTTTCTTGAGCTTATCCTCATAAATTAACTAAAGTTTTCAGTAGGGTTCATATATGGTGTATTCCCAGGCCAGTCGACTAATTATATACTTTGTTCTCTCTCTCTTTTCCTGTTTAGCCTCCGGTAACTACCATTAAGTACTCATTCATCTTCAGAGGATGAATGAGGATGATATGCAATGAGTGTAAGTGAAGTGTAGTCTTGTACATGCTCAGTTCGACCATACCTGCGATGTGTGGTTAATTGAAACCCAACCACCAAAGAACACCGGTATCCACGATCTAGTATTCAAATCCCTGTAAAAATATCTGGCTTTACTAGGACTCGAACGCTGTAACTCTCGACTTCCAAATCAGCTGATTTGGGAAGACGCGTTCACCACTAGACCAACCCGGTGGGTTATATATATATATATACTTTGATCTAAAAAAAATGGTCACCTTTTTTGAAACACAGCACCGTGGGAGATCTTGCTGGATTTCGGCAGATCCATCAGACTGATGATTCGTTAACTTTGGTAACACTTTTCCCTCCAGTAGTGATAAATATTTTTCAATATTCACAGAATTTTGGCTGTGTATGGCCCTTAGGATTTCGGGTTCCTTTACCCTCGTTGCCCTGGGCAAATCTTAGACTAGTATTTGTGACCTCCACTCGGCCAGCAACTGAGCCTTCAGTCCGTTCTTCTTAAGGACGTCGGCCTCCAGCAACCGCTTCGCCTGCTGCCCATTTACAACCTCCAGCACGACGCCATTGTCCCTTGTGTTCGTGACCCAGGAAATTTGTTGCTTTTCTTTCCTCGGTTCAAGGACCTGTTCTAGGGTAAACTCCGTCATTGCTGACGAATCCCCCGGAATAGGTATGATCGAGACCATCTTGACAGCTACATCATTCACTGGCAGCGATGGAATAGACTGCTTAATCCCAAAGGCGGCAGTTACCGCGAAAAACGAGATAGGCTTCTTAACCTTCTCCTCCACTTGTATAATATGTTTGTGAACATATAGAGCTTTACCTGTAACCGGCTTGAAACCCCTGACTCCCTCCACCACCTGAACAACCTTGCCCGAGAGCCTTGACACAACCGTACCAAGACTTGTCTGGCACCCAGGCGTCTTTTAAACTTTAAAGCCAACTCAGCAATCATCAAACTACACTCAGACAGGTAAGAGTCGACTTAACTGTTGAGCCTCCACGGAGTCCGAGACTCCTTCTTTGAGGAGAATTTAGTCCATGCGGACCGCATCTACACGATCCTCCCCAATTCATCAGCCCCAGTCAGACCTTCCTATCCAAAAAAAAAAACGATTTCTTTTTGTCTTCAGTCATTTGACTGGTTTGATGCAGCACTCCAAGATTCCCTATCTAGTGCTAGTAGTTTAATTTTGGTATACCCCCTACATCCTACATTCCTAATAATTTGTTTTACATATTCCAAACGTAGCCTGCCTTCACAATTGTTTCCTTCTACCTGTCCCTCTAATATTAAAGCAACTATTCCAGGATGGTTTATTATGTCACTTATAAGTCTGTCTCTTCTTTTAGCTATATTTATCCAAGTGCTTCTTTCTTCACATCGATTTACCGTAACACCTCTTCATTTCTCACTTTATCCACCCATCTGATTTTTAACATTTTCTGTAGCATCACATTTCAAAAGCTTCTAATCTTTTCTTCTCAGATACTCTGATCGTTCAAGTTTCACATCCATATAAAGCAACGCTCTAAACATATACTTCAAAAATATTTTCCTGACGTTTAAATTAATTTTTGAAGTATCAAATTATATTATTGACTGAAGGCTCATTTCGCCTGTGCTATTCAGCATTTTATATCACTCCTGCTTCGTCCATCTTTAGTAATTCTACTCCCAGATAACAAAATTCTTCTACCTCCATAATATTTTCTCTTCCAATTTTTACATTCAGTGGTCCATCTTCGTTGTTTCTACTACATTTAATTACTTTCATTTTGTTCTTGTTTATTTTAATACGGTAGTTCTTCCGTAGGATTTCATCCATACCGTTCATTGTTTCTTAAAAATCTTTTTTACTCTCAGCTACAATTACTAGATCATCAGCAAATTGTAGCATCTTTATCTTTTAACCTTGTACTGTTACTCTGATTCTGAAGGTCTTCTTGTAAACCTTACCTACTACAGGCAAGAGCGTTAGAAGACGGTAAGAATAGCTAACAGTTGGGTCCTTGTAGCTACTTTTAAAGAGCAGTTTTAGTTCACAACTTTTCCAACACGATGGGAAATGTCCAGCAAAGAGAAACCTATTAAAAACCCTTGTCAGGACGCTAAGAATCACCGGTAACGCGTGAACAAGGAGTTCCACCGTGATACAATCATATCTGGGGGCTTTATTCCTAGCCAGGCTACAGATTAATTGGCGGACCTCCGCCTCAGTAATCTCAGAACACAAATTATCAGAGCGAAAATCTACAACTTCTCTTCGAACACGTTGATGATACGAGGTTTCTTCAACCTCAGTATATCCGGAAGCAGATTGTCATTCAGAAGAAGACACGATCTCTGTCTATAACAACTCCATAATGGGTCGAGAGCCGACAGAAGAATGTATTTTTTCGTCTTATGTCCAAGAACTCTACAGACGACACTCCATGGGTCCTTATTTTTCTGATCTTGTATAAAAGAGTGCCAGGAATCACGCTTTGAAGACCTTTCTTTATGAAAATACTCGGTCTTTTTCCGAAGATAGTACGCAAGCAGAGCTGCACGCCGATCAGGGTCACCGTCAAGCTGTGTGGCTCTCCTGAGCCGGCCTACAGTCCGCTTAATTGCGCTCAAGTCCCGAATCCACCATCCAGTTATTCTCTCTTGGCCGCTACCTCTGGGGAACAATTTGGCGTTCACATCAACGCCTATGAGAATTGGACGACCTCCTACCAGCCTAACAATTCTATTCCATCTTTTCAAATGATGTTCTTCCAATATGGGAAGCATGGCATATCACCCTTGATCACATACGGGTGTTGCAGAAGAAAAAGATCGAGGCTCCGTTTTTGGACCACTTCACCTAACTCAATTTCTACATAGGCACCCTGGGCATATAATTGACAGAACCTAACCATCAAGAGAGTTGAAATGGATCTCAACATCCCAACCCCCGTAGGGGATTACACCAACCTACTTTGTGACGATTCCGGTCGTCACACCACCTCCCATTCCTAGCAATGATAGGCTGTAACGGGAGTCGTCTTCAGACCATTTAACTGATTACACCTTACAGTATTAGGCCAGGCTTCGGTTGGGATGCCACCAATGTAAATGCCTCGTTAGGCATTTACATCAATGATTTTTAACTCAGTTTTGCCTTTCGCTGCAGGCCTCTTTCGGACATCTTGACTGTCCTATATCGTTGCCCTCTGAACTAGCTAACCAAGTTCCCGGAAGATCGAACCATGCGCCTAGTTCTACACTTAAATAAGCTACTTGTATTTGTAAATATCTCATATCGTACATGTCTATATTGTAAATATAATGCATACCACCAGCAACGTTGTTCGCAACAAAAGAATTTATTTCCATTTCCCTTAATGTTTTCATCTCTTTCTGATCTAATCCTTCAAATAGATTACAGCTACGGAATCCGGTCTGATCTACCAGGGAGAGGTGGACAGACCGTCGACTCTCCAACTCTCAGCTCCAACACTCCAGCTCTATCGCAGAGTCCCGCGTGACATTTACTACATCACCTAAAACAACCATCGTCGAGAAGGCGCTACACCTCACGGCTGCATGGGTGACCATGCCCTTGGCAGTGCAGTCGCCGTCCCGCTAACAGCTTATTCTTTACATTATTCCCAATATACTACTAACTTTCCGAGGCGCGATGCCAATACGCCTAGGTCCGGCCAATCTAACTGTCCACGCGGTACCCTAGCCACCCGGGGTACTATTCTACTCATACTCCCTCAGTAGATCAGCTCAATGCGAGATACTTCAGGAAGCAAGCCACTATTGCCCATTCCCTGTGGGTCTTCCAATTGAATCGCAGATCCAAAAGCAATTTACTCTCTCGAATTCCCTAGCGACTCTGGTACGTTCAGCCTCGTACCGGGGACAATCATACAAGACATGGTCCGCAGTGTTATTAACTCCAAACCAAACCTAAGCAAACTGTCCCTAAATGCTCCATGTTCCGTTAGAAATTGTGACATGTTGCGGTTGGGGGAAACCCACTTAACTGCTCTCAGTTCTCTAACAACCTGAAATATACCATGCGTATATCGACCAATAGAAGATTCTTTCGAACTAACTTGCCAAGAGTCAAAACCTTGGTCTTCAATTTCTTGCATACGCCCTCTCAGTAGAAGGCTTTCCTTCTACCACACATACATCTTGTTATGTTCTGTAGCCAGAATATCTATGGATTTATTGCCAGCGATTACAAAGATTGCCTCTCGCGAGACAGTTGTGTAGCTCGCGACAACAGCTAGCAATAGAAGACGCAAAGCTCGCAGTAAAATATCCCTATAACACTGGCGTCTTTAGGTATAACACAGGGTCTCTTATGGATATCCCATTGGTCGACGAGCAATTCACTGTCGTGCAAATCGCAAGGTGTACGCTCGATGACTTACTAGTATCCGGATACCTCAAGCTTGGACGGAGTATCGATGACTTGCTGGCGAAGTTGGGTAGGATTCTGGATGGTCTCCCGGGCACCAGTGTGCTGGTTGCTCTGGACACTAATACCAAGTCTGCCGCCTGGGGTTCACCACTTACTGAACCCAGAGGCGCTGGTCTCGAACAGTTTGTTAAAGCCAGGAATCTTTACTTGATTAATGATGCAGAAAAACCGCAAAATTTCTCTTCCGAACTGGGAGAAAGTTACATCGACGTCATTTTGGTGACGGGCGAGTTTCTGCGAAGTACAAGTAATTGGAGTGTCTGGCTGGAGGCCAGTGTTAGCGATAATAGGCTTATAACGTATGAGATTATTTACAGAGGTGGTCTAAGAGTTCCATACTCGGGTTGCTATAACCTAAGAGGCCTGGATCAGCACAGGCGACAGTGCGAGTACGCAACTGCCTTGAAGGGGTTGGAATGGGACATGGACATTTGTGGCAACTTACCAGTCATTCCTGGATATTCTATTTCCAGATGCTCCGTAGGGTGAAGCAGTATTCGACATCAGGGCGAGTGCGACACCATTCCCTAGCGTGCGATTTATGGATCCCGTAGAAATAGACCGAGTGGTTTCTCGAATAGCACAGAGAAAGGCATTGACATAGACATTGATTTTATTGACATAGAGGCAACATTTCCTTCCTTGTGTTGCAGTTCTATCCTCTATGAGTTGGAACGCCAATGAACCCGTAGGTCTACGCTATGTTCCCGTAGCCCTACAGGCTGTAGTACGTGACTTCATGTCTAACCGCTCGGCTCTGTTTAAGTATGCGCACCTAGTTGTGGAAAAATCCGTCACCTAGGGAAAACCTCAAACTTCCGTTCTGGGTCCCTTGCTGTGGAACCTGTTCTTTGACGGATTTCTGGGATTGAGATTCTCAGAGGGGGTTACGGCCCAGGCTTTCGCCGATGACTATCTCCTATTAGTTCGCGGTAACTCACGACGGCAGCTAGAAAATCGATAGCAGGCGGTTTTTGTCAACCGCAGAGGGTTGGATGGACTTACTAAATTTAAGGATTTCTGACCTAGGACGAAGTAATTTCTTCTCAAGGGTGTAGACAAATTATCGCACAGTCGTAACCACTACATTAAGTATAAAAACTATGTAATCAGCCAAGTTAGAGTTCATAAGTACCTAGGTGTTTTGTTTGATGAATAGTTGCTGTTTAGCAATCACATTAAGCAAGTAGAGGCGGACGCCGTCTCAGTGATACACGAACAGGAGGATTGATCGGGAAGACAATGTCTTGTCAGGCCGTCAAATGTACATGGTGTACCGAGGTGTTTTTAAAATCATGACTTTATACGCGGCGCGCGTTTGGGCGCATAGGTTGGATATGAATAGCACTTCTTCAAAATTTAAGGAGTGCCCAGCGCAGAGCCTTAATTGTATGCATTAGTGTTTTTAGAACAACCGCCTACGAGGCTACCACCGTATTGGGAAAGGCTCTCCCAATCGATTTAGTGGTGAAATTTCCGGCAGCTATGAGGAAATTGTGAAGAGGTCGGGAGACCGAGGTATTTGGGATGCGGTTTCGAGCCGGGCCAGTACCAGAGTGGAACGGTGATCACAACGCACTGGATCTAAATTTCGTTCAGTTGCCCATCTCTCGCCTGCGGAAGAGGTAGCAGAGCCTCGCGATTGATGCATAACATCTGGAATGGCACACCCGACTAATTTTTTAATTATTGGATAATTTAACTAATATCTGTTTCGGTTCCGCCTGGCAGCTGATGACCTGTACGTCTGTGGGAAGGTCCAGTCAAATGAACACCTGAGGCTTGACTGCCTTGCTGTTGGGGGGGGGGGGCGGCAGAGATCCGGCCACTCTGGAAATTATACATCAAGCGGAAAATTTGCCAGTCACACGCGGCGAGTCAATGTGGGGTGAGCTGCAGTGTCGGACCGTGTGGGAGTTTCTTGATGCGTTTGCTTTGTTCAACTGACATCCTACCTAAGGGAAATCTTTACCTAAGAGAAAAGTCTCCTACCGCACTGCTGTGGGAAGCTGACTTAGAGATATATGTGGCTGCCCACCAGCCAATTAAGGCTCTAAACTCTTTAATATGGTGGACAGGTACTTGCTGGCATTCAACGACCTATGCGTGTCAGCGAATTAATGTCTTAACAAAATGAATTTTAATTTATTGATGTCATATATATTTTCAGTCGTTGACGGGGTGCGCCTACCCATTTTGGCAAATATATAACAAGCGAGCTGTTGGACACTTAAGACGGTGTTGTACAGCACTGCGCTTAGTCTACTCACGCTGTTAGGTAAGCTCTAGGAGCTATTTAGGATACTGGTCGCTAAACTGTTTCGAGACTCAGTACCTGTTTGTGTCACAGACATTTGGTTGTATGCTTTAGGGCGACAGAATGGGGTGTTGGCGGGAGAAATGGCAAACAAACCAATCCCTATAACACTGAAATTGCATACGATGAACCCAGACGGGCACAGCGTTAAAGATTACGGTCTCACAGACACCTTTATAAAAATCCGCATGGTACAGAAATTCAACCCCCAATCGTGGTGGACTACCCTACGAACACCAAAGAAGCCTTCCTTCCGACATACCGTAGATGCTCCTTGAATTGAAGTTTCTCATCAAGGATTACACCCAGATATTTCTGAATGCTGACATACCTTGTGGGAAGGCTGCCAATTACGACTCATGGAAGACGATTCGCGGCTAGGTGACCTTTCCGAATCATCATAGTGATCTTTTCTGGGCTAAAAACCATCTTATGCTAAAGACTCCACGACCTTAGTACCTTGCATGCTTCCTCGAATTTCCTTCAACCAGCAACAACCCATCATCGGAATAAGCGGTAATGCGGCGGCCACTGTACAAAGTCAACCAAATCAGACAGTCGAATTTGACAATCCGAACTAGGGGACCAAAAACACTGCCTTGTTGACAGGTTCTTTCCCACTTCCGAACTGCTGTCGCGAAGAACGACGGTTTGGTTGCTGAAGTAGCACGAAAGGTTTACCATCTCATTTTGCGTACATCCACGCCTCTGCAATTGAAACAACGTAGATGGCCATTTCATATTATTGAAGGCTCTGGATATATCCAAAAAGACACCAATAACATATTTGCAAACACTAGACGATGCTACGTTTAATATCTTGAGAATTGCGTCCTCTGTGCCCTTGCCCGAGCGAAAACCATACTGGTCGTCCATTAAAAAATGATCAGAAGTTAACCTACTATTTATTCGGAGGTAAAGACCTTCTTGAAGATCTTACCTATTTCAGGCAAGAGTGTCAGAGGCCGGTAACATCAGTTTACGGTGGGATCCATGTCACCACCTTTCAAAAGTAACTTCAATACACCACGTTTCCAAAAAACTTGAAAATGTCCAGCGAAGAGCATTCTATTGAAGACCCTAGTAAGGGGACCAACGATTATGGGCAATGTGCAAACAACGAGCTCCACCGTGACACAATCATTACCAGGGACTTTATTCCTAGATAAACTGCAGATTACTTGACGGACCTCCGCCTCGGTGATCTCAGAAGACTGAATCTCAAACCTAAACTTGCGACTTCTCTTCGGACTCGACGATGATACGAGGTTTCACCAACCTCAGTATCATCTGGAAGTAGATCGTTCATCAGAAGACTGAAAACACGATCCTCGTCTATTACAACGCCGTCCTCTTTCGAGAGAACCAATAGAAGAACGTCTTTTTTCTTCATATACCCGAGAACTCTTTAAATTAGATACCATGCGACCTTTTCCTTGCTTTTTCACAAAACAGCGCCAGGAATACCTAATCTATGAAAGTACTCGGTTCTTGTTCGGCGATAGTCCGTAATCAGAACGGTACGCCGTTCAGGGTCGCCCTCACGTTGTACGGCTTTTCCAATCCGGTCCACAGTGTGCTTCATTGCAGTCAAGTTCCGATTTTACCAACCAGCTACTCTCTCTCGACATGTACCTCGGGGAATGGATTGATCAGCGGGTTCAATAACCGCCGAAGAAATACCCTCTGCCAGGTCCTCTAACGGGAGCTCGTCCAACCTCCGAGTAAACATTCAAAGCTTGGCCGCAAGAAGATTAGAAAATTTAGGCTAGTCCGATTCTCTGTGCAGGAAGCGTCCCTGTTGAACAGGAACGTTCTCTCTATAGACATAGTGAGAGATCGCAGCTCTCTCACTAAGTCAAAAAAAATTAGGCGATGAACGCTTGCGCAATCATCAACTACAGACCAGTTCTGAATCCTACAAGGATATTCTTGCCAATGGTAAAATCAATGCTGGTTCCATGGAATGCCCTTCGTCCATTAACAGTGGCAGCGTAGGTTGCCAACTCGCCCGCTATATTGAAAACTTCTAAATTGTGCTGCTCGATGAAACCTTCGACCAATTCACCGCCTTCATCCCTGATCCCACTGTGCCAAAGGGGCGTTTGGCGTTCGCATCAATACCTATCAAAATCAGACAACCTCTTACCAACCTAAGCATCCTATTCCATTTTTCCAAATACTGTTCAGTGGGATCCCTGTACTGGAAATACGAACTAACAACTACTAGGGCCAAACAATTCAGGGCAAGTTTGGCAACGATACGATGCATTTCAGAGGCCTGCTGTACGAAAACATTATCTAAAGACTTCCTACACAGAAATGCGGTTTTGATGTTTTGTCCAATGAAATCATTTTTTTCGTCCTTGGAAACCTGGCAGATCACCCGTGACCACGTATAAGTTCTGTAGAATTACGATATCGAGACCCCGCTATTCGGCAATCTCAACTAACTCTACTTGGACAACATAGCCACCTTGGGCGTTTAATTGACCGAATATAACCATACAGAATGTTGAAATACATCTCAACTGCTTTTAGAAAGTAACCACATTCCCTAGTATTGACGGAGCGCCTATGATTCTTGCGAAACATTTTACAGTTGATATAAGACGGAGTATCTATCTTCTGCGGATAGTCATCACGCTTGTCTCTTTCCTCATCAAAATGCGTGCAGATCGACGCATATTTGCAGAATTTGGTCCTATTACCAAACCTGCAGCATTTAAAACATCTTACAGGTCAAGGTATTCCTGTACGCGGCAAGATGTGAGGTTGACATAATTTTTTTTTTCCTCAGCCAAGAATTTCTGGAAGAGACCAGCACCTACTTAAAAAACTTCGTGATACCGCTAGGCTACACGTTTACTGGTCTTGAAGACTATCCTACATTCCTTCTCAAAAGCAGCCTTGTTCAAACCGGTGTTCTTCTCTCGTATAAGAGTCAGCACCTTCTCCTCGCGGACAAACTGCGGTCAATGACATACACAATGACGGTCAATGAAGGTCTACGTTTCCTTTTGGGATCAACTTTAACCTCAAGTTTCTTGATTGTCGGAGAGTCCGTGATGATTCGGACAGTCTCCTTATTGTCTGCTACAACCAGCTCTTTGTTGGTCTCTTTAATGCCTCGAATCTTCAGGCTCTTTGGCTGTCGCGAAGGGCAGCCTGAAAGTCCTTTTTTATCTTTGCTGGACTTGGTGGATTCCTCCGCTTTGTTCACGAAAGATAACGCCGGCTTTATTGCCGTCTGACTGTTCCCGATTATTTTTGACAATATCAGCAAAGTGCCTATGCTGCGCTGGGGCCGGAACTGAGACCGGTTTTTAAATAACTTTGATTTCCTTGGGCTGGGAGGCCAACCTTTCATAACCTTCCGGCAATACGGAGAGAACCTCTTTGAAACGCTGGAACTGCGGAATCAATTTCACTTCCACTTTTGAGCTGATGCTGCGGGGGGTTTCTGCGAAAGCCAGAAGAGTATCTAGCTCCTCCTACATTGCTCTAACCATCGGGACAGAACTGCCTGGTCTGTCCGTCTTGCTCTGAAACCTTTACACCAGTGGATTCGCCTTAACTGCCCGGGTGGGCGCTTCTGTGTCCATCGCAGACCCTTCATCTTCTGACGTCGAGGAGGTTAAAGGAAAAGGCACCGTCCTCCTCTTCTGCCTGGACTTTTGTTCCTCAACTTATTGGAAATCTGCCATGATCGGAGATTCTCTAAAGCTATTCCCTAAAAATGATCAACTGACAGTAGCTGTCTTCTTCCTACAACTCTGTTGAGCAAGCCCACAAATGCGACTACTTCTAGGTTGGTACCCTAGAATATACTAGAAAATTCACCAGACTACTACTAATATTCAACTTCTTTGCTGAGAGGCTTTCCGAGAGAAGATTGGCGCACAGCGAAAGCTAACCTAAATTTCCGAGCACGTGGCAACTTCTAGGTTAACCACGTGTTTTTAAAAAATCTTTTTCGCTTCTAACTAAAATACTACTTTATCTATCCGCTTATAATTTACAACATGTTTTATATTACTAAAATTTGTAATATAAACACTAATTTTTACTAATGAAATGTATTTGAATTGTATTTCTATACTTTACCACACTTGTTAACACGTGGTTGCGGGACTAATTTAGAAAACTCTTAATATTTAAAGAACTGTTTCTTCAATCACTTTTCGAATTAGTACACTTGTTTCTGCTAAAGTAATACACATTTTACGATGTCATTTACTGTAATTAGGTACTTTTATCCACTTGAAATCCATATTTTCTAGTAGTGGCAAAATGGCCGTTCTGCAGTCACAGATCTCGAGCGCTAATAATAGATCTCAACAACTCTTAACTAGCAGCCTCACTCCTTACTATTACCCGAGTGTCTGTGACTTTTGCGCACCTTTTACGGTTCACGCAAGACGGAGCATCTATCTTTTGCAGACAGCCCTCACGGTTGTGGCCCTCCACACCACAGTCCGCGAAGACGGACGCGTACTTATAGAATTTTGCCCTTTGACCAAATCGATAACACATAAAGCATTGCTGTACGTCTGGGTACTCCTTGACGCGGCAGGATGCGAAATCAATGAAGATCCTACCCTCAGACACGAATTTCTGGTGGAGACCAGCACCTAGTTCGAAGACACCGTGATACCGTGAAACCTCACTCTTGCCAGTTTTAAAGACCAGCCTACACTCCCTCTTGAACATAGCCTCGTCCAAGTCAGTGTTCTGTTCTCTGATGAGAGATAAAACATCTTCGTCAGAGAGACTCCGCTCAATATCATACACGATGACACGAGGCCTATATTTCCGCTTTGGATCTACCTGAACGTCTTACCTTTTGAGAGCCGGAGACTCAGAAATGACTCGGACAGTCTCCTTGCTGTCAGGGACAACTACCAGTTCCTCGCTGGTCTCCTTTATGTCCCTGATCCTGAGATTTTTAGGGTTGTCATGAAGGGCAACCTGGAAATCTCGCCTCAAGTCTTTGCTCGTGGTTTTCAAGCTCTCTGCCTTGTTAATAAAAATAATCTCAGGCTTCTTAGCCAACTTGCTAGCTTATCGCTTGATCTTAATTATATCAGCATAGCGTCTGGGCTGTGCTGGTGTCTGTGCCGCTTTTGGAATCATTTTGTTCTCCTTGGGCTGGGAGGCCAAAGTCTCAAACCCCTCTCCTAAGGCAGAAAGGGACTCTTTCAACTTCTGGAGGCGGGGCAGAATTGTCTACCTCGCTCAAGAGCCGTAATTTTTTGGCAGGTTTATGAACGTTAGTCGATAGTCCATGTTTCCCTGGGCTGCCTGAACCAGTGGGGCAGAACTGCTGTGTCTGCCCTTTGCTCTTGAACGGAATAAATTTATCTCTCTTATTACAACAGGAAATCCGAACGAACGTCGATTATTCCGCTGATCTTTATAGACTGTTCGAAATGGATCGATACTTTGAAAAACCGTGCAGTCGATAATAAAAATCGAGATTCAAACCAGCGCACATAACCCCGCCGGCACGATTGTGTATTGTCTGATGAAAAATGATTGCGTAATGCAATATATGCCTTTTACAGGAATAAAAATGCTTAGTACGGTCACAATATTTATAAATACAAAAATGTTAACAAGAGATATTTATCTAAAAAAAAAATATTTTGAAATAGCTGAACATCTTGAATTTGCAATTTTCATGTTAGCGTACGGTCAAGGGCCCAAGCACGTCCCTCGACTTCACCCAACAAAATTTTTTTCTTGATATTTTCCGTTCTTCATTATAAATTGACCTTTAGTAACAGATCTGACCTTACGTTTTCAAGATAACTTGTTTTGACAAATTGAAACTAATTCAGTCCGGTATGGAGAGCTTTTCTCTTAAAAACTTAACCGGAGCACTCTTGAATTATTCTTTCCAAGATCTATTCTTAATTTTACTATAATTGATGATTTATTCTCATATGGGTGAACCCCTTTAAGCATCTATTAATGTTAACAAACTTAAATTTATAATAAAAAATAAAATAAAAGAGGCAGTAGAAAAATAAGGAATCGTAAGCGAATTAAAAAAATGTATCGATGTTTATAGTTACCGTGTTAAATCGGCTGTGTCAACAGATGGAATTTTATTTCCCCTCATTACGGAAAACCACTACTGTGTAGTCGATGTAGATGGGTGATCATATCTTGCCGTCTTCGCTGTAACTTTCTGTTAAACTCGGTTTCATTTGACGCATTGCGAGTTGAACGTGTTATAAAACGCACTCGTTAGTTTATAATGTGCAAGCGTGTTTGCTGTCAGTTTAAATTAAATTTCACTTGGTTGTAATATACTTTATTACAAAGCTGTATTCCAGTTCAGCAAATACTATTACGGATTTGTGTGCGCGCTCGCGTGTGTATGTGCGCGCATTATTGTGTTTGAAGGCGCGCGTGCATTCGAGTGTATGTTATTTGTTTTCACGTATTTGATAATTTGATGTGTTTGATTAATTTGAAATTTTGCAACATAAGTTACAGTAATCTGCCGTTCTTGAAGGTCTACTGTTAGCTTTGTTTTCTCTTAGATAATAATACACGCGCTTCTAAAATTGTAACAGGCTGCCTGAGGCTAAAACTCGTACATTTGAAGACAGAACATATACTGCGTTATACCTTTAGACGGGTTATATGACGAAAATATTTTCTCAGTTCAAACTTAAATTTATAATTAAATATTATTCTTAAATAAAAGAAAAAAAAAATAATTTTTTTTAACTTTTATGTTTAAGCAAAGAAAAAATAATTTTTGAAGTCCTCGTTTTATGATGTAGTTTAATAAAGTATACTACCGTGTCTATAAATCGGTAATGTTTTCATAAATGAACTCAAAAATAACTTCTTCACTCGAATAGATTTAGTAATTTTTTAATCAAATTATTATCGCTATTAACATCCATAATTAGATGTTCCGAATTTTTTAAATTTATATAAATGAACAGTATTATTGAAAATGTGGACATTTTGATATTATTCCTTATTTACATTGAAATCAACGAGAGTTTTATGTATTTCAAAATAATAATATGAAAGTGGTGCGACCAGAATATTGTTTCAAACGATTACAACAAAGAAGACTAATTTCCCCTTTTCTAATTGATTTTGTAATTGTTGATGAGATTTTTACTCGTTAGCGTATATACTTCATTATATATTTCTTTTCTTTCGTTAGTTTACATTTATTAACAAAATAAATAGCTATATTACTAGCTTAGTTAATTAAAAAAATTCTTTTAATATATTTTAAAATTACTTTTTTATTTTAATATACTCGTATTTATTCTAAATTCATTTTTAAGGTTTATTTCGCAAGGTTATCGGTTTTATTTTTTATTACTCATTTTTTTCTGTTTTTATATAAAAAAAGAACATTTTTATTGTAGTAATTAATTTCATAGGAAACTGACGAGAAGTGAATAATAACTCTACGAAATGAAAGTTACGCTTATGATTTATAGCATTTCAAACAATTTTCCTTTAAGTAAAATATTTTTAAAACGTGTAAACTATAAATATTCTTAGACAAACACACACACACATATATAGTGGTAGTTGAAAGGGAGTTTAAGCGCATTAATAACAGCAGAATTTTAATACCTAATTATTTAACGTGTTAAGAAAAATTCCAGATAAATGGATTTAATTATTTAGTTTGTCAACGAATGGCTCTAACAGCACGTGGCACTTTATAACCTTGTAGTAGCCCTGAGAGGGGCCGTTGTTTGCGCTAGCTCTGAGAAGAGCTGTTGGATTCGGAAGTTGGTGTCCGGCGATGTCGACTTGGCTGTAGTCGGGAAATTGTTACTCATCCATTGAAAGCAAACCGGGCTTCCCCTAAGCGGCAGTTGAATCCCCACTATAGCATGACATTGGTGGCCTCCAGAGCCCCGCAGTGTCGTGTAGGCGTCGGTCGTCTTTTGCCGGCGCGGCCGAGGTGGTTCTCCCCGAGCAATCCCACGCTGGGCCGGCTGGTGCTACTGAGTCCGCCAGCCAGGGTGATTGAAGCCCGGTGAGCTGGAGCGGGATGGTAGCATCCGCGTCCAGTGGCTCTCTTGGCGGGCCGGCCAGGCCTGCTTTTCCGGCGGGGATGTTGGCATCTGCCGGGAGATTCCACGTTGAGGCGGATGGAATGGAATGGAATGCAAAGTTGGCGGGAGTTTGCAAATTCTCCCTTCGGATCGCAGAGCCTGGACAGTGTCCCTTGCTGCTGGGTGATTCTATCGGGCGTGTTTTTAAAGGTTTATTTTAGGTGACGGGTCTAATTTTTCAATTTTTGTCTTTATTTTATATTTTGATTTTAAGGACGGATTTAATTGCATTCCAATCCGTTGTTAAACCAGCGTTTTATTTTATGGGCCGACCGCGGAAGGCTAGGCTTTTGAAAACCTGTCCTCCCGACGTAATTCCCCTTCAGACCGTCCATTGAAGTCCTTTCGGTGCTAACGCTACATAGGCTAGCAGGAATACGCCACAACGGGGCACTAACTATATGGAGGGAGCAATGCGCCCCCTTCTCCGGAGGAGTCGCAATTGCTGATTTAAACTAATTTAATTGTAAGTTTTAAGGGAAAGTTTGAGTAGAAGCTCTTCACCATTTCTTTGTTGGCTGCCCTTCAGGACGCATCTCTGCTGGGCTCTTTCTCGGACTCCCGTCCGGGACGTTGGGTCGCGTAGACGGTCTTCTATCTTCTTCTTCTCCTTCCGATGACCTCTTCGTTATTCTTTGGCTTGCACTTTCCGAGAATTGGCAGTAACCGAAGTTACATGCCATTAACCTTGAAATTAGGTTAATTTCTGATTAACCTAATCAGGAATTAACGGGGAAAAGTGCAAGTTTCTTCTTTCTCCGTTCTTCTGTTCAGTCAGTGGCTGCTGGGCAGATGGCTGCTGGACTCGTTCCCTCTTCTTCTTTATTGAAAGGAAAGGGAATAGGGAACTTACAATTTTTGATGATACCTATTCGCGATCGCGGGTATGGGGCGGCGATCGCCTTCGTGAAAGAAGCAAGAAGCAGGTTCTTTACTACATATCATAATCTTAATCTCCAGACACACGTGTGTCCGGGAAGGGTTTGGGGGGACCGCGTGGCCGCAGTGAAGAAACCATTTTTTTGTTTGTTGAGGAGGCTGTTGTGGGTATCTGTAACAAAAGAAACAGAGCATACAAACTCGGAAAAAAAAAAAACTTACCGCATTCTATTGTCTTTTATCGAGACAGTATAACTTCTTGCCTTGTTTCACAATTAATACTCAAAACTTATTCACTCGCGACCCCGGAAACGTTTCTAACGCGTTTTTCCGTTTGTGGCTCATGCGATATGGAGGCCCCTAAGCCTGGTCTGTCGATTCTCGGCTCCCGCACCGCACCATCACGGTGGTTCGTCCAGTACGGCGTGAGGTCGCCTCCTTACAACTGTCGGGGTTGGGTCCTCTCGGCAGATGTCCCGAAGATGACTAGATGACTGTGTTCGGACACAGCCGCTCTCCCGAGCAGTCTGCGCGCCTGCGCCACCACCACCACGGACACGGATTGCAATCTCGCATCGGATCGGAGAGTGGCGTTCCTGACGAACCACGGAGCTCCAAATATCGTCCGCAACGCCATGTTTTGGACGGCCTCAATCTTCTTCTAATGCGAGGAGCTCAACACTGCCCCCCATGCCGGGTAAGCATATGTCATAATTGGCAGTACGTACAGCCGAAAAATAAGTAACTTAGTTGCCAGTGGATACGGGCTGGCACTGTTCAGCACTGGGTGTAGTGAGGCTCTGGCGGCCTTAGCTCTCCGGGTCACATAAATAACATGTTTGCCGAAGGTAAGCCGCCTGCCCAAGACCACCCCAGGTACTTAACCGTTTTCTCAAAAGGGATTTTCTCCCCTGAGATTTCCAGTTGCCTGGCCGGTTTGCGTGTCTTGTATGTGAACATCACGGCCACCGATTTTTCACCGTTGACCCTGATTCTCCACATATCGAGCCACGGTTCCACTAAGTCCAGTTGCCTTTGGAGCCTCCGGACCGCTTAATCCACATTTGCGGATTTGTAGAAATATGCCGTATCGTCTGCATAAAGGGCCGTTTTAACCCCTTCCGACAGCGGGATATCGTTTATGTACAAATTCTACAGGAAAGGAGAAAGCACTGCTCCTTGGGGAACCCCAGCGGCTATTTCTCTAGTCGAGGAAATTGTTTCCCCTACGCGCACGACAAAACGTCTGTCTAGAAAATATGACCGCATCAGACTGACATAGCGGTATGGAATCGCCGATTGTGCTAGTTTATAAAGCAGCCCGCTATGCCAAACTTTGTCAAAGGCCTTGGCCACATCCAGAAAAACGGTTGCAGTCACCGCTTTCCTGGTCAGGCCTCCGACAAGGTCATCTATTATTTTTACCGGTTGGAGGGTCGTTGAGTGACCCTCCCTGAACCCAAATTGCTCCGGCCGCACTTCTCCCTCCATGTATCGCCTCAGTTTTTCGAGGAAAATTCTCTCGAACAACTTAGACAATACCGGTAACATGGTGATTGGCCTATAATTCCGGGGGAAAAGTAGACTACTCCCCGGTTTGGGTAGACATACGGCTTTCCGTTTTCCAACAATTAGGGAAATATCCAACGTACAAAATGGACGTGAATATCACCGAAATAGTTGTAATCACGGAGGCCGGAATGTTCCGGAATGCACGGGCGCTGATCCTGTCGCACCCGGGGCCTTGTCGGGGCTTGTGGCCTTAATGGCTGCGAAAACTTCCGCTTCAGTGACTTGGTCAATCTCTAGAGGGGCGTCCTACACCTGTGAGAAATAATCTACAAGAAAGGACTCCACCTCGGTTGTGTGCTCGTCGTTCGGGGTTGGAGGAGGGTTTGGAGTAAATTGCTCCTCCAAGGTGTTGGCGAAAACCTCGGCCCTCTCCGCCTCCGAATATGCAAGAAAACCTCGCTGCCCCACAACCGGATGGCGAGGCTTCTTCCCTTCTCGTAGTCTCCTGTTCAATCTGAACACCGAGGAGATATCGTCAGAGATCGAGGCGAGGTATTCCTTCCACGAATCCTCTCGATGTCTTGTCAGCAGATAGCGTTTCTCCGCTATGGCGTCGGAGATATGAGGAGGGAGGTCGTTTCGAATAACTGTGCGCGCTTTCGCCGTTGAGCTGCCTGACAGGGCCTCGGTCATTGACGACGTGACGCGTTCGACAGTGTCGTCGATTTGGGAAGCTCCGGGTGTTCCGGAGCTCAGGATTCACCGGCCTGTACTCCCGTTGGAAGGTCTCGTAGAACCTTTTCCAGTTAACTGACCTTCGGGGTATAGGTGGGGGATCTCAGCCGCTCCCTGCCTGTCCCAGTTCCAATAAGACAGGGGAATGGTCCGAGCTGAGGTCTTCTATCGTTTCAATCATGAACGGGAGAATTACCCCATTCATGATTGTGATATCCAACACATGAGGCCTATGTCTGCCTGTGCTGTGAACGAATGTGTGCACCTCAGGGCCTACGACAACCAAACGGCGGGCTCGCGCCCTTTCGTACAGCAATCTGCCATTCGCGTTTGTCAGATTGCTGTTCCATGACACGTGTTTGGCATTGAGGTCACCCATGAGTATCATGGGCCCATCCCAATTTTCCAGCACGGCATCCAGATCTGCGCCGGTTACCGCATCGTTCGGCTTGCTATAAGCCGAAACAAGCCGATACACCGTTAACATTTAAAAATAAATCATCTGAAAAAATTTGAGATTTTTTAAACCAAATTTTATCCTGTTACATTCTTTTATAATTTGTTTTACCGTAAGAGTAATGCGAAATAATTCAAGAACAAACAATAAAAAGATTAGCGTGAATGTAATATAAGATTTTTTTAAAAAATCAATTAATTTTTTGCTTAATAAATTACTAAATACAGTATCCGAGCTAAAGGTATCCAAAAGTAAGGCCTATATTTAGAAAACCAATTGTCAAGCTCTAAACGTATGCTCAATAGATAGGAAATATCTCCAAGAATTTTTATGTTTACTCTCAACGTGAGGGGAATACGCATGCGCAGCCAAGCCGACTCACAGTGCAGTATAATCCTATTCATTTTCGATTACTGTTTAGGGGTTTTCAGTATCCGAAATATGACAATTGTGTATGCAAACTTTTCCGCACGTATGAAAGGTTGCCTCATCACTAAATAACAACGTATCAAGATATTAAGATTGTTTTCGACACGGTGCATTGCCTACGCAGCAAATTGATTTTATAAGCGGCGATCATTCCTTCAATGTGATGAAGGAATTGCAAGTTGTACGCTCAAAAACGGAGCCGGTTATGAACAATGCCATGAACAGTGGAACGAGGAATTTGCAATTCGTAACTAGCTCACCTAATTGACTTTCCAGAACTGGCAGTGAATGCGTCGGGTACCGTCTCGACCGAATTGAAACTTTTGGATGATTTTCAGTTTGTGAAACCAAGCTTCCAGTCTCTCTTAAAGTTGTATCCTACTGATGAATAGACTTGGATATAGGAGGATCGATATTCCATTCAGTTTGTTCGCGCCGTTGAATACGCGTAATTGATTGAAACTCCACTAACCAAAGCACACACTGAACCTTCTGTTGTGGGGACCGTATCTCGACTGACTACTACTGCGTTTTGAGTCGGCTTGCTTGCGCATGTGCATTCCGCTGACCTATGGAGTATACAGAACAAATTTTGGAGATATTTCCTGTCAATTGAGCCTACGTTTAAGAAGTTACAATGACTGCTTTTCTAAATAAAGCTGTATTTAGAAAACCAGACTAAACCACTCAAAATGGCCATTAGGAATGGTTTATAGGCTTTTTATATAGACCATTAGGTTTGGATACCTTTAGCCCGTACACTCTTATATAATTTGCATTATGTATATTATTTCTCCGTGATTTTACTATCCCAACAAATAAAGCAAAAATAACTATATTAAAGGCGAAAGTATGGTGATCATATCAGAAATAGGATATCTTAGTCTTTGAAAATCTTTACGTCTTAGGGCCCAACTAGTTCAGCTAGATCAAAAACATACGTATGTGCATCGCACTGCTTTTAGCCTTATACCTCAGGATTGAAAGAACCGATGTTCTTCAAATTTGCTCAATTATTTCTATTTTTTTTTCTCAATTATCTTATATTAATAGCTTAATTATCCTTTTATATTATGCATTGATTAAATTAATGTTTCTTAAAATTCATTAAGTGGAATGGGGGTTTATGACTTAAAAACCGATTAAGATTTTCTTTACAGGTATTTTTAAAAAAACTTTATTAAAGAAAATTTGTTACTACAGTACATAAAATAATAAAAAAGGAAAAAATTCAATATTTAATTGTTTGCCACAGTTTATGTAATGGAATACTTTCTTATTGTAATAGTTATTTCACTCAATTTTTTATTATTTTTGCACAAACACAAAATAAAAACACATGGTTTTTTTTTAATTTCAATAAATAAAAAAAAATTGAAATTATTACTTCGTTGTAGATGAGTGGCACATTAAAATAGAATCATTATAACTGCGTGTCATTGAGGATTATGTACATCCATTTTAATTATAACTAACCGATCAGGCTCGCTTCATTCGCCGGAACGTCTACCCAGGCGGCTCTGCCCCCTGGTCCGTCAACACGTTCATATCCTCATGTCTGTGACAATATAAAGTATTTTACGGAAATATTTTAAGAAAAGAAATATTAGTGTGTAGAGAATATTTTTATGAAGATTTTGGTGTTTTCGTATTTAAAATAGGCTAAAGGAGTGAGTAGATGTAGAATTTAATAATTTTTAATAGAAATTTAATGTTTAATGATAGCCACATTGATAACAGAGGTTTGTTAAAGGACGTCGTCCTGTTCGGTTAGTTTGATGTGTGTTCGTGTGAGGTCGTGTTAGTTGCCAGTCTAGCTGCTAAACTTTACGTAGAGTTAACCACGTGATTGGTGTAGAGCGGACTGCGTGATGCGCTGGGTGGCTGCGCACAAACGACTCTCTCCCGCTAAATAAAAATACTCTTTTTTACTACTAAATACTAACTAAAGCCCTTTCTTTTATTCATGAAATTAAATAAATAAGATAAATGAAATTAATACATAATAATTATAATAAATAAATAAAAATACAATAATAAAATATAAATAAAAATAATTTACGGCTAGAAATTGACTGTAAATTAATTGACAACGTACTGCTTCTAGCTGTTTCTTGAGTAGTGATTTTTTAACATATGAAGCTTCGAGGACGCCATCTTCTTCGTTTAGTATTGTGTATGTTGGTTGTGAGGTTGTGTTAATTGGCCGGTCCTGCTGCTGCTATTGGCGCAGAGAGGAACACGTGATGCGCGCAAACGAATGTCTCCGGAAAAAAATAATAATAAATAAATAAAAATATAAATGAAAATTATCTGCGCTTAGAAATTAAATAAAATAATCTGTAAATTAATTGACAATGGAATGCTTCTAACGGGAGAGAGCCGTGAATGGAGCTATGTGAAACGGCTCTCTCACGCTAAGTAAAGAATACTTTTTCTAGTTCTAAATATTAACTAATAATCCCTTTCTTTTATTAATAAAATTAAATAAATAAAATTGATAAATAATAAATAAATACAAATAATCTACGCTTAGAAATTAAATAAAATAATCTGTAAATTAATTGGCAACGGACTGCTTCTAGCGCGAGAGAGTTGTGTGCAGTCCACCACCATTTTCCCGCTCTGCGCCGATAGCAGCTAAAATAAAAATATGAGCACATACTACAAACAAACCCACCAACCATAATTTTTTATGGATTGATACTACTCCGTTTACCTAATGAAAAATCTTACTGTAGCAATCTAATAACGAAATAAATTAAAATAGAATTGTTTTTATAAAAAATATTAAACTTTTATTGTTTTAATATTAAACTAATATCTATTGTAATTTAATTAGTTTAAAAATTTTTATTTGTTATATAATCTATGGCAGTATTTACTTTTTGATTATTAGAAAAAACGTGACAAATATTGGAGAATTTATTAATTTTATTTCCATGAATGTTTCGGTCCCTCTTAAAATTTACACAACTCACACATCTTATATTAACATATGTTATATATGTTTAGTAAATAATTTTAAATGATTAAATAATTATTAAAAACAAAAAATCCCGACTACTAATTGTACACATTTACCTAGAATATTTATGAAAGACGAACAAAATATAGTAAAACAATTTTTCTTTTCTTTTCTTAAAGGAATTTTTTCAGGATACAGTAAGTTATTCAGCAATGCAAAATTTATTCTACATTTTTCGTTTCAGTTGAATGCCTGTTATTCTTAACAAACTATAATTCATTAAAGTCACCGTCCCATGTAGCCCATACAGACACCCGACTACAAAAAAAATGTAAAAATTTCGCATCGCTGACTGATTTATTGTATCCTGCAAAAATGCTTGTAAGGAAAGAAAAACTTGTTTAATTATTTTTTTTGTTTATAAAAATTATTTTAATTAGATTTGTACAATTAACAATCGGGTTCTTTTTTGTTTTTAGTAGTTATTTTATTTAGCGCTTTTTTGGTTTCCATAACTTTATCATTCAGTATATTAGGCATCTAGAACGATACGGGTATAGTTTTTTTTCAGAAATGTTGTTTTATTTAAATATAAGTTTGATTGTTAAGAACTGATAATGTACATGCGTATAACCCATGAATGAGTCGCAATCCATTTGTATTTCTTTTTGTTGAGCATATTTTTCACTTATATGTAGTGAACGATGAATTTTTCGAAAAAACGCAAAAGGCAAAAGGTGTTTATTTTGTATGATTTTATGGAATACCATCATTAAAATTTGAAAATAGCGTAATCTTTTAGTTTGTGTTTTGGGGGTCGCCTTCTAGATAAGACAATTTAAGATAGCTTATGTTGTTTCCAGATCGAAGACCTATAACAATCCAAACGTTGATTGTCATTGGATATATCTGTAAAGCTACAGGAGAAACATACGAGTACATACATAACAGTTAAATTTATTACCACTCCTCCTATGGATATAACCAGGTAAAAAATGTTAAAAGAGTATTTTCAGAAAATAAGGTACAATATTATCTGAAAAAAAGTTTTCCTACAAAAATGAAAATTACAGTGCTTATAGTTCGAAGTTAATCTAAAAAACAATCCTGGAATACTGATTCTCAGATTACAACGTGATCTTATCAAAACGCAATTTTATACGCATATGTATTCAAGTATGATTTTACATATCCAATCAAATAGATATTATTTAAGTTTTATACATCCTTATTTATAAAAGAATATACTAAACTTGGAATAATTTATATTTATATGTATATGTATATATATATATACAAACACTTTATAATGTTTTTCAGATACACATATCATTGCTAATTGAATTGGTGGTATTCTCACTAAAGTTAATGTTAATAGTTACAGTATTTTTTGGTCAATATGTATGCAAAAACGTTTGTAGAAGGATCAAATTGATTTTATGTACAACAAAAATAAAATCTTATTGTTTCAATTTTAAGTATCTTAATATTCTATACTCGTCATTGTAATACTAAAGCAAAATAAATATTTTTTATTCTTCCTTCGTATATTCCATATATCTTGCACCTTTTTAAAAAAATCAAAAGGAATTTCCAGAAAATAAAAATGATTTAGCTACATGTGATAAAAAATTGACTGTTAAAAATTACAATATAATCAAACAACGGAATCCTTTTTATGTAACACAGCACGATACGTAAAAAGATATTAAAACTCTTTAAAGGTTATTGTTAACAAATTGCTCATCCGTTTAAAAACTTTCCTACCCGTTTATTTAAATTTCTTTTATAAAATTTATATTAATCACTTTCTTAATTAGCCAGCTTAATGCTTTAATTAATTTGCTTAATGGACTTAATTAATGTTTAAATAATGCTAAAAATTAAAATATACTTTTACGTTCTACACTTTTATCCTTTAAATATAAAATACATTCGATTAATTTCCGTAAACGTTTTTCTTATTGTTATATTAAAAATTAAACAATTTATTAAAGAAAATTACATACACTTCGAAAAATACAAAACCTTCCATTTTACGGAAAGAAAGAAGGAACGTGATTTCCCAGTACCTTCATCTATTAGCCAATTAAACTGCTGCATATCAGGAGTTCAAGTGATTAGAAATGGAAAAATTATATTCAGCTTTAAAAGTGACAGGTTCTCTTTCCTTCATCGTAGAGATTGACTCTATAATGATAAATAATTATTTTCAGAGAAAGCAACTTTAAATACTTTCATTTAGTTTCAGTAATAGAACCGTGTATTTTTAATCTAATATTTCTAATAATCGGAAGTTATGATGTTTTTGTACAATTTTGTGAAAATTGCTTTTAGTTGGATAAAATTATAGTATTTTAGAAAAATGAATAAATATATATATATATATATATATATATATGTCAATATTATAAAAATTATGTTTTTTTTTCTAATGTTCTATTCAGAAATTTGAGCAAAAACCTAAGCATCTTTTCTGATTTTATTTTTTGCCCCAATATTTTTTTAACAAGATGCTAATGCAAATATAAAAAAAATATTTATTTTAAATGTAGGGAGACGGGCTAATCTTAATAGTAAATTTAAGCGATAACTAAGATTTCAATTAGGGTTAATGTAAGCGGTTAAACTGGATAAGTTCCATTAAAATTACTTTAGCTGTTCTTATAATATGTATAACACGACTCGGTTGTAGTTACTATGAATATAAATTGGTAAAGGTTCGGCAGGTTATTGAACGTACATATTAAATCTGAATGTAAAATAGCACGATTATAAACTGTGGAGTAACGCTTAGAAATAGTTGAAAGTAGAAAATTAATTACTGTTGAAATATTTTCAATACATAACATTACTTGTATTTCGACCAGCTACTGTAAGGAAAATATCTCATCAATTATGTTTGGATTTTTTTAAGACAAAAAGTACTAATTCATTCAGAAATTTAGTGTTAATAATTTTAGTTCGGAATAATAATTAAATAGATCAAACTATCCATTCTAAATTTTTCTTTCTTATATAGACCATTTACAACTTAATCAAAACGTAATAAAAATATTTTTTTCAAATTGGTTTCTCATTTAAAATCTCAAAAGTCTTTACTGATTTAATGGAGGATAGAACCTGAAGAAGAATTTCTAAACGTTTTCTACAAAAAAGCTCACTGAAAATGTAATGGATTATTTCGTTTTACTTTTTCGTTTTCAAAGTATATGATGAATAAAATTACTGTCTTTGTAAAAAGATATATACTAGTCTCTTTTTGTATTTATAGACTTTTGAGATATCTCGTAGTTAAATTGTACTAAAATCTTCATCGTATAATTCTCCAAATGCATGCGTTCGCATGTGTGTTTGTGTAAACATGTATGACAGGTGTATATGAATACATGTATTTTAACTTTAAAGCTCAGAAATTATTTAAAAAAATAATAATCAATTTTTTGTGTTACCTTGCGTGCAAAGAGAGCTGATCCCGTTAATTTTAAATTTTAACCTTAAGGCGATATAAGGTAAGCTATATCTACGAGAATTCCTTGTAGAAAGAAAATTTGATTCTTTAAAGACTAATCGTCCGGAATAATATTATTAATATTAAGATATGTAGCCCTGCTTTCTGCTCCATCTGCGAAATTAAACCGTGCTAAAATTCTTAGGGTACAAATCGAGGATAAATTTTGTGCTTCCTTATGATTTTTGATCTAAGAAACTGAATCAAAGTAGTCCCACACTTCTACCATGCTGAGCTTTTAAAAAAACCGGGTTAAACACGAAAACGTTTTGCCACTTTTTTAGGTTTCGAATACCGTAAGTTGGTTAATTTACCGATAAAAGAATTAAAATTTCTAATTAACTTTGTAAAAAAATGTAATTCTGACAAAACTGATGTAAATAACGTCTATTTAAATTAAACACGAGTTTGAGAAGTTCAACATTAATTAGAAACAAAACACACAAACTGGATCGCAAAAATGATACGATTTTAAAAATAAAAATTTTCATCAACTTGTCAAATCCATGCTAGCATGTGTAGCATCATTATTATTCCTAATAGTAGCTCCAGCTTCTATTATATGATATCTCACTTCTTGCTGTGGTCAATACGAGCGAAATAGACTAATGACTTCATCCAATCCCAAAGGAAAACGTCCGCTGGCGTGAGATTAGGAGATCGAGATGGCCATTTTATGGGTCCGTTTCAACCAATCCATTGCTAACTTAATGTGTTTTAAGTGATTCATCACATCACGACAACAGTGATCAGGTGCGCCATCAACCTTTTTTTCTGTGAGTCGGAGGAACCTCATTAACGGGTGAAGTATCGGGCTCGCTACCAGGTTCCGCTAGATGTTATTAAAGAACGTATATATGCCTGTGCCCTACAGACTAAATCTCCTGTCTTACTAACTTCCCCTCCTCGGGCCAGACCCGCAATTAAGAATTACACAGCCCCAGGATGTGCCTTTGGGCTCAGGGGATTCAGAGTCTCCGTGCATCATCCCTCTCCCTCATCATGCCAGCATGGACTGATGACGGCTCCAAAGGAGCTGTCCTTCACCCCGTCGCCCTCCGGTCTTGTTCTTGTGCTTCACTCGGAGGACTTTGGATCGTGGCACTTAACCTTAACTGTAGTTAGGGAGAGATTCCTTCTCCTCTTTCCTCGTCTATCTGAGACTCAGTCTTTCACCCCCGAGGTTCCCGTTCCTTCTGCTGTAACACCACGGTAACGAATCAGGACACTGTCGTAAATACTAACATGATACTAACTACACTATCAACGTCTATCGGTCCGGTTATGGTCATGCATGTATGCCTCTCTCGCTCCCATATATGGCAGCAAAAAATATATGTTCAGGAGTCTTGCTCTCCACAGAAGAGGGAATCAGAGTTCTCCATCCTTCTTCTACCGAACAGATATATACGGAAACCAACGTGTCCGGTCAGGAATTGGGTGAGCCAAAAATTCGACCCACCAAACACCCTCTCGAACCATGGCCGTATCTCTCCATTTAGACGATGTGTCCATCTTCCTGCACTAGACTGGTCCCATTTGGCGAGCATTTCACGGTGAGCAGTTTCATAATTTACCACTAGTATTTGGCGGGTACGCCAAGTGTCTTCCGCAACGCTGTCGACAATCTTCATGACCTACCTGCATGAAGGTATCAGTGGTGGACTTGCCAGCACTGAAGCCGTACTGCTTCGAAATAAACCCTCCTTTGGATTCAATTTCTTTTCTCAACCTCACCTCCAGCACCCTTTCCAGGAGCTTAGTCATATTGTTGACAAGACAAATCGGCCTGTATGGATTTGGTGTTTCCTCCGCCCATGGATTCTTAATTAATACCAGCCTGGAAATTTTCCAGGTGACAGGAATGTATTTAATGCATGTCATTCATAACACTGAGTACAGTAGCCGGCGTAACATCCACCAGGATGCGGACGATCTCAGCAGGGACACCGTCCGGACGAGGAGCTTTACACGGTTTCATCTGGTTTCCCGCAGCAAGAAGTTCGCGGATGTGGAACAGCGGTATATCGTCAGCCATGATCTCTTCCCTCCGCGGTTCTGCATGAATATGGAACAACGCCTCAACACAATCTTTGACGTAATTCTCAGCTATCACAGGTAGTCAACGACCCAGTTTCCCGTCACCAATTGGTTTCCCCTGCTCCAGGGGTCTCTGTCGCTCTCAGCGCAGAATTTTCTCCAGGAGTAATCTTTTGCCTTCTTTATGGCCGCGGCGTATAACACCCTGGCGAGTTTGATCTCAGCGGAGAGGACAACCACCTCTACTAGTGCGTTAAAAGGTCCTCCTGGTCAACAAAGCCACTCTGCAAAATACCTCCAAATCCTGACACCACAATATGTATGCAATTTGGTGGGTATATTGATTATAACTTCAGACTTTTCACATTCGACTTTGACGACAGCAACCAGCTCCTCAGGATTGGACTCGTGGACAAGTCTGTCTCCAATCCCTCTAGAAAAACAAATGCAGCCTCTTCTAGAAATCACAGTTGTAGTCGTGGGATCATAACATATGTCCAATTTTCCATGCCACCTTTATTATCTTCAACTTGGAATCTGTTGCCTCTTTCGAAGACACAAGCGCGTTTACGTCGCTGGAAGATCTAAGCAAGACAAATTCTTGTTTGACGTTCGGTATTATGTATTTATCGTCTTCGGTGATACCCATAATCATACGCAGAGGCACGTAGAAACAAAATGGTCCCGTTTTTTCATCTAAAGTAAATTTATCCGTCATATTAAACTTCCATCCAAAGTTTCCCAAAATAATCTCCGCGCTTTTACGCAACGACAGTATATTCTTTATTGTAGTTGTAATTCCCAACTTTTGCACAGACAATTCTGTACGATTTATTTCATATCGTATCTCCTGAAAAAGGAACGGAACCGCGTTGTTGGTCAATGTTGATTCCACCGCAATATTATCACCATTCTTGGTAGTCAATGTACCTTCGACTATCAAAAAACCCTTGTGCTTTAACGTGTACATGTCCTGTTGGTGAGTCGGTATCCGGATTTCATCATTTTTGTTATAAGTCTATGAAGCGTACGGTAGGTGGGTGTGATATTCAAACTGAGTAATAGTGTTGTCGTAGGTAACACTTTCACCAACGTTCAATATATCTGCCGCCATTAAGATTCACCACAGTAAAGCAGTGCTTGCCAAGAAATAACACGTTCTGCGATGTTAACGCTCTGATGTTCAAACATCGACTGATCGGTTTGCGTACCGTACCGCTACTGTTATTGTATATTAACCTCATCTTCTAATTTTCGTCTTAAATGTAACATCACAATTGTGGTTTCTCAGGGGAAATTTACCAGTTTTCCGTTCTGATCGGTAAAGTTCAATGTGATTTTGTTTATACTCTTTGTATTAACTGGTGTGTATAATATATTCTTTGGCGATTCAATTTTTTTGAAACCTGGCGGTACACTTGGTGTAAATTCATACAACACGTGACCTTCTGATGCGTTCGTATAGGAGCTACGCATAAGATTGCATTCGACACGTACGGTTTTCATGTTGTTAATGACGACCGGTTTCGATGAAATGTGCTATATGTTTGCTGCTAGACTCACCTTCTCAAATCCCAACAGAGATGCCAAGCTATATTCAGACATTAGGTAAATTATGGCGTTGGTTTAATCTTCACATTTTAGCGTATTGTTAACCGGAGGCATAAATAAGGTTATGTCGTGTTTTTCTTTAATTCATCGCTTAATGTTTTAGCTATATCATCCAATTTGTAGGAACCGGTTGGCAGTGTCAGCCGGAACCTTTTTTTTAATTGTTAAATCAGTAAACTAATTGTTGATCCCCTTTCCACATTCGGTGTTGAGTTTTATGTGGTCAGGTTTATCAACTCCAACCCACTGGATTGGTCTAGTGGTGAACGCGTCTTCCCAAATCAGCTGATTTGGAAGTCGAGAGTTCCAGCGTTCAAGTCCTAGTAAAGCCAGTTATTTTTACACGGATTGAATATAAGATCGTGGATACCGGTGTTCTTTGGTGGTTGGGTTTCAATTAACCACACATCTCAGGAATGGTCGAACTGAGAATGTACAAGACTACACTTCATTTACACTCATACATATCATCCTCATTCATCCTCAGAAGTATTATCTGAACGGTAGTTACCGGAGGCTAAACAGGAAAAAGAAAGAAAGAAAGAAAAGGTTTATCAACTCTAATTCTCAAGCACCATTGGTTAAATCTAATGCCGGGAAGAAGGTTTTGTGTAATAACGATGTATTTCCACGTATGCAGAACATAATGATGATGTTTACTGGTATGCGGACGATCTATGATCTATGACTGAGGAATTGAAGACATCAATGACCACAGATAACTGTTTTTATACGCAGTCTGGCTTGATAATTGAAGTTTATAATCGTGCAGAGGGGAAATAACACATCAATTCGCTCGGTGGATGCAAATTAGCGAAACTGTCAAAATAGTCTACTATCCGCCCTCGTTTTCGATAACATACCAAATGTGTTCAATGACCAGTACTGAGATCAAGATTAATTGTCGCCAACTTGATATTATTCTTCGGTTTTTTGGATAATGCATCGAACATGAAGACTTTTCCAAAATCGGTTATTTTTAGTCTTCTGTTCGCGTAACATATCAATTCGATACTCGATAGCAGTCGCACTGGTATTCCGTTTATCGGAGACAACGTTGGCGACGGCGGAATTTTTTTTATTCTTACTGCCTATCCCCGATCCTGACAAAAGATAGGGTTGAATGTGTAATCTCTTCCGACCAGTACTTGCTTTTCTTTTCATCATCTCTACAAGATGTTTTATATTATTCCTTTTTTCATCTTCTTCTCCTTATTCTTCCACCACATCCACCACCGAACTTTGTTTTTGGCTTCATCGCGTTCGTAACGACGTATAGAGCAGCCTTTTCTGCGATACTCAAGTATCGCTAACGATACTAGTATTGCAAACGGCTTTAGAAGTATCGTAAACGGCTTCCACTCGTTCCCAAGCATTATCGGCTAATTTACAAACAGCTGCCGCTCTGTTTACGTTATCATTGTACTTATCGAATGCGATGTAGTGTTCTTTACAAGCAGCGCCCAACTAGTTTATACCCGGATTGGCTCTCTTTAATCGTTTTCATAAATTCCCTTCCCGGTCCGCAGTACTGATACCCTGGAATAAGTAATTCTAGCGGTAATAGATCAATGCTTTTGTATATCACTTTAACGACTACATTTTTTGCAATGTTTAATGCCTTTTCATCAACATAAGATAATAATGCTCCTACAGCTCATGCAGTAAAAGTTGTTAATAGTCCGCCGTCTCGTTTAAGACTGACGATTCGTTCAGACCTCCTCACCTTACCCATATGGATTCGGTTATTGTCAATATATTTTGACCTCCTCACCCTTCCCGTATCGGAGAGAAACTGAGAGTTTTATGATCGTCCACCTATGTACCTCGGATCCGTATTCGGCGCTTGAGGAAAGTGAGAAACGACTTTTTTTGGATCCGTGATCGGAAGGGTTACTGTATTTTTTGTTGGATCTATTATTGGCAGAAGTATCTCTTTCTTAGTCAGATTGTCCTTCTTATTATTATTAAGTTCAGGAGGTAGGATCGGTAAGCTTTCTTCATTTTTATGTAGATCTGTGTTTGGTACGTTCTGTTTTAATCCTTCTTCATCTTCTTTATTTGACTGTTGTTTGCTTGACACCTTAGCATTATCTAAAAGTTCCATAAACTTGTCTCGATCAATATTTTTAAAATGGGATAATTATAAAAATCTGCTAAATATTGCATTATAAATCTGTAAAATCTGATTAGTTATTCCACAACGTAGCCCTTTGTAGGTCTGATAAACCTACCGGTATCTTGGCGTTGGTAATAACACTTAATTTGGCATTTATCATTCCATCTTTGCTAAATAACCACTATTCATCGATGTCACTTTTAATGTTATGCTCGCTAAGATCAACACACCACCTTGTGATAAGATCTTTTGCTCTTATCGCCACTCCAGAATTCATCAAAACGCTTTGTTTCATATCAATAATATTCTTTTCACCAAACACAATGTTGTGTAAATAATTAAGGTAACGGCATCGGTCTTGTCAACAGGTTCACTAAAATCACATAAACGCTTATTTGAAAAGGATTCCCATTGGTGATGTTATCGTCCGAGGATGAACCATTAGAATTTATCGGTAGGTCGAATTGCTTTGCTTTACGTAAAGCTTGTTCACAAAATCAAATTGTTAGCATCATCTTCCTCAACGGGACTTCCACGTTGCACAACCTTCGTTTTTTGACATTGTTCCAGTTACGGGTCTTTTCTCATCTTAGCTTCCAAATCTCTTTCGAGGAAACGGTTATTTAATAATATTGTTGTATTTGAAAGATTTAGATGAAATTATACATCCGGTAAATTGACTTTTATACGCTTCGTATTTTAGTAATTTTTTATAATTGTATAAATCCTAGACGTATAATCGACGAGTTCGTTAAAAACTATCAACTAATGTAAGCCATTGGTTCCATTATAAATTTTGTTATCGATAACATTCTATTTCCTTTGAAGACAACCCCCTGTTTTGTGATCGTCCACCGATCGTTTACGTTTTTCACTCCGTACACGTTGTTGATTTTCTTAATTTTATCCGTTACGACACGTCCGAGTAATGCTTTGCAAGTTAACCTGGTGAACGTGGATCTACAGGATTAACAAACTGGTGTTGTGCTGTTTTAACAGTCTTCTCATAACTGTCAATGTAGATACTTCCTCCTCGTCCTCCTCCACGTTTGCTCCTTCTCCGCCTTCTGCTTTATTTCTTGTTCTGCTTCTTCTTCTTCTTTTGTTTAATTTTTATTTTGTTTAAATGTTTCCATAAGCTCTCGTGAACGTACGACAAGCGGTTTAAAATGCTTTTTTAGCACATTATCCGTCTCCATTATTCCTTACGGCACAAAACCACGGACAACGGCCCTCGCTCTGAAAAGAGCGCAAGCAGGACTCGGGAAAGCCAAAAATATTCCCTTGCTTGTAACGGGGACTTACAACCAGAAGTCGTTGCCACCTTTCAGCCCCGATGAGGCAGGTACGCGTCGTATAAAACTACTCCAGACACCTTCCGAAGAAAGTGAGATGATGAGACTAAATCGGAAAGTACTTACTGCAATCGCAATTTCTCTATTCAGCTATACTGAAACCACTGGAAGGTCCACACTCGCCCAGCAGCCAAAAACACCAAATAGCAATCTAATCACAGCACTCTGGACGCACTTCAGGAGACCAGAGTATCAATGACAAGGAGACAGTCCAAGTCATCTCGGAATTTTTTTGAGGCAAAGAAGCTTGTGGTTAAAGTCGACCCAAAGCGTAAACGTAGGCCCCGCGTCATTGCCAACGAAATTGACCGCCGGCTATCCGATGAGGAAGTTCTGTCTCTCTTCCGAGAGCAGAACAACGAAATGGATGAGGCTGAATACAGGAAAGAGAGTAAGCTAATCTTTAAGATTGGCAAGCGTGATGGGCAACGGTATCATCGTGTTTTTGAATTTGACGCTGGTCTCTTTAAAAAGTTTGTGTCTGAGGGTAGGTTGTACGTCGATTTAACGTCCTATAGGTTAAGGAGTACGTGCAGATACAAAGGTGCTTCAAGTGCTGTCGTTTTGGCCACAGAGCCAAATTCGTTAAATACGCATCGGTCTGTGCGCATTGTGGCGAGGAGAATCACAAGCGCGACGATTTTCCACATAAAGCCGAGGCTCCATCTTGTATCAACTGTAAACGTTTGCGCAAAGAGTGCAAACATAGGTCAACAGTAAATACTGTGGCTGTTACTTACGTGCAGTAGAATTGTATTTCAATTCCTTGGATAGATGTATCCTTCTTTGAAGCTTGATCTTGGTACGTAGTGTTAACTGAATTGGTGTTGTGAGTCTCGAGGTTGATTTTCGCAACGCCCATCAAAACGCTGGGTTATCTACCAGGCCATACGATTTCTAAGTTTTCTTTATCACTGTGATCCATTCGTTCTTCGATGCGGAGGGCTTTAGATGTTAGTTTTTTATGCCATGCCAAATTGCTTCTTTGGCGCCAGTTACCTGATAACTGTGGGCATTTCTTGCGGGCAGTTGACTCTGGTTGTAGAGCCTTCGCATCGAACTCAAATGGATCTATCCTTTAGTTGCGTTGACACAGTCTTCGACTGAGTACTGCAGTTTAATAGTTGTGAAACCTGGTAGAGTTTCTATTCTCCTTGCAGTTTCTACTGCTGTGATTTCACTAGAAATTTTACTAGCTTACTTCTCCTAATAACCTGCAGTGGTGCTTGTGGGTACTGAGTCATGGTTAGTATCCCGGGTAGCTAGGGTTCCGCCTGGGCAGTTGCAGTAAACCCAACAGTCAGAGGTTGGTGTGTTTGGCATCGTGTCTCGGTTAGAGTAGTTCAAGTTTCAATGGGGGTCGTGCCCGGAAGTGTGATTTTCACCCTCCCGGGTGCCATTATTACTGACTTAGTATGGCATCATTTTGAATTGGAGTGCACACTTATTGAGGGGCAAACAAGTTAAATGTTGGTTGTTGGTCAAACTAGTTGCAAATCTAAGCGGTCCTCAAAGTTGGAGCTGAAGTGGGAGACTGGAGGTTATATTCAGCTCCCGAACAAACCAGACCTGATGTCCTCTGGGACATTTTATTCTCACAAGTTGCACTCCAATCATTAATTAATTATAACGATATGCCGTCGTGGCAATGAATTTTGGGTGAATCTGTAATGATAACGTAGCATAAATATTTTATTGCAATCGATCTTAAAGTGGGTACTTATGGTTGTAGGTGGTGATAGAATTAGTAGAGTTAGGCGCGGGGTCTTTGATCTCCCGCGTGTAGGCTTTTAGCTTAGTTCCTGAGGGCTACGTGGTAGAGTTAGGTGTCTGATGTCTTCTTTGAAGGCACACTTGACTAGGGCATAATTTACCGATGTGGATGTCTCTCGGGTCATCTGCATCGGTGGCATCTAACGAAGCAGGACTGATGACTGTGGAATGTTATCTATCAGTTTGAGGGCAAGAAGATGTCCTCGGATTAAAAAACTCATGGATAAGAACGGAGGGGGTGGTGTAGTGACCAGACACGCTGTGAAGCTGGTTTCCTTCTCCCTCAGGGGGAAATTGAGATGTCTACAATTATTATTACTACTCTGGTCTCCTTGAGTAGTTCCAGAAGGCTGTTTGTCTTGAGTCTATTCTCAGTGATTTTTGAACTGGTGGTCGAGTGTTTACCATCCACCAGTTTCGAACTTTGCTGGTTTCAGACTGCGACTTCAGTTAGCACTAAGTGAGTTTAGGCTTGTCATATTCGAATTTATCGGAAGTATTAGGATGCAATTTATTCGACGCGTACCCAAATCATCGCGGCTGAATGGTGGCAACCACTTCTTTTCGTCAGCTCCCGTAACAAGTAAAGGAACATTCCTTTCTGGATCTCCGTATTAACCGGATTATTCGCGAAGAGTGATCTGTAGTGACTGGTTTTCTTCGCGCCCATGCGGTGTGTAGGTCTGCAGATGGAGTTTAATCGAGGTATTTGATCGTGGCAGGATCCCGGGTGGGTAGGGTTCCGGTTTTGGAATTGGATTGGTTGGAGGTAAGCGCATTGACATCGTGCTACGGTTATATTGATGTTGTTTGTGATACGATTTGGAGCTCCCCCTGGTGGAGGTGGCCGCGCTGCAGTGGTATGGTAGCCCGTAAGACCGGGGGCGTAGCTTCGTTCCGCCGGTGGTGGTCCTGATTGTGAGTTGGTAATGCCGCGCGAGACTCCATGATTGGAACGGGTGGTGGTAAGGGGTTTGTCCTCGGCTACTACGCGTACCGTAATAAGGTTATGTTCCTCATGTTAGGTGACCTAAATTGATCGACTTCTTTGTGTGTAAGTCTGAATTTCTATGTGGTGTAAAACATAAATTTGATTGCTATGAGTGTAGCGCTGATTTAACTTGCAATTCGTTCGTTTTCTGAGGCATTCACAGTTACCAACGGTGCTGTCAAATTTGGACTTGGCGCAGAGTCCGCTCTTCCGCGGTTTCAGTTACTTAGTTTGAGGGAATAATTTATTTTTTTTTTTTACAGTTTTTTTTTTAATGGAATATATGAACCGCATATTTCTTTTTGTGTGTAATTTTTTATTCTTAAAAAAAAATTATGACCAAAATTTTATGCATAATTTTATGATATAATTATGCAAGTTGAACATCAATTTTAATTCGGATTTCAATTAATTCATATTCGATAATTTAGGATAATCCGTTTGTCACTTTACTATATTTCATTTAAACAGGATTATGCGCCATTATAGTTAGGAAATAAATAAATAATTATTTGTTTTTTTTTATTTAACACTGGCAATTATCTTTATGACAGACAACTTGGACATAATAGACAATAATAGATAACTATTATATAATAATAGACAACTATTATTTATCCAGAATTAAAATTGAGATATAATGTTATAATTTCGTTCAATACTATATTTTAATAATATAATCTATATTTTAATAACAAACTAGAAATCCAACTTTATGAATAAAATTTGTTGGAGAAATAAATTTCTTTTGCTTCTGTATAAATAGGGAAATGAGTGGATATTTAATGTGGGTATTTTTTATTGTTCGAAAACCGAATTTGTTTACTTTTTTCATACTTTTTAAGAATTATGTATTTATAATAAAAATAAAGTAGTTCTATTCAAAATGAATCGTATTATAATTATTTTGGCCGAATCATTCACGAAAAAAATTTCTGTTGCACACTAAGTAGCATTCAGCCCGTTCAATTTGTTATCTAGGTTATATCCATTTAGGTTAAATTTTCTTCATTTAATCTCGTAAATGAATACTCTATTTTTATGTTAATTATATCCATTTAGTTTACGTGACCAACTGTTGCATCCTAATAATATAAATAAAAGTTATTATAAGTATGTATGCGGTTATGTGGATATGTATGTTTGTTCTACATTTCCTCCTAAACCACCAGGCCGATTTCAACTAAATTTAAAAAAAATATTATTTACTAACTGAAAAAAAATACTATACTATACGTGTACGTTTTGGAAATTTGCAGAATATCCTAAAAGTTTCTAGAACATAACTAAAAATGTTTTGGCAAGAGTAAAAAAAAAAACTAATAAATTTTTTAAAGTTCGAATATAAACAGGCTAGATTTGAAAGGATAACATTTTATCCTTTCTATTTAAAAGATTAACAGTTATAAATTGCTCCCAAGAAGTTATATTTTAACGTAGCCTGATTTTCGATACTCTCTTCCATTATGTTGTTAGGTTTTATATTTACCTTTTATTATCATTATGTACCTTATCCTAGCCTGGCTATCCAACTTGCAACAAGGTACAATTACATGCGTTAGTCCGTTAAGGAATGAGAACAGCTTACAAAGCTTCACAACTTATTAATTAAAGACTTCCAGAATATCGTAGAATTCTTTAAAAAAGTCGGATTAATTCATATTACCCGTAATTAAACACTAAGTTGTAGCTTACGTAAATTTTTCCCAGGCGTTGGAGCTACTGGCAGTGGTGAAATATCATCAATACTTAAAAATGTGTTTGTATGTTTCTTAACTAATTATATTTATTTTTTAACCGCATCCCTTGCGTCAAACAAATATTATAAATCTGTATCTATTTTTTTCAGAAATGTTTTTTTGTTTTATTTCGGACAAGAGAAAGTTCCATAGATTTTTGATGAAATAAGCATAAATAAAGTAGCTAATAAAATTCAATTTTTAAAAATTTGAAATACTTTTATTTAAATTTTAATGTAATTGGATGTATTTTCTGGTTGTTAAACTTAAATAGTGCATAAAGGAAAACAGTTTAAAACCTATGCTTTCTCAAATCCTTAACAGCGATTTCAATCCTTGCTTAGGTGACAAGTATATTTTTTTCCGACAGATGTAAACAAAGAACCACTGGCTCTATAGAAATGGTTGTCTTAGCATATAATATAAATATAAATAAAGATCAGATAAAAGGGAAAATTATGATAAAGAACGATATAGTTTCAGGGAAAATTTTCAGGATCTTCTCCAGAAATCGTCCGTCCATTTCACCTTTAATACTTGGGGAAATCGGGGAAGTTTTATCCAAATTGGAGCAACATATTAAAAATAAAAACTTTTATGTTAACCAGCTAAAATTGATACTCTAACAAAATACTTTTTACTCCTGAAATAAAACATATCTCGACCTAATACCTTCTTCCCAATTTTTTTCTTCGGTTTGGTATGATTTCAGAAGGAAATTGCTGAAGGATGACGGGCTCTATAAAGCCAAGTATATGTTTGATTGATCTTGTATAGGGAGGATAACTTATTAATCAACTTGAACTCTTGGTTCCTTTCCTGTGGTTATAGAATAACAGCTAAAATACCTGTTAGATAAAATTAGGTCTCGTAATCCTTATTATAGAAATAAAAATATGACAGGGTGAGCCATAATAAGGCCAACAATAAAATAAGTACAATTTTTTTAAATGTAATTGTTTAAGACGTATAATGGCGTCATGCCGTCTGATAAAGTTTAAAATGAAAAGGGTCATTATTTTAAGAGACGTCTGAAAATATAATCTAACAGAAGTTACATTTCTTCATTTTAATAAAAAAAAAAAATTGTTTATATTGCATTATTAGAAGCGGGATTAATTAAATTCATAGTGAATGGAGGTAAAAAAGTATAAACTGTAAGAAATACTAAAATAAAAGTTGGGAGTTAATTAGTAAAATAAAATAAACTAAAGATATAAGTATTAATCAATATATTGAGATTAAATTATTGGTAAAGAACAGGAAGAAATGGAATTTACATCGTACCAGTTGTAAAAAATGTCGAAAAACGAATTCCCCTTAAAACATAATATCGCATCATTTTAAGATAAGCGATTAAAAGTGTATAAATGGAGAAAAGTTTAAAAAATTAATTCGTGTCATTTAACAACTTTCTTTTGGAGTTAATTAAATTAATTAAGCTCTACATATAGCAGTAATTTTTTTAATAAATTGATTTTTAGTTATGATGAAGAAAAAAAAATTTATTAAATAATTAAAAACGTAACTTATTTAATGTAAGTTTAATTGACGAGACAGGCGGTAGATATATCTTGACACCGTAATACATACCTGAGAAATTGTTTATTCCGTAACGATTTCTTATGCTTTTTTAATAATTAAGGAGCTCTGTTACGAACTTATTAGGTAACTAACTGCTAATAACATGTAATGAACCAATAGTTATCTCTAAACAAACTTATTTTTGTCTTTTATGAATGAAAATGAAACTAGAGCTGCGGTAGAGGCCGTGTCAGGAATCGGTAAGGTTGGTCGTGGTCGTCGGATCGCGCCGAAGTGGACCGAAGCACGGAGGGGCTGGGGATTGTCTGTCGAAACACTTGCGCGCTGTGTCTCGTGGCAGGAGGTGGTCTCGACCCGTCCGTGTTACTATCGCACATCGTGCCTGTCTGTGTACTTAACCAGGTTAGCTTAACACCTGAGACACGACACAGAGCATAACATAATTCATAATTAATTATCTATTTTCATTTTAATTATAATTTTTAGTCTTTTAAATAATAATACGAGTACAATTGAAAAGTATACACACATCGTTAACGTAAACAACAAAAAATCATCTCACTATGACACATAACAGAAACAAACTATTTTACTTTTTCTGTGTAAAAAGGTATGCATGAGAGAGAGAGAGAGAGAGTGAGAAAGTGTGTGTGTGTGTGTGTGTGTGTGTGTGTGTGTGTGTGTTTATATAATCTTCTCCTAATTCAAATAGCATGGTCGCATGGTGGCATGTCATGAAACGTGTTTTAATATTTATTAGTCGGCATTATATTTAACAATAATTATTACTCATGTAATGATAATCGTGTTCGATTTCTTAAAAAAATAATATAAATAATAAAAATACTGGTTTATTTTTTTTTATACTTTCCATTTTAATTAATAACTTCTTTTTTTTTAAATAGCTGAATCAATAATTTCTTCGGTTTTTACATTCTCTAATAAAAGGATAACATATATAATAAAATTCCATATGTATATTTTATTGCATTTTGTAATAAAAAAAATAAGTAGTTTATATGATTATTATTAAACGTATTTATTTAATGAAAACAAAAATATTCAGAATGATTGAAACATGAACTAGGATAATACATTCTTTATTTATTGAATTATCCAATTACGATATTGTTGTTAAAAAAATATATAATGTACTGTAACCGAAATTAAAAAAAAAAGAAAGGTAAAAACATTTTTTTATTGCTTAATTTTATCACTAATAGAGTTATATAGCTAATTTTTAATATTAAATATTATTTTAACAAATGCTAATATACAATTTGATGTAATAGTACGTGTTTTTTTTTTTTTTTTTTTGTTAACTCCAATTAAAATTAACACATTCGTAATATCTATTTGCAAGAATACTCTTAATTAGATCATAATTTCCGTTTCAAGAGGAAAACTTCACAGTGGTATTTGTTCTCTTTGATTTCAATTACTTCATTTTTATAATTTATTATTATAATATTTGTAATTTAAATAAGTTTGAATATATTGTTGTGAGGTAATTATTTAAGTGAAAACAATAAAAATTATAGGTGAAATAAAGATTGAAAACCTTTTTTCTGGCTAAAATCAAAACTTTTTATGTCTGTTTGATTTTCAAAGAATATTTTTACAATTAACCGTTTCAAACAGTTACATTTAATGTTAAAATTTATTATTTGTTTTATTTACAAATAAAAATGTGGTATTAAGTCTTTAAAAATAATTTAGTAATTTAATTTTATCGTACTGTATTAAATAATATACATTTAAAATTATGTTTCTTTAAAAATTAAATACTTATAATCAGGCGGTAATCTTATGAACAGGATATGTGTATAGTTTCCCTTATATATATATAAAACACATAGAAAACGCATCGGACTACTTAACAATTAACAATTATTATTAGTATTATTGTTTTTTTGAAGTTTTAGGGGCATCAGCTGCTATGGCAATTAGCCCCTTCCACAACAGAAAAGAAAAAAAGGATCAAAAATATCTTTTCCTCCCCAGAAAATAGAACACAGGTAACATAATCAAGGACTAGTCTTTTCAAAAAGAGTATCTAAAAAAACTTGTCAATGGTCATTGAAACCCCGAAAACACAACATAACAAGGGTGTAAACGCCCTTGTTATTTTAAAATCTTTCTAGTCATTTCTTACGAAATTTAGTCAAAACTCTCAAAACAAAAATTTGTCTGTGAGGAAAATTAAAACACACATTAAAAAATTTATTAAAGAAAGTATGACAAGGGTGTAAAGCGCCCTTACCATTTAACATCGCTCAAAACACTTATATTAAAACCTCAAAAAATAAATATCAATAAAATATTGAAAATACTTTTAATTATAAAATTCTTGATTGCGATATCTGATCTTTGTCTTCTGCAACTCTATCGCCTTGGTTTCCCTTTAGGCTATCTTTTTTTGTTCCTCTTCTTCATGTTTCTGAAGGCCTCGATATTAAATTCTGCGGTGTCTGATACATCCCAGATCCATCCTTCAGTTCCTCCGGCGGAAATCGTGGAGGATTTCCTGCTGCCGGCATCAGATGACACCGGCTCCATTACCGCAGTCAGAAGTACATCACGGTTGAGACTGGATATACTCTCTGCAAAAACGTGTGGGGCGGTCGAGTATCTCGCCCTCTCACCTAAAGGCCTCCGTGATTTCGGAGACTCCATTGTAGTCTTTTCTAAATATTTCTTTTACAAAATGAAGATTTCAGGTTTTGCAGCTCCCGAAGTTGGGATTATTTAAGCCCGAACTTTAGTTGCAAGCTCCGTCTGTATTTTTGTCTCAATTTCCTTCGCCTTTGAGCTGGTCAAAGGCTCATTCCTTGGTGGAGTAGGACATTTTTGTTTTGCTACGTCTGCTTTCCTCAACGACTTTGGACTACCGACTCTAATTATACGATTCTTCAATTTCTTATCGATGATTTGTTCCACTAAGTTTGCTAAGACTGGCATTAATTCCGTTACCATGTCCTTTGGTGTGAAGCAGGTGGCAGAAAAAGCAGCAAGCTCAAGCTGTGCATAAGACGCAGCCTTTGGCGTTCTGCCAAGAACAATTTTCCTTGAGTCAATGTAGCTGACTTTCTGTGTTTTCTTGTTCTCTTGGACGGCTACTTCCTGTTTATAAATAGGAAAATTTCTAGATCTTGCAGACTGGTGTCCATGACATTTAACACAGTCAGGAGGATCCCTGCATGGGTCATCCGGATGTAATGGTTCAGCACACACACACACACACACACACACACACACACACACACACACACACAACTGCTTCCTTGCACAATGAGCAGCCGTATGTTCGTACATCTGACACCCAAAGCAACGCAATGGTGTTGGGATAAACGGACGCACATCCAATCTGTGAAAACTAGGACACTTTGGTTTATGAAACCTTAATATATATGATGCAGAGGTTTGAACTTCCCCGTTCCGACGCATGTTTAAGAGACGGGATGCAACAATACCTTGTTCATGCAGTTCATTTACAATCTCCTATTCTGTGCAGTTTAACAAATCCCTGCACAAAACGCCCTTTGAGGTGTTTAATATACTATGGGGAGATACCTCAATGTCCAGGACTCCAATCTTCTTTGCTTTCAATAGGCGCAAGACTTCGGCAGAGCAGCATCTCTCATCTCACAATCTCACGGTTACGTGAACGTGAAAACAGATGTGATCTGAAAACAGATCACGGTCATGTATCTCACCCCGCTGCAAACAGTAAAACCGAGAAGGACAACCGCAACCTGCTCGGATAGCTCGGGACCGCCAGTCCTGTACTCCATAAGGAGCTCCTGAGCAAGACCACTACGCGTTGGTCGTCATAAGTGCAGGTACCAAAGTACCATGTCGTTGCCCGCCCCGGATATGTGCGTTGATGTTGTTGCTCAGACGTGGAGTTGGATTTATCCGGAACATTATTATTTTTTTTTGTGTGTATATATATATATATACATGGGTATCGATTTATACGGTCATTAGCCCTCGTCACATTCTTTAAAAAGATTTGAATGACCAACAGGTTCGTCATATGTAAGGGTGTAAAGGGTCCTTACATTTTATTTAAAACACCAAAATTATCACCTCACAACATTTAACCACAAACACTAAAATCACTTACAGAGTGTAAAGTGCCTGATACTAAGAAGAAAGAATAAATAAAACACAAAACGTAATAAAAAGACTGTATTTACAATACCAACATTATTCATATCCACAGAATTCATATCCAGAGAGTCCATATAAATAGAATTCCTTTCCTTTCCTTTTTTTTAAGTACCCCCTGGGGCAGCCGGAACCGCCGTTAAGCAGCACATTAATCGCCCCATGATGCCGTGGCAGTTGACAATAGCTACAGTAGCTTTACTGCCGTGACTATTTTTTATCCTTCGGGAAAAATAATTGTCTCGAAGGACTTAGCCCATAGGACTCCTCCCTGCGTCATAGGAGCATTCGACTACCTGTTCAGGACGGCCAAAGAACCCCTCGGCGGGGAGGAGGCTGGCTTTCCCGGTCCTGACCTATCTGGCTCCAGACATGCCTTATGCATACCCTTTGCCCCATGCCCTCAGTCCACCCTCAATGGTCCCCCATGCCATCATCGGATTACTATTATCATGTTTTACAATTTAAATCGCAAACGAAAGAGTGACTACACTTCCCTAATAAAAAATAAATAACCAAAAATACTAGTACACACACACACACATATATATATATTTATGTTAGTAAAGAGATACGATAAATTTACTTGATTTTATTTACTTTTTATTTCTAAAGAGATTTAATTATTATATTTTATTTACGAAATAAAATGCTAAAAATAAATAACATTATTTAAAAAAATATAAACAAATAAATGACAAAATTAGACAAATAGAAACACAATTATCAGCTTTCCTATCTTGAACCTAATATTCTTTTTATGTTGCTCCTAAATTAATTTAATAATATTTAAAGTAATTAAACAATTTGTTCTTCAAAGCTTTTAGACTTTAACCGTTATCATTTTATTTTATTACATTTTCTGTTCTAATGAATATTGTGTCACATGCTAAAAATTAATTTTCATTTGGTAAGAAAACATACACCTCCTAGATTTAGTTAAAAAAAATTTAATTTGCTAAATTGAATAAAAAATGTCGTATTAAAATTTGATTGTATTTGTGTAAAGTAGCGTGTTAAAAGATAAGACAAGTGTAACTTTAACGATTTTATAAATGTGTCCTGATTATAAATATGTTTATATTTATCAGCACGTAGAAGTAAATTATTAAGTAAAATACTCTATTTTTCCTCACTGATTTTTGTTAATGAAAAGTTTTACTCTTGACTTTTACATATATATATATATATATATATAATGAGAGTGTGTGATCCTTTGAAAATAATCCAGAATAACCAATTAAACTAAGTTTTGGAAGGAAAATGAATTTTTATAAATTATATGTTTATTCATATCTAAATAAACATCTCTTTGCATTTTTTAATATGAATCTTGGGAATAATTTGAAAAATGCTATTTCTACACGTGGACTACTCTTTCATTGTTTTATTATCGCAGATCTTCCGCACATGAATGTAACTTTCAATAAATTGTAATTGTGTTCTATTGATGTGCAAAGAAAACAGCATGAAAATCTTTTTGTTAGATAAGTAATAATAAATTCAAACTACTTTATTCAAGTCTTTGTATGGAAATTAATTGATTTTATTGTTCTTTTACAGTTAAATTGCTCAAGGATTTTGTTTTCGTTTATTTTAATATTTTTATTAATATTAATTTAATATTTATTTATTTACGTATTACGTATAATAGTATATATATATTTATTTTTTTAAACTTTCTAACCTCCATATCAATTCGGTCGGTAAGGAGTCAAATCTGTTTTGTTTTTCATGCAACCTTCATACACTTATTTTCGAAGTATCAAATGTTTTTTTATATACAAATTATTATCGATAACCAAGATTTATTGAAAATATCAATCATCTTTTTAAGGGAGAACAATAAAATTCACCGAAATATGTACGTTCTTAATATATTTAAATAAATTATTTATTAGTAAAAAATGTTAAATAAGAATTATATTTAAAAGGTTAAAAATTTATCCAAGAAAGGCGCTTTTTTCAAAATGTTAATTTGTCAAGTTTGAGATAAAAATGAAATTGAACAGATATTTAAAGTTATATATAGTTACGTAAGCAAGAGATTTCAAACGAGATGCGACCTCCTGCAGATAATTTTTGGGATCTCGATTGCAAATTTTAACATAACATCGGCATCTTAATAAATATGTTATCAAGTACTTTTTTAACTGCGGATCATATCGAGATAAAAGTGCTACAAGTCGCTAACGAATAGGCAATTTAATTTCAAGCTAACATTAATTATTTCGTATAAATGGTCAATAATGTTATTTTAAAACGAATTAATTTTGACAAACAAACTATCAGGTTGATTCGAATCATATTTGCTTTCAATTAAGGAACTTTAACTTCTATTTATTTTTTCTTTCTTTTAATTACTACAATTTAATTCCTATTTACTTCTAAAATCTTTTTATTTATAACTGAAATATCGTTTTATGTATTTGACCATATTTGTATCCGTAGAAGTCTCTATTATATATTATTTAAAATAAATAAAATATATATTAATATATATCTTTTTTTAATTAGTTTTCTTCTTGAGTAAAGTTGTGGTGCAATATTTATGATATTGATCTTCCTCTAGGATTGTTCCCTAAAATATATTTTCTACTTGCGACAGTACGAAGTTATTATATCATAATAATTTTATGTATATATATATATATGTAAGGTGGCATAACCATTGAGGTCATGATTACACTAGGTAATTACTATTAGATTTACGGAGGATGTGATACAGTGTTTATATTTCTAAACTTACGGTTTATAATTCATAAATAATTTTCTTGCTGTATACGTATATTTTAATTAGTATTAAATCTCATTAATTATTTAGGTTAATACTGTAGATTTGAGTCGTTGAAAACCTTCCAGCATATACAGCCCAAACGGTTTAAATTTCAAGGTCTATTACCAGATTACAAAAATCACGAACCTTTTCTACCGATTTATGATAAATTTCTTTTACTTATATACAAAAAATAAATTTTATATTAATTTACATTTAAAAAGAAAATATGCTTTCTTAATCAAGAAAAAATTAACCGGTTCCTAGTTTTATCACAAAATAATCATATAAATATTGAAGCGTAAACTTAAACTACAGATGAGTTCTTCAACCGTTTTCTACTCATAGCCTTACTGAAATAATGAAATCTTAGTTTTCTAAAAAGAAGATTTAAAAATTTTGTTTTAAAAAATATAAATTGTTTGTTGTCTGCCTCATGCAAACAAAAAAATATCGCAAATAATATTTTATTCCGTTCATCAGTTTAAATTTCGAGTTTGAATAGTGTTAAATGGTTTAATTATTTCCAAGTCGGATGACTTTATAAATGCAAAAGAAATTTATTAACTTTTATTATTAAGAATAAATAAGTTTTTCAATATAATTAATAAACTTAATAATTATAAATTAATAATATTTTATTATTTTACGTAAGATAAAAAACTTTTTAAAAATCGTAAGATTAAAAAGTTTTTATTAAAATCGATACTATAGTCACAATACTCTGTAGGTACGAACAATCAGAAATTAATCGAATATGATACACATAACACATAAAAAAAAAATAACAATCATTATAAATATGCTTTTAGCGTTTAAAATTTAATAAGATTATATTTGCAGGGAAGAAAGTTTCAGTAAATAGATTATTATGTGTTTATGGTTAATTTGGATCAAAAATTTATTTAGGATTTTTAATATATTTCTTATTGTATATATATTGTTTGACATGTTTTTAATTTATTTTAATGGAATAAAAAAATTCCTTCTTAGTTTTGTCATACAGAAAGAAAAAATAGACTGCTTGAAAACAAATGCATTATGAATCTGTTCGTTTGAGTAACCTGTTAGAGATTTTTTGACCTAGATTGAATTAAATTAAGAAAAATGAGTTTGTATTGGGATAAATATTTTTCACTTTTAAGTAAAAATAATTTATTTTTTATGGAACTCATTGCGTATGCTAGTTTGAATTATTAAAAATTATCAGTATAATAATATTTTCCAAAACATCCAATTTTGAAAACGGTTTTAAGATAATCAATTTGATTTATTTAGAGTCAAATTAAATTGAGTTTAGAATCTTTCTACGTTGTAGCAAATTGAAACGATGCTTGGCATTTGCAAACGAATCTTCTAAAGTACAATTTTCCTTACGAGGAAGACAAAACAAATCTGCCTCTTTGATCACGAAACATATTTTCAACGAAATGTTTTTCGTAGAAAGATTCCTCCTTGGTTAGTAAACAATTTTCTACCTCTTCGGATCACCAAAATTATTCTAATTTAGAGGAAAGCTGTTCATTACTAACAAGAAGTGATATTGAATTTGAATTGTTTTTCCGCTTACTAGATTTAGTAGGGATTTGACCTGAGACTATTAAACCAAGACGAGTTTCTTGAAGTATGGTACGATTGGAATTATGAGTTAATTGAACAGGCTTAAGTAGAGAAAGATAATATTGAGCTCCCAGGAGAATTTCGATTTTCCCAGGAATATTAAAGTGAGGATCGGCTAGAAAAAGCTGGGCAGGAATTTCCCAGTCTGTTACGTTTACAAACTCATTAGGTAACAAACCTGTAATGGCTTGCATTACATGACATTTCATATTAAAATTAAAATCTTCATATCTAGAATTAATATTTAAATCAATACTTAACTTAGATTTAGTAACGAATGACATTGCTAATACCTGTGATCGGCACAAGAACAGGTTGGGTTTGAAGCCCAAGTTTGGCGGCAAACCTTTCAGTACAAAATGAAATCATCAAAGCGGAATCAAGTAAGACTCTAGCTTGGATGAAATTATCCTTTTTATTCTTAACGTTAACTATTGCTGTTTCAAGTAAAACAGACTTGATAGGTCCTGATTTTAAAGTGCAGTATGAATTATAGCTGAAGAAACTTAATTTTGCTTAGAAGATTTATTTGCTGCGTCTTTCAGCGCCTTATCTAAATGAATTAGCGTATGAGCTTCCGTGAGCATTTTTTACATATATGATTGCTTGGGCAATCTTTGACAACATGTTGTTCACTTAAACAATTAAGACATAATTTTTCTTGAAACCCAAAGTTTTTTCTTTCATTAACGTTATAACTTAAAAACTTATCACATCGATACAATGGATGGTTGCTAGTTTTACATAATGTACACATAGAATTGTTAGAATTGTTTACATGAAATACATTTTTACTAGAACTACGTTTTGAATAATCATATTTTTTGCCGCTTAAACCTACATTAGACGGCTGTGCCTTTTCATTACTTTGAATCGTGTCTGTGGATTCAAGTAATTTACGTTTAGATTATAAGAAAGACATAAGTTGTTCTAAGTTAGGGAATTCATTTCCTTCTAATGATTGTTCCCAGTTTCTTAAAGTATTTAAATTTAAGTTTTGTGTAATTAACTGTATTACAATAAATTGTAAGTAGTCAATATTTAGATTTTTCAATGCATTAATATTTTAATTGACTTGTTGAATGAACTTAGGTAAATTTTCAGAATTTTCCCTTTTTAATGGTTTTAAATTAATAATTTCTAAAACATGTTTAGCTGAAATTAGCCTTTTATTATCATAACGATCTTTAAGTAATTTTATGGCAGTTTCATAATTTTCAGACGTTACTAATACATTTTTTATTACATCAAGTGCGTTATCCCTTAAGAAATTTGTGAGGTAGTAAAATATTTCAGCATTACAAAATTCTTCTCGGTTGTGGACTAAACTATTAAAAAGATCAAAGAATTTATGCCAAGCCTTCACATCCCCGTGAAAGGGCTTGATTGTATAAGTTTTAACGTAATTGGATTATGTTTGTTAATCGCTTTAATTGTATCAGTTACTTCTGAAATTTTGAAATGATTTTCTAATTTAAACTTCCACAAACTTAATTGTATTGCAAACCATTGAAATATTTAATTTGAATATTTCACCAATATTAATTTTGTTAATTGCACTTTTAATGTACACATTTATGTTTAAAATACACTTTTTATAAATAAATTATAAATACCGCTTTGGTGTCTTGATTTCACCTTATTGAAGATCCTGGATCAATATTGTAGATCGGCGAAGTCTGTGTCGTTAATACAGCGACTTGAAGATGAAACGTTGGTTACGAGATGCAGTAGTCGATTTGGCGACGGTGTACCATGAAAGAGTGGAGTCGATTGTGATTGAAACGTGGTACCAGATGTAGCAGCGACCATGAGACGTGGTAGGTGCGGCGACTTGACTATTCCGACGACCTTATCCGGCCCGCGACTTGGCTACCCGGTTCTTATCCGGCGACGTGACTATCCACTTGTCCAATTAACGATCCGGCAACTTAACTATCTGGCCAATTAACGATTTGGCCCGGAGGACCATAAACGTATGTTATGAATCATCTCGCCTGAAGACCGTTAACACGTTGTGGTAGATTTTAGAGAGAGGTTGGACTGTATGTTCATAGGTGATGGACTGAAACAACGCCTTGTTGCTTGTTGAATTGTTATTTAATTTGTGGTCGTCTTGACATTTCGATAACATATACTTGAACTTAGTAAAGCATATAACGTAACACATATTATTAAACTGAATAACATATGACTGAATAACATATAAATGTAAAACTAAAGTAAGCATTCATCTGAACATGTCCATCCGGACTAAATGTGCAACACGACCGCTCTTCAAAAGATCTCAGAAATTCAAATACACTCATGGAAGGAGTTACTGGCGTTTTAACTGGAGATTTTCGTCTAACTGTACCAGTAGTTCCTAGAGAAACTCTAGCCAGCGATGTAGAGGCATGTATCAAGACTTCATATCTGTGGCCTTATATAGTAAAACTCTTTCTTACTAAAAAATATGAGAGTGCACCTAAAATGTGACAATACTGCTGGACAGTTTTCTGAAGTTCTCTTAAAAATAGGAGAAGGCAAATTCCCTGAATCTGAAGGAAAAATTATTTTACATGCATAATGATGCATGTAAAATAATTTTTACATGCATAATATCAATATATCAATAACAATATATCCTGATATTCGAAACCACAGAAACAAATCTATGGACTGGCTATGGGAGAGAGACATTTTGACTTCAAAAAATGCAACAGCAGCTAAAATAAATCAAATATTATTAGAATCATTTCAAACAGAAAGGATGGAATATAGCTCCGTTAATTCAGTATTGAAAGTCGATGAAGCAGTTAATTACCCGATTGAATTTCTCAATTCTCTCAATCCACCTGGGTTTCCACCTCACGTGCTAACTTTGAAAGTTGGTGCTCCAATTATGTTATTGATGAATCTTTGCCCGCCTTAGTTATACCTTAGCCTGTGTATAATCGCCGTTCAAAAAAATTTTATTGAAGCTAAAATTATCACTGGGTATGCCAAAGGAGAATCGGTATTCATTCCTTGCATACCAATAATACCATCGGACTATCCGTTTGAATTTAAGAGAATGCAGTATCCTGTTAAAGTATGTTTTGCAATGACAATAAATAAATCGCAAGACCAAACGTTACAAGTTGCTGGGATTGATGTTAGAGAAGACTGTTTTTCACACGGGAAATTTTATGTGTCATGCTCGAGAATCAGCAATCCTTCAGGTTTATTTATTTTGGCACAAGAAGGAAAAACATCTAATGTAGTTTACAAAGAAGTTTTAGAATAATTTTATTTTTATATTATACTTAAAATATTTATATTAATTTTTTGTTATTAGTTATTTAATGTTTTTTATTATTTATGTTGTTTGTTATTAAAATATTATTAAAATAAATTCTGTAAATAACATGCGATTAAGAAGTTTTTAGTATTTATTAGTAGATTTTTAAAAGCACTGGGCCTGTGAGGGCTCGAATGGAAAAAAGGGTAGACTTTTTTTTTGGAGCCCGCAAATAACTATGATGAACGATAATTATGAGTGATAAGAACAGGAGTTCTATTACCTATTTCTGATATCATCTTTTAAACATAGCAACATAATAAGCAAAAGCATCACTCCAAAACATTCAATAAATATGTTTAAAATTCAAGTATCGCGTGGGCGAGGCCGCGATGGGTAACCTGCTAATAATAATAGTAAGTATTTTTATCGAATATAAATCACATACGTGCAACAGAATAAGAAAGATTTGAACATCGAACACGACACACATGGTCATTCGACCGTCATAATAGTGGTAACTATTATAAAAACGAAAATTCGAAAAAGAGAGGTAAGTAACGGAAATGTGTACATACGATACAAAAAGTGAAAAAATATCTACTACAATAAACATTAATAAATAAATTCTTTCCTATATTTGTACCTATTTTACCACACTTGTTTTCATTACCTACGGATGACATCATCCATTAAAAATTCAAAGAATAATACTTTGACTTACAAAAACAAACGATAAAATTTAAATACGAGATAAATCTGAACTAAAACAACGGTAAAATGAATTAATAGTAATATTCTTGAATTTGATTTGATTTTCAAGTGTCAGCATTGCCTGGCTTTTTTACATCACACGTTGAAAAAACCCAATTTGTCCCTTGAAGATGCAAAAACGATTTAATATGTAAATAATTAAAACAAATTTAATGATTCTATAGACTAAGTTTATTAATCTTCGGTATAATTTAATTACATTAGGATATAAAATATCAGTAAAATTTTTTTTCTTCGTATTGTACTATAACCATATTGACCATCATCTTTATTCAAGTTACAGATATAAAATACAAAAAAAATAAATAAAAAATAGTGCTAATTAAAAATTCAGTAATATGGAATGTAATAGACAAATATTGAAATTTCAGTACCTAAAACGCCGTACTTCTTTGCTACAAATACTTAGACAATCCAACACGATTTACTCAGGCAAATAACATTAATAATTGAAACTCAATAATATATAAAGAGACAACGTCCTTTTTTTTTGTTCCTGATAACCGCGAAAAACTACTGAACCACTCATTAAGAAATTTTAACTGAGCTTTCTTATTACCTCCGGAATGTTTACTGCTGTTTAAACCTCACCTATTTCATTACTATATAAATCATAAATAAAAAGAAAGGATGAATGAATAACGTAAAACTTCTTCTAGTAAATTTAATATCGTCAACTTTCAGATTCTAGATTCGATTTTAATATTTCATTCAATTAATATTCTTCAATTCGGTATTAATATTTTCATAACGCCTAGGTTGGTGAGGTCACAGATAAAGAGAACATTTTCTAGGAGTAGTAGAATTTATGATCGTAGGCAACGTGAATATACACCACAGCGTTCTGAAAAACTTGAAGACCAATGTGTACACCCGGCTAAAAAACTGAGTTATCAGCCTTTGAATCTCACCCTGAAATTTACTATCTGAATTTAAAAGATATTTAAATGAGTAATTCTATTAAAATATGTAGCCGGTGCGATGCCAAAAAATGAAATGATGAAATTGCTGGACTATGCAATGCTGGAGGCAAAGTGTTCTTAAACTTCGTCAATATTCTCCTGATTTCAGTAAAAATTTGATTTTGGGAAGACATCCTTTATCTAAACATTAACTTACGATTATGAACAAAAGAATAGATAAGTATTGTTTAAGAAAAATGTTTCCCTCAGCTTTTGCTTTTATTTTAAATGAATTTATAACAGGGGATTGTCTAATTTCTCTTCGTATTTTTTAAAATATTCGTTTAAACTATATTTTTTATTAAATGACCAAATTAAATTACTATTGTTTATTTTGTCACAAAGGTGTGATCCGGTTATAATCTTTACCGAGGTTAAATTGAATAGTCTTCAAATTAAATATTATATTTTCTACATAGACAATTTGAATTTTGTTTTTTTATCACTGATTATATTCAAAATAATTTTTAGATTAGAAGTTTTAGTTTAATTTACAGTTTAGTGTGCACTGAGGTGGGTAACATATGGAAAACGAGAGGAGGTGATGTGTTTATTGAATTTAAATCGTGTAGGGACAAAGTAGTTATACAAAACGCAATAAAGTCTGCAGTTGGACAGCAAGAAGATGTAAGGAGTTTAAAACTGAACATAGAGCTGAAAATCCTTGATTTAGATGTTTGTACAACTTCCGATGAAGTGATGGCATCTGTTAGAAGGGATTTGGGAGACGAGTGCTGTCAGGAGTTGAAAGTTCGACATTTAATCGAAATAGTCAAGAACAACGGATGGCGGTAATCAACGTAGGGGAGGCGAGAAGTCTCAAGCTTCTTGGAAAAGAAACATAACGATTGGCTGGGTGAATTGCCGAGTAAGGCGTCGAGTCAACATTATTCATTGTTAGAGGTGCCTGGGGTTCGGGCATACCAGGAGCCGAATCGAAGCGTGTTATGCTGGAAATGTGAGATTGAGGAGCACAAGGAGACATCTTGTCAAGTAGATTCATGGTGTCCTCTCTGTTCTGAGCATGAGATCGTGGATCTGAACACCTTGCATCTGGGGCGTGTGTTGTGTTCAGAGAAATAATGGCGAAAAAGAAATTACTTCTACATAATGTAAAGAATTTTATAAGGTAACATTAACAGAAGTAGATCAGCAGATGGCCTATAAAGTCGTAATGAAAACACTTGGGGCTACGGGATCGGCTATCCGACGGACGTAGGTACGATACAGCACATAGTTAATAGGCTATTTCCTGCCCACACTCCGATAAACTATCTAATTCCTAACGTGAGTGCAGAGGAGATAACTCTGTTCGGGGAGGAAGAACTAGTGGCAGTTGTGAACACAATGAAGAACAGAAAGGCTCCGAGACCGGATGAGGTTCTCGGGGAGGTGCTAAAGATAATAGTCAATCATTTTCCGGGCTTGCTCCTTGACATGTTTAATGTTTGCCTGGTTTCGGGTGTCTTTTCTAAGTGCTGAAAAACTGATAGACTGGTACTGCTGGGTGAACTGATGGAAAAGTTGTTAAAACCACGGTTAGGTCAAGCTATTAACGAAGCTGGAGATGTCTCGGATAACAGCATGCATTCTTCCGAGCAGGATACTCTACTCTGGGGGCTGTTAAAGAAGGTGCTGTAAATCGGACGGATTTGGCGTGCCATAGGGCAACACCACTATTGCTGCTGGTGACACTAGATGTAAAAAACGCCTCTAATTCTACTCTGTGAGCAGATATGTTGTCGACTTTTGAACATACTTTTAGAATTCCTGCATACTTTTTCGCGATTATGCAGGACTATCTTAGTAAGAAAAGACAGGAGTATGATAAAGACGAGGGCAAAAAGGTGAAGATCATACTTCTGGAAAGGCGTAGGGTTTCGTGCTTGGACCAGACCTTCGGAATGCAGTGTACGACAGCTTGCTGCGTATCGAAATGCCAAACGACGTGACACTAGTTAGCCATGCTGATGATGTGGATGGTGTGATCACAGAAAGGGATCCCAACTTAGCGGAGCTCAAGTTCAATGTATTTATGAGTCGCGTTCAACAGTGGATGGAGAGTCAGGAACTAAATCTATTCTTCTGTAAAACTGAGATTGTTATGCTTACTCAGGGCAGGATACTCATCATCGTTCCGATCAGAGTAGAAACGTAGGTGACAGAAACACAAACAGCTGTCCGATATCTAGGTGTGAATCTTGACACGAAACTCGCATTCTGGAATCACATTTCAAAAGTATGCAGAAAGGCTATCCGAGTGACCAAGTCCCTCAGCCGACTTATGACAAATACTGGGCGACCTAGGACGGATAAAAGAAGGCTACGCATCTGGGTCACTAAGTCTATTTTATTGTATGGAGCAGAAGTATGGGCGGATTCCTTGAAGCAAAGGAAATATAGGATCCCAATGGCCTCTATTCAGCGGCAAGTGGCATTACGGATAGCGAGTTCGTACCGTACTGTCTCTGTGTTGGTAATTTTCAAGATAATGCCTTTCGATTTATTGGCAGAAGTGCGGAGGACCATTTATGACCACTGCTCATTTGTGATATATTACTAAAATAAGTAGGCGCACCCCGTCAACTATTAAAAGATGTATGACATTAATAAGTAAAATTTATCTTGTCTAGACAGCAATTTGCTGCCACGCTTAGACAGCTGAATGCCAGAAAGTACCTATTCACCATTTTACATTGCTGGGAGCCGCAATTGGCTGGTGGTAAGCCATACTCATGGTTAGCTTCCCTCAGCAAAGCAGTAAGATTCTTTCCCATAAGTAAACTACTGATGCCGGATGAACAACGCCATCGCATCAAGGAATTCCCTCACGGTCCGACAGTGCATCTCTCGCCACGATAACTCGTCGCTAGTGAGTGACCAAATTTCTCCTTGACCTCTAAGTTACAGGATGGCTCGGTCTCTGCCCCCCCCCCCCCCCAACCACCAAGAGCAGGGCAGTCAAACATTAGGTGTTCGGTCGACTGGACCACCCCGCAAACAGCTCATCAGCTTGCAGGCGGAACCGAAATAGACATTGGTTCAGATTGATCTGGTTGATGAGCATCTGGGCACAAATTGCCCTTAAAAACGAAGTCGAGGCATATCATCTCCCCATATCCTGTATAAATTTATACAAGGATCTTACTTTAGACGGGATATGCCATTCGAGCTGCCATACCTCCATCGCGAGGCTCTGCAGCCTCTTCCACAAGCAGGAGATGGATGACTGTTCGAAATTTACATCCGGTACATTGTAAGCACCGTTCCGTTCCGACATTGATCTGGCTCGAAACCGCATCCCATATACCTCGGTCTCCCTGCCTCTTCGCAATCCCTACATGAGGAAGGTGATTTGGTTTGCTAGGCATTTCTCCCACTACGACCCCATTCGGTTGCTCTAAAGCATAAGGCCGAATGTATGTGCCACAAACGGCAACTGTGCCTCAAAGAGTTTAGTGACCAGTATCCTAAACTAGCTCCTAGAGTTAACCTAACCGCGTGAGCAGACTAAGCGTGGTGCTACAAACCACTTGCTTTGTGTCCCAACGCTCACTTTCCATATATTTGCAAAATGGGTGGAAACATCCCATCAACTACTAAAAGATATATGACATGCAATGAATAATAAATTTATATCATCAAGAGAGAAATTCGCTGCCACGCTTCGGTTGCTGCATGCCAACAAGTACCTGTCTACCAATTTAAAGCGCTTGGTGCCATAATAATTGGCTGGCCATAATCAGGGTTAGTTTCCAACTATAGTGCGGTAGAAGTGTTTCCCTTAAGTAAATTACTGATGCCAGTTGAAGAAAGCAACAGCATCAAGGAACTCCCACAAGGTCCAACATGCTGCACTAGCCATATTGACTCGCCGTTTGAAAGTGGGCAATTTTCTTCTTGACCTCTAAGTTACAAGGTGGCCCGGTTTCTGTCCCCCCCCCCCCCAAGAGCAGGGCAGTCAAATATCAGGTGTTCATTTGACTGGACCTCCTCGCAGACACACAGCTCATCAATTGCCAGGCAGAACCGTAACAGATATTTGTTTAAATTAACATGGTTGGTGAGCACCTGGGCTTCCGTTGCCCTTAAAAACGAGCTTGAGTCATACCATCCCCCAGATTCTGTATAAATTTAATCAAGGATCTTCCTTAGTCGTGGTGTGCCACTCCGGCAGCCACTGCATCTTGCTGCCTTTTGCATCCCAAAAAACTGTCAAATTTTCTGCTGACTTTCGGGTCCGGAATTTTTTCTTGACAGGTGAACTCGTGTGATTCCACTTCATTCTCTCTCTTTTTGATTCCGGTTCAAAACGGTGAATCCTTGTTTCATCACAGGTTAGAATACTGCAGAAGCATTACATTTCTACTGATACCGATGATTCAGTTGTCTGCACATGCGATGTATATATACTCGTACTTCGTTAGCGGTAAGTATTTAAAATTCGGCAAATATTACATACATTTGGAAAAGAAAAAATACTTTAACTTCTTAAGTCGGAACTTCAACTTGTCGGTGTTATGAACTGTATGAATACTTGTGTTTTTTCAGCTAATCTTAACTGTAATCCATTGGGCTTCTTGGATGAGAGTACCTATGCGATATTCAACCGCTGGAGTCGAAAATTCAATCGAACGTCCAATCACACCAGAATATCCAGAACGTGTTGTTAGTTACCGTAATGTGATAAAGAATAAATAATATATATGTAGATTGATTTATGAAGAGTGTAAATAAATTTTAGCACATGTTCTACTGGTGAAAATGAAGAAGAAAATTCATAAACACATTGGTCCTTCGAAAAATTCTAAAGTGAAGCTAAATGAAATAAAAGCTCATCGTAAACCTGAGCTAAGTAAACTACAAATGAAAGTTCAGATTGAAAAAATCCTCATTGAGGGATCTGAAAAGATGGAAGTAAAAATGTTAGATAAAAAGTTCTCGCAAAACCAGCAATAGAGCCTCCGAAAGAAGGGAGGCCTTTAGCCGAGAGGGCGAGAACTTTGTCCGCCCTACATATTTTAGCGATAAGTGCATTCATTCTGAATTGCGACGTACTTCTCACCGCACCACAAGAGCCAATGTCGTCAGATGCCGGCCGCAGGAGATGCTTCGCGATTTTCGGCGAGGATCAGTAGATTCAATCTCCAAGGCCTCGGATACCTCGGAATTTGATATCGATTCTTAATTAAGATGGAAAAGAGGACCAAAAATGGATGGCCTAAGGGAAACCCTAGGCGATAGGCATTAAAATGAAGATCGTTTTTATGTGCTTTGACAAATTTTAACGAAATTATGAATATTTTTAATTTTGTGTGATATGAGGAAATTTATTTTTTTAATTACGATTGAAGTGGTCTGTGTGTTGTTACGTTGCGAGAGCCCTTTACACCCTCGTCATTAAGTGTTAAATAATTTTTTATATTAGTGAATATTTTTTAATTAAATAATATTTTGTAATGGTATTTTTCATTGTGCTTATTTGAAGTGATTTTGAATATTTGACAATGTTAAGTAAGAAATGGTTTATGTTTTTAAGTGGCAAGGACCGTTTACACCCTTGCCATGTTTGTGTTCCTTTTGGGTTTTAATCCCATGAAAAGTCTGTTCGTTAGATGGTCTGTATCGACAAGACTAGTCTGCTGACAGTCGTATGTGTTTTTAACAGGGAAGGAAAGGAATATATTTCTTTTCCTCTTTTTGATGTGGAAGGAGCTAATGACCGTGACAGTCGATGCCCCTAAAACTTTAAAAAAATACTAAAATGAAGTAAATATTTCTAATAATTTTCTCAGGAGCTCCCTGTAGAGAACGAGATTGGCGGTCCCAAGCTGTCCGAGCTGGTTGTGGTTGTGCTTCTCGGTTTCGCTATCTTAAACGTGGGAGGGAGACATGACCTTGATCTGTTTTGCTAACGCTGGGTGGAGTGCTTATCCCTCTTGGTTGTAGAGCCAGGTTGAGGCTGGGCTGCTGTGAGCTTGTTCACAAAGTTTTACGCCGTCCAGCGTGAGTCAGTCGCTTAACACGGATTGTCCCATGGGTAAGCGTATCGGAGACCTTACTGCTACATGCGAGCCCTAGGATGTCGGTATCGGAGGTCGGGCAGTACCTGACTCCCCGGCCCGAATTAAATCTGTGGGTGGTGGCGGACTAGTATAGGCTATGGATTTTTCAACATCCACAATATCTGTGGCAGAGGGTCCACGTAAAAAAACCTCGTCCTGGAGAGCCTCTTTCTTTGCAGGCGAAGAGGAGGAAGAGTGTTGAGTTTTTGGACCACTAAAAAAGTTGAGCTACTTCGAAGCGAAGAAAATTGTAAAAAAAAAGATCCCCGAAGTTAGTGTCATATGCACAAGCTGTGTCATCGCTTTCTATGCAAAGGATATGATTGCAGAACTGGCACCGGCATTAGCAAGTGTGTTTGAACGTATCGTGGACAACAAACTTAGATATCGTCCAATCAGACAAGTTAGCTTAAAACGTGTCACGAAGTCTCCAAACCAGGTGACAATGCCTGAAATTAAATATACAAAAATACTGGACTAGAACTCTAAAATACCGAAGGTAAGTGAAGACTGGCGTCTGTCACCAAATTATGTCACGACAAATTTTGGCGTCTCCACCAAATTTTGTCATCAAAATCGCCTCCACCAACTTCTGTTACGAAGTACCCATCGGGTTTCTGCTGTGCAACCGGAAAATAAATTTTCTCCTGGAGCAACATACAAAAATTCGACTTCTTTCTCTGGCAATGCCTGGGGGCGGCGTAAATGCTCGCTTCTTTTTCGCAGAGGTGTGTGCACAGTCTGTGCATTCTCCTGGGATCGGGTCCTTACCTCATATTACTGCTTCCTAATACTCAGGGTACCTGAAAATGGGAATGTAGAAGTTTTGGGGATCAACTTTAAGGGGGTTTATAACCTATACTCAAATCGGGCCGTCTGAAATTGACGGTGGGGTTAAATGGTTTTCTAAAGTAAACCAAATCGAAAATATTTTTATTCCCCGGGGTCACAAAATTAATGGATTATTAAATACAGTCGATGAACTATATAGAAAAACGGTATGTGTGTTGCAGTCGATTCAAGGACATATCGCAATGCGAGATGGTATACCTTTTATTTTTTATTTTTTTTTGTCTTCAGTCATTTGACTGGTTTGATGCAGCTCTCCAAGATTCCCTATCTAGTGCTAGTCGTTTCATTTCAGTATACCCTCTACATCCTACATCCCCAACAATTTGTTTTACATACTCCAAACGTGGCCTGCCTACACAATTTTTCCCTTCTACCTGTCCTTCCAATATTAAAGCGACTATTCCAGGATGCCTTAGTATGTGGCCTATAAGTCTGTTTCTTCTTTTAACTATATTTTTCCAAATGCTACTTTCTTCATCTATTTGCCGCAATACCTCTTCATTTGTCACTTTATCCACCCATCTGATTTTTAACATTCTCCTATTTCCACATTTATACCACATTTCAAAAGCTTCTAATCTTTTCTTCTCAGATACTCCGATTGTCCAAGTTTCACTTCCATATAAAGCGACACTCCAAACATACACTTTCAAAAATCTTTTCCTGACATTTAAATTCATTTTTGATGTAAACAAATTATATTTCTTACTGAAGGCTCGTTTAGCTTGTGCTATTCGGCATTTTATATCGCTCCTGCTTCGTCCATCTTTAGTAATTTTACTTCCCAAATAACAAAATTCTTCTACCTCCATAATCTTTTCTCCTCCTATTTTCACATTCAGTGGTCCATCTTTGTTATTTCTACTACATTTCATTACTTTTGTTTTGTTCTTGTTTATTTTCATGCAATAGTTTTTGCGTAGGACTTCATCTATGCCGTTCATTGTTTCTTCTAAATCCTTTTTACTCTCGGCTAGAATTACTATATCATCAGCAAATCGTAGCATCTTTATCTTTTCACCTTGTACTGTTACTCCGAATCTAAATTGTTCTTTAACATCATTAACTGCTAGTTCCATGTAAAGATTAAAAAGTAACGGCGATAGGGAACATCCTTGTCGGACTCCCTTTCTTATTAGGGCTTCTTTCTTATGTTCTTCAATTGTTATTGTTGCTGTTTGGTTCCTGTACATGTTAGCAATTGTTCTTCTATCTCTGTATTTGAACCCTAATTTTTTTAAAATGCTGAACATTTTATTCCAGTCTACGTTATCGAAAGCCTTTTCTAGGTCTATAAACGCCAAGTATGTCGGTTTGTTTTTCTTTAATCTTCCTTCTACTATTAATCTGAGGCCTAAAATTGCTTCCCTTGTCCCTATACTTTTCCTGAAACCAAATTGGTCTTCTCCTAACACTTCTTCCACTCTCCTCTCAATTCTTCTGTATAAAATTCTAGTTAAGATTTTTGATGCATGACTAGTTAAACTAATTGTTCTGTATTCTTCACATTTATCTGCCCCTGCTTTCTTTGGTATCATAACTATAACACTTTTTTTGAAGTCTGATGGAAATTCCCCATTTTCATAAATATTACACACCAGTTTGTATAATCTATCAATCGCTTCCTCACCTGCACTGCGCAGTAATTCTACAGGTATTCCGTCTATTCCAGGAGCCTTTCTGCCATTTAAATCTTTTAATGCTCTCTTAAATTCAGATCTCAGTATTGTTTCTCCCATTTCATCCTCCTCAACTTCCTCTTCTTCCTCTATAACACCATTTTCTAATTCATTTCCTCCATATAACTCTTCAATATATTCCACCCATCTATCGACTTTACCTTTCGTATTATATATTGGTGTACCATCTTTGTTTAACACATTATTACATTTTAATTTATGTACCCCAAAATTTTCCTTAACTTTCCTGTATGCTCCGTCTATTTTACCAATGTTCATTTCTCTTTCCACTTCTGAACACTTTTCTTTAATCCACTCTTCTTTCGCCAGTTTGCACTTCCTGTTTATAGCATTTCTTAATTGCCGATAGTTCCTTTTACTTTCTTCATCACTAGCATTCTTATATTTTCTACGTTCATCCATCTGCTGCAATATATCGTCTGAAACCCAAGGTTTTCTACCAGTTCTCTTTATTCCGCCTAAGTTTGCTTCTGCTGATTTAAGAATTTCCTTTTTAACATTCTCCCATTCTTCTTCTACATTTTCTACCTTATCTTTTTTACTCAGACCTCTTGCGATGTCCTCCTCAAAAATCTTCTTTACCTCCTCTTCCTCAAGCTTCTCTAAATTCCACCGATTCATCTGACACCTTTTCTTCAGGTTTTTAAACCCCAATCTACATTTCATTATCACCAAATTATGGTCGCTATCAATGTCTGCTCCAGGGTAAGTTTTGCAGTCAACGAGTTGATTTCTAAATCTTTGCTTAACCATGATATAATCTATCTGATACCTTGCAGTATCGCCTGGCTTTTTCCAAGTGTATATTCTTCTATTATGATTTTTAAATTGGGTGTTGGCAATTACTAAATTATACTTCGTGCAAAACTCTATAAGTCGGTCCCCTCTTTCATTCCTTTTGCCCAGCCCGTATTCACCCACTATATTTCCTTCCTTGCCTTTTCCAATGCTTGCATTCCAATCTCCAACTATTATTAAATTTTCATCTCCTTTTACGTGTTTAATTGCTTCATCAATCTCTTCGTATACACACTCTACCTCATCATCATCATGGGCGCTTGTAGGCATATAAACGTTAACAATCGTTGTCGGTTTAGGTTTTGATTTTATCCTTATTACAATGATTCTATCGCTATGCGTTTTGAAATACTCCACTCTCCTCCCTATCTTCTTGTTCATCACGAAACCTACTCCTGCCTGCCCATTATTTGACGCTGAGTTAATTACTCTAAAATCACCTGACCAAAAGTCGCCTTCCTCTTCCCACCGAACCTCACTAATTCCTACTATATCCACATTCACCCTATCCATTTCCCTTTTTAAATTTTCTAGCCTACCAACCTTTTTGAAGCTTCTAACATTCCACGCTCCGACTCGTAGAATGTTATTTTTTAATTTTCTGGTGACCCCTTCCTTAGTAGTCCCCACCCGGAGATCCGAACGGGGGACTATTTTACCTCCGGAATATTTTACCAAGGAAGGCGCCTCCATTATTGTTATGTGAAAATGCAGAGCCACATTTTCTTGGAAAAAAAAAGCAGCTGTAGTTTTCCATTGCTTTCAGCTGCGCAGTACTCAGAGGACTGAGTGATGTTGATACGGCCGTTTAAGTCGTCCTGACTCACGCCCCTAACAACTACTGAAAGAGCTGCTGCCCTCTTTCAGGAATCATTCCTTAGTCTGGCTCTCAACAGATACCTCTCCGATATGGTTGCACCTTCGGTCCAGCTACTCTGTATCCCTGAGCACTCAAGCCCCCTCACCAACGGCAAGGTCTCATGATTCATAGAGGAGGATACCTTTGATAACTAACAAATAGTAATAAGACCGCACGGTTCGTATTCACATGAGAGAAAACTTTACTAAGGGTGATGAACCTGTCTATAACTACGCAACACAATCGAATATGTAATAAGAAAAAAAAAATTTTTCTCTTAGTCTGAGATCCATCCTCGGGTATAACTGAAAAGCTATTTAAAATACTATCGTAAAAATAACTTTAAATAAAGATTAATGCGACTTAATTCAGTTGAGAAATAATGAGATGGTTCGAACTTCTCTATACATTCGGGTTACTGAAACTGGCCCAACTGAATGTTCGATTAACTTTCCGGAAATATTAGTGAAGTGCCGTAAATGTGAAAATTAAAAGAAACTGGCAATTATTTATATGAAATTAAGAAACTCTCCCTATTCTCCTGTGCAGTGAAATTTGGATACCTATCTTAAATAACTATAACATCGCTAATTGATCCACATGAAGTCAGTAACTGTAAGTGAATAAATACAAATTCATTCCTAGAATATTAAGTAATTATTCAGTAAACTCACCAAAAACCGTAACAGGATGACTTAAATGAAAACAATTCTGTATAATAATAATTACATCAATTCCTTATTGCATCCTAACTTGTTTGTTTTGTATAGTAATTTCATTAGTTTCAAACATCATTCCTTATGGTTGATTATGAATCACACTTGATTAAAATTCTCGCGTGACATTGAAATAAATAGAAAAAAAAACATGAAATAGAATTTAACTCTTTCTTTAGAATTTATTATTCCAAACTCAAATTGCACAAATTAAAAAAAAAAAGAAACTAAATTAAAAATGAACTTTAGCTATACAGTGAACAATTTCATTGTTTCTTTTTTTTTTTAAACTTGGTCATAATTCAATTATATTTCAATTGGTTTGAATCAAATTATTAAATGGTTAAAATAAATTATTAAATTATAAATGCAACTTTATTACGAGGGTATGCTACAAAATGTTAAATAAAAAAAAGTGCAATTTTAAAATTTAATATTCGGATTACATTGCGACAATAACCTTAGATCTAAACTTATTTTCTAATTATGTACAAAGATAAACATTTTTAATAACTTACATTTTGACTTCGTAACTAGGGTTACTCCGGTTCGTCTGTCGACCGCCCTACTCCGAAGTTCGAAACAAAAGACTCTACCAAAGAGACTGTGAGTTCGTACAAGTACTAACAACGAAAGCAAGCTTTCATAAAATGGTACCGCCTATCCGGTGAATGGTGGTAACCCATTTTTACTTCTAATTGGTCGAACCGGTCAGGTCAACATGGCGGGGAAATTTAACTGAAGAGGCAAGTCATTTCCGTTATTTTTTACTTCTCACGTGAAACATGATATTAGTCGAAAGGTTGTTGAAAAATTAACGTGTTAAAATGAAAGAGGATACCTCCTCAGCCAGAGAAGAATGAAAACTACGAAAAGTAAGCAGAAATGAAAATTAAATAAAATAATTATTATTAATAATTGAAGTTTGTTAATAACAGGAAATACATTTTAAAAAAAATAAATGAGAAAAACCTTTCTCTCTTATTAACATTGTTTATGGCTTTAATAAAATAATATATTTTAAAATAATATAACAAGAATTTTTCTATTAAAATTTTTATTAACAAAACAAGGTTTTTTCCAATTATTATTCCAAAATATTACCCGAAATATTAAGATTGTGGCGGACCTTTTCATGCTACAAACATGAGAAGAAAACATCAGCTGTTAAGGAAAAGAGTTCGTCTCCTTTGAGAAATGAATCATTGACCAGCTCCAAGGGGAAGGACAGTGAATGCAGACAAGAAAAGAAGATGCCAGAACCTATAGTTCATATTACCAAAATCCTCGCGCAGAGAAGTGACAAGATAGAGGTGAAAATCTTAGAAGAAACAAAAATGGAGCTCCCAAAATCACGGAGGCCTTTAGCAGAAAGGGCGAGGACTTCGGACACTCCACATGTTCTGGCGGTGAGTGTATCTAGTTTGGACTGCGATATACTTCTCACCGCGCCTCAGGAGCCGGTATCGTCTGATGCCGACAGTATGAGATCCTCCGCGATTTTCGGCGAGGTAACTGAAGCTTCCATCTCCAAGGGCTCAGATGCTATGGAATTTGACATCGAGGCCTTTAGAAAGATGGAGATGAAAACCAAAAAAGGATGGCCTAAGGGGAAGCCCAGCTGATAGTATGAAGAATGAGATTACAGTAATTTTATTCGTGTGATTTTTTACAGTTTTTGATGACTTGACATTTCATTAGAAATGGTTTAAGTGTTTTAACGTCTACGTTATTAGTGATTTTAAGTGGCAAGTACCCTTTATACCCTTGCCATTTTATGTTTCTTTTTGGGTTTTGTAGTATACGTTGACAAGTCTATTTATGGATGGCTTGTTATGACAAGACTAGTCATAATTGCACGATTAACTACGTCGTTCGTGCTTTTAATAAGAAGGGGAAAGTAATTTTTCTTTCTTCTTTTTGATGTGGAAGGTGCTAATGACCATAGTAGTCGATGCCTCTAAACTTCAAAAAAAATAATAATAATGATAAGAAAGTTCGTTGGGGAAAGTCTTCCTAAACGTTGCATTGATAACTGGTTTTTTTACTCCTTTCTTGAAAATAAATTTTTTCTCAGTAGCACAAAAAATTATTTATAACCTACACTTTTTAGAAATTTTGAGTTTTAAATTTTACATTTATTAAAAACATTTTTCAGAGTCTTTCAAGCACCATTAATGATAGTTAATAACCTAAATCATTATTTTAGTACCAAATAATATTTACGAGGATTATTTTTTTTTCAAGGTCCGATCGGTCACGAAATTAAAACCACAGTGAAAATAAAACATTTTTTATTTGTAACAAGTACTTACATAGTTACGCTATTTCTCTACATAGTCGCCACTCTGATTTAGACATTTGTCGTAGCGTGGTACCAACTTTCCAATACCCTCGTCATTGAACGGAGCCGCCTGTGTTTTCAGCCGTGTTTCTACGCTGGTCTGCAGCTCGATGTCTTGCCAAAATGTTGTCCTCCTAGCCAGCGTTTCATGTGAGCAAAGAGGTGAAAATCAGATGGAGGCAAGTCCGGGCTGTCTGGTGGGTCATCAAACACTTCCCAACGAAAACGCTGCAGGAGCTTCTTTGTTACAGCTGCAGTGTGCGGCCGAGCATTTTCATGGAGAAAGACAATGCCTGATGACAACATTCCTCTCCGATTATTCTGAATTGCCCTTCGTAAACGTTGAAGAGTCACGCAGTATGAGGCTGCAGTGATGGTCGTGCCACGTTCCATGAATTCCACCAAGAGAACTCCATTCCGGTCCCAGAACACAGTAGCCATACACTTTCTGTTGCAGAAGGTTCGCTTGAACTTCTTCGGTTTACTGGGAGAATGAGAATACATCCGCTGTTTGGATTGTTCTTTTGTTTCTTCAGTTTCGAAATGGACCCATGTCTCGTCCCCTGTGACAATCTTGTTCAAAAAATCTTCTCCTTCATTGTGGTAGCGCTGGAGAAACGTTAGGGAGGCGTCCATTCTCATTGTTTTGTGATCGTCGGACAGCATCTTGGGAACCCATCTCGCACACATTTTGCGGTACTGAAGTCTCTCACTCACAATGGTGTAAAGAGCTGACCTTGACATTTCAGGAAACGAATCACTCAATACAGAAATTGTGAACCGACGATTTTCTCGAATCGCCTCATCCACTCGCTCAACGAGATCATCGGTTGACACTCGCTTCCTTCCCTGACCGCCTGCATCATGAACATCTGCACGTCCTGCTTTAAAGTTCCTGCACCATTGTCGCACTTTGCTGTCACTCATTGAAGTTTCACCGTACACATTACTTATTTGTCAGTGAATTTCAGCCGCATTACACCCCTCAGCCTGAAGAAATCGAATTACCGCATGCACTTCACACTTGGCGGGAGATGCTATTGTTGTAGACATGTTTACGTGCTAGCTGCGTGTTCAGAACTAAACGAAGTGACGCGGCGTGATTGAAGGCCATACTAGAGACGCTGAGCAACACATATGCACAAAGGTTCATCCGATTTTTGCGCGGGTTTTTATTTCGCGACCGATCGGTCCTTGAAAAAAAAATAACCTCGTATTTACATAGCAGACTATAAAACATAAAATTTTTTATCGTTATTTTGTACTTTATGTAAATAAAAACTTATTCTCATTTTAAGATACCAGAAAATAAGGAAAATAGTTATGGTTTATTCCATATCATCATTAACTAGGTCAGGATAAGTGATATTCTATAAAATATTTGTAAGCTATAATTTATTATTGCTTTTTACTTAGTCCTACTGAGTGGTTAATAGCGTTCAGCCGACCGATTCTATTCCATTATTACAGTAACATATTATGATAGTTGATTACTATTTACAAATTCCAATACATCTTGACTTTATTGTCTCTCAGTCAATAAACAGATTTATTTATTACGTCAGTCTGTGTCTTTTGGCATCCGAAAATATATTCATAAAAACACATTAAGGATCTTGTTTTAATCGATTATCGAATATATAACATTAACTTATCTTTTTTTTATCAATATATTGCGTTAACTTAATCTTTTTTTTAATTTTTGAAAAAAATTGTTAATTTAAATTTTATTAAAATACAATAATTATTACAGTAAAAGTTCTTTAAAAAAGGTTTTTCATCTCTGGAAAATTGTAAACTTCCGTTTAGTTACCAATTTAAAAATGTTTTCAGTCTCAAGCGTATAAGAATTTTTGTTCCCTTTTTTCAATTCTTTTTTAAAAACAGATTTTTTTCTTTTTTAAAAATTCGAAATAAATAAAAAGGTAATATTTTATCTTCTTTATCTTCGGTGTTTTTTAAAATATATTTTTAATCGATAAGGTTCTTATTGTTACATATACCTTAATGTTTTCTAAGAGTGTTCTCAGTCATCAGAGGTAATAAAAAATTTAAATAAATTAAACAAAATAAAATATAAATCTTCTTTTTTGAATTTACTTCTACAATTATTACTAGTTTAAATGGTAAATGGTAACCGAAACAAAGAGTGAAAAATATTTATCAATATACAAACCTTTTAACCATGTGTAAGTGTATATATTGATGTGTGTGTGTGTGTTGATATCTGTTTATGAATCAGTAACGGTTTAATATAATATCAAGAGATTTTTGTATTAGGAAAATTGATTCAGTTAAGTGTGTGAAAACATCTTGTGAAAGGATAGAAAAATATTGATACAGTGGTTGGTATTTATAAAGTGGGATTTGGTTTAATGAAATTTTGGTTTACGTGTTGAACAGTTAAACGGTCAGATCGGATCAGAATACCAATTTTTTTCAATATTTTTATCCGTTTTTGACGTGGAAGAGCGACCCGGGCGAACGTCACCAACGAAGGCTACAGTCAGACTAATATGTGTACATAAACTGGAACAGTCGAATGAGAATGCTTCCCGCTATACAGCTGTCGGTCGTATGAATTTGGCGCATGCGCAGTTCTTCTGTAGCAGCATTAGTCTCGTTATTTAATAGCCACAATTCGTATACCCGAATTTATTTTGATTAAAAAAAGATTATTATTATTTATATACATTTTTCTTTTTCCATTCAAATGATTAATTTTTTAAAATTGGGAAAACAATAGAACTGCGATATCCCGGATTGTTATACTACTATGAAGCTGAAACCTTCTTCATTTAGAGCTATTACTTTCGTAAATGTATGTTCTTTTTACAAAAATGTACTTGTAATTTAAGAGAGGCTAGGAGGTGCGGTTTACCCCAATCGACACTTGTCCTTATCGTGCGACCATCAGACAGTAGTTTTAATATCTAAATCTACTTTTATATTTTTGGGGGGTTTTTGAACAACATAAAAACAGTAAATTATTGATGAGTGGTTTTTGGTGACCGAAACAAATGTATGCTGGAACAAGAATTGCTTTTCCTTCAGGAATTAAAGAGATTCTAGTAAAGCAATCCCTTGTAACGGTTAATTCTGTGTAACACAGAAAATAAAATTTATTACTGAATAAGAATAAAGCTCACTGTTACATTTTATTGGTCGAGTTTATCATTTATGATGTAGGCGTTATTGTTAATTATTTCATGGCCATAAAATTTCATAGCCATATCAGAACACTATCATGAACTAAGTCCGTGCTTATATTTGCATCACATATACGTGTATAATCTGACTGAAATGATGTTACTGGTCGGATTATTTAACCTTACCTTTCCGGTTAAACGGTACACCCTCTTTCGGTGATGTATTTAATTTTTTGCTGTGGTTAAGTTAAGCGAATATAGATCCGACTTTATATCCACCGGGTTGGTCTAGTGGTGAACGCGTCTTCCCAAATCAGCTGATTTGGAAGTCGAGAGTTCCAGCGTTCAAGTCCTAGTAAAGCCGGCTATTTTTACACGGACTTGAATACTAGAGCGTGGATACCGATGTTCTTTGGCGGTTGGGTTTCAATTAACCACACATCTCAGGTATGGTCGAACTGAGAATGTACAAGACTACATTTCATTCACACTCATACATATCATCCTCATTCATCCTCTGAAGTATTATCTAAACGGTAGTTACCGGAGGCTAAACAGGAAAAATAAAGAAAAGATCCGACTTTATATGTCTGCAAAACATTCTTCATCTTTGCAAGAGTATACATCTATTGAAATAAGCGCGTTTGTTTGTTTACTATTATAATGTCCTGCATTCATATATTTAATTCAGATATTCAGTTCTTTAACAGTACGTTATAAATAAATTTATCTATTAATATACTTGAAAGCGCTGTGTTCGTGTACACAGTGATATAGTAAGTGAGAACTCTAGTTCCTAATATTAGAAGGTATCATGTATTTTTATTGCTACTATAAGTTTTTACCAGATATATGCCTAATTTAATATCGGCGGACGAACACGGTAGCAACTCAGATGTGACCTGGCTCACAGTATACGTAAGCGCTGATACAAGCGTTACTCCCACCGCGCAGATAACCGCGCAGTTCTCTCACCATAGCGGCGCTGCGGCCCCACCACCCTCAGGCTCCAACAAAAGAGCGTGCACGACAGTGAATTTTCAATTCATCGTTTACCACCACCTGAAGAAGACCAAGAAGAAGAATAAGATAGAAGAAGACAGAAGAAGTTCCCTGGCCGTCTCAACGTGGAACCTCCCGGGGGATGCCTATATCTCTTCAGGAGCAGCAGGCCTGGCCGGCCCGCCGAGGGAGCCGCTGGACGCGGACGTTACCTTCCCGCTCCAGTTCGCCGGACTTATATCACCCTGGCCGGCGACTCAGCAATAGGAGCCGGCCCAGCGTGGGATAGCTCGGAGAGAACTGCCTCGGCCGCACCGGCGAAAGACGAACGTTGCCGACCCGTCACTGCAGAGCTCTGGAGGCCACCACTGCCATGCTGTAGTGGGGAACCAACTGCCGGTAAGGGAAAGCCCGGTCTGACTTCAATGGTCGAGCCGCAACTCCCCGACTTCACCGAAGACCAGCTTCCGGACCCAACAGCTCTTCTCAGAGCTAACGCAAAAAACGGTCCTTTTCAGGGCTACTACAAGGTTATGAATTAATATATTTAGACGAGCCGTCGAAGCCTTTCGGCGACAAAGTATAATGGGACTAATTAGATGAGAACAAATTCGAAAGAAATTACAGTTGAAAGAAACGCACGAATTAATACATAATTCTTACTATGTTTTATTATATTTTTTTTATAACTTTACGAACAATACTGCATATAAATATCGATTATCTGTAATCTACCTAACTAAACGTTTACTTCCTTGCTAAATAGAATTTTCTATAAATTAAGTTACTTAATATTAAATTCATTACCCTATAAAGATATTATATTTTTCTATTACAGCTTACATTATGAAAAACTGTAGAACTTCTACAACAAATCTCAATAAAAAGGAAATACATACATATGTATAAGGAAGAAAAATTAATTTTAAATTTCAAAGTAAGCTGAAAAAATATATTCAATTTTTATCAACTTTACCGCATGGGAAGTGGTTTTTATCTCGTGATAAAATAAATTAAATTTTTTACTCGGTCTTCTTTTCGCTTTAAAGGCAAGCAACTTGATAAATTGAAGATGATTGCAATGTTTCCGCGCCTGTATTCTTTATCTTTTCCTTCGATCACTTTTCGTTTCCTGTCTATGTAAGGCTACCATAGAAACTTGTTTATTATTACATAATATAAGGCGATATTTGCTGATAGAAAGATTTTATACGTTTGCTTTTTAATACCATCTGAGCTGACATTTTTTTATTACACAGGCTGATTCAGGAAAACTAAAAATTTTGAAAATTATATATTCTTATGAAAAAATTATATTTAATACAATTATTTAAACATTTAAGCAAAAAAAAAAAATCATGCCATGTATGAATACATACGCAACATTTTTTTAAGATCACATTTTGCAATTAATCTCTGTCTTGAGTAGACATTCCTGCAGTCTTGAAATGAGCTCTGCAAGGTTTGGCGCAACATTTCAATAGGAATTCCAGCAATTACAGTTCGGATCTCGACTTTTAGTTCTTATGTCAGAACAGGTCGACTACTATACACTTGGCTTTTAAGCAAAGGGGGTGATCCCAAAAGAAGAAATTGCACACTGACAAGTCAGGAGATCTAGCAAGCCATGGAATGTCACCGTTTCAGGAAATTATACGGTTGCCAAACAATTGGTGTACAGCAGCCATCAGTACTCATACTGCGGATGATATTGATCCGTTTTGTTAAAACCTAGTGTTGTCAATAATTTGTGGAAATCTGTGTAGTTTTTATCCACAAAGTTTTTCAGCATGGCACGTTTCTATCTGATGTGATTGCAGCCCTGATGCCATCTTCATTTTCAAAAAAGTAAGTATTATTATACCATACGATGACACTCCATATCGCACGATAACCTTGTTGCTATGTAGCGGGCGCAAGTGTAACTGTGTAGAATTCTCCTGTGGCCAAAATAAAATTATTTTTATTAACAAATCCATTAAGGTGGAAATGATTTGTCCACATTCACAGTTTTTTAACAATGAAATTGTCCTTCTTTATACAACCTTTCGTCCAAAGAATTAGTGGGGCATTATGTGATTGTTTAGTTTAAGTTCCTGAACGATCTGCAACTTTTGCAGATTGTAAAGTATGTCCTGCGGTAGTGTTCTTCGAAAAGTTGAACTTTGCAGCTGTAAAGTTGCACATGACCGTAGCATGAATTGAACGGTGTGAACTTCTTATAACAGAATTCGAACAATCTCGAAATTATCTGGCGTACGAACGTTCCGAACACAGCCGAAAGTTTTTTTTTCACTGCTGAACCTGTTTCCTGAAAATTACGTATTCATATGTGAATTTCATGTATTGACGGCATACAATCGTAGCGTTCTATATTGGAGACAAAATTCTTCGCAATTCTTAAACTGGAGACAAAATTAAACTGGAGACAAAACTGGAGAGCCTCCACGTTGTCATTATTTTTATAAAAAGCTGTGATAGAAAACGTCCGTTGAGCACCACTTCAAGTATCCATGATAAGATTTTGGTTACTAATTTCATACTTTGTTGTCAATAAAGCAACAAGCCTGTTATCTTTTTTAGCTGTTCGTTTTATTTCTGCTAGATAGAGACACAGATTATCTTTTTTTTATCTACGAGTTTTTTTTAAATTGTGATTTTGTTTGGTTTGTATTTCAAAAGAACAATGATGCCCGTTTAATGTCTTTACTTTCATTTTACTCTTTACTGGAAGAAAAAAATTTATTTAGTTTTTATTTCGATTGCGATATTGAATTTCAGATACTTCCTGATGCTATAAATCATAATTCTAATGAATTTTAAATGGAGTAATACAATGTTTATCTTATTATATTAATTTTAAGTAGAATTAAGAAAATATTTATTACGTATGAAAGCTGTTTATTATGTTGGTTTAATTCTTTTGAAAAAGTTAGTTTTTTTTCAATATTGTAAATTTTTTGTCACTTCAATCAATGATTTTACTGCCAATAACCTTAGATAATTTAAAATTATTCCGTATAAATATACCGTACAATTTATGATCATCAAAATACATTTTGTTACACGTGCTGCACAGTAGGTTGTAATGACTTTAAATGAGATTCAAATCGTTCAAAAACAGAGAAATCATTCTGATAAATAATAAGTAATAAGATTTAGGATTGCTGGAAAAAATGAAGTAGATATAAAAGAACGGTTGACGCGCAGCAGCCAATCAGAGACCAGCACTTTTACTATGCATTAAAGAAGGACCAATCAGAAAGCAGCAGCGACTTAGGCCAATTCTAGAGAAAAGCTACATGTCATGCAGCCTTTTACAGACTCTTTTGCAAGCATATTCATGATTCTTTATTGTATATGTTCCTTCAGATTTGCGAGAAACCGCAGAATACAGTAAATTTATCGATCAAACAGCTTCTACATCGCAATTCATAGTATTTTATTATAACATACTATAGACAGTCTATGACGTCTGGGGGAATCCTGTCCCTTATAACATGATATCAGCTGTCAATCATTCTTTAAATGAAATAATAATTATTTGTTATATATTGGTTTAAATAGATATTATAATAGCACTGATCTTTGATCTCTATTTAATATCAGTCATTAGCTTATATCATTAAACATAAAAAAAAATAAAATTATTATTATTAAATTAAATAATCTGCAACCTTTAACCTATTACTGTTGTTTTATCACAGTGCCCGTCAATGGAGATTATGTTACTATAATATCGTAAATTAATAAATAATAAGCAATTGTATTAGGCTTAAAATTCACTTCTGCTTCAACTTTAATTTTTACGTCAATTACAGCCATCTTTACTGATTAACGGAACGGAACGGAACGCAAGAATGGTGGGAGTTTCAATATTTCTCCCTACAGATCGCAGAGCCTGGACAATATCCCTTGCTGCTGTATCTTTCTATTATCGGGCGATTTCATCGGTTATTTACTGGCAGTTATAAATTTTAAGTTTTATTTGTGGACGGATTGGGTAATTTGCGTTCCTATCCGTATGGACCAGCGTGAAATTTATTTACTGGTTCTGACCGTGAGAGACTAAGCTTTTGAGCCTAGTAATTCTGGCGTGATTCCCTTTCAGTCCATTCGCTGAAGTCCTTTCGGTACCAGCACCTATGGGCTAGCAGGAGTGCGCCTACCGGAGCCCTAGTTATATGGAGGGAGAAATGCGCCCCGTTCTCCGGAGGGAGTTCCATATGCTGACTAAATGAAATCGTGGTCTCTTCGTGGGACGGTGTGGGGTGTTGTCTAGCTTTTTATAGTTTTAACAAAATTTATTTGCGAAAATGGTCACTTTCGTGGCCGGAATTTTCCCGCGGTTTCCATTTATAGGTTACGCGATATAGAGGTTTCTAAGCCTGTTTTGTCATTTTTTGACTCTCGTACCGCCTCTTCACGGTGGTTATCGTCCGCAACGCTATGTTTTAGACTCTTGCGTTACACAATTCGTGGTAATATTGCGTAACAACTTGATCAATAGCTGGAATCGAGAGTTTTGTACTAGCATTTTTAAACACAACAGATCTTTTTACATTACTAACCCACAAAGGAATATCCACAATCACCGAGTGATCACGTTGTGTACTCTTCACAATGTATTTTTTGAAAAATCTTCTAATCTGATGTTAATCAACTTGCGAATATAAATGATAAGTAGCTGTTGAATAGCCAAAGTTCATCTGGCTTTGCCGCCGCATATTCGCACAATTTTTGTAGGAAATCTTGATTTCGGATTTCAAAGAGACCACCACCATTGCGTTTTTTTTATATTTCAATCCGAATATATTGGCGTATAATTTAAAGTTGGTAACAGTCTTTAGAAAATTACTGGAAAAGAGAGCCTGAGCCTTATTGTTAACAATGTCAAAGAGCACCCCTCCACGTCTGATTGGTAAGGTTTTCGGCACATCGTCGGTAAACTGTACTCCGTAGGCCGTATCGACAAAACATTTTCGTCCATAATATGTAACTAAACGGAACAAAGTTTTAGGCGATCTTATTGGCATACTTCGTTCTGTTATAACAATACATCTTGCTCCATTAATTCGACTACCATACTCTAAAATGTGCATGTAGACATTTGTATAGTCCATGGACGCGTGTCAGTTTCTTAGCTCTAGTAGAGGGTTTCATATATTTGCGGTGACGGTCAAAATCTTGAGATAAAATTCCATCCATTTCGGACTGTAGTGTTGAACATCTTTTTATCGTAAATCGCATCCTCGATAGGTAATTCGTATTTATCGCATCCATCTAGAAACTTTAACCATACACGTTTGTTGAAAATCTTTCTTTCACTAGTAATCATTAGCAGCACTACTAAAGGATAGTCACTATTCATTCGTTTCACATGAAGCCAATATCTTCGATCTTTATTTTAACAATAGTTTACCCGTCGACAAACGTAGTTGCTGCAAAACGTTTCACGTTTGTTAAAGTATTTCGAGCATAGGTTATTCTGCGTTTTTCCTTTAACGTGTATTGCGTTCGCGTACGAAGTACCGTCCTCGTAGGTGTGTATGCTTGCCATCACCGATGTTTCTCTTTCGCAAATATATCAAAGTATATTCGATATCGACCATTGTCAATATCGCTCTACTTATCCACACACACAAATCCATGTTTTTTTTCCACGCATCTTCACACAGTATTTTAAACTGTTCGAACTTCAAATCGGTGTTTACATGATCGGTATATATATGATGCAAATTAAAATTGTCTTGCTTGAAGAAAATAAGTAGGTTGGCATTGTTTCGTACTAAGTGTTTACACACGTTAGAATATGTTTGTGCGAGATGAAAGCTATCAATATTATTGTGACGACCCATAGAAAAGTACTTGCGAATTTAATGTTGGTTTTTGCAAGCTACATCGTCAAAAATCATTATAGAATTTCATTCAGCCTCGTCAGTAGTCATTACATGATCGTTTTCAGAATATGCAAAATAACCTAGCTCCTGTATATCGGTTATCATGCATTCTAAAAGTTTATATTTGGGTTGGTATAGCGATTGGGAAAAAACATAAATACTTCTGAATCGCAACTCGTTGGGTTAAAAAACAACAAGATCAATAGAACATTTGTTCTTCTGGAATTAGATGGTACGCAAATAATACACCTTATATTGTTTGGTAATAGAGGACCGTGTCGTATTTTTCCCCCACCCTTTCCTCCACAGTTGCCAGTAAATTAATCGAAATTTTGGAGTGTAATATTACCAACTTGACGTTCCAACATCATGTTTATGACTGACGTGATCATTGTACCAGATCCGCTTTATTTATCCATCTGTTGTGTCTACCGTCGAACCTTTGCCATTTTGCAAGCAATTTATAACCTTTTCTTCGTAAAACTTTTTCAACTAAATACACGTTATTTTTAACGTTAGGCTTAGTGAGCTCTTCACCGTAAAATCTACTTCTCAACACCTGTCCGTGAATATCCATTAGCGTATAACTACAGGGACGATTATCATCGTGTACATTATGTACAGTAAATATTTCTTTTGTTCAATTCGGTAAATATTCTTTGGCGAACGACTATTTAAATTTGCTTAATCGTACTTGTTCACCGACTTTGAATTTTGGTAAAGTAGGCTTTCGGTAAAGTACTGTATTTAGTCATCTTAAAACAATAGCTTTGTTTTCCCTATTTACATCTTTCGGTTTCATTCCGATAGTGCGGTGTCGGGTGTGTTTGTATTTAACAATTTATTTCGGTAGCAAATCTAACCACTTGTAAGTACCCTGTTTTGTAAATTTTCCCCACATCATTGTTTACAGAGTTCGGTTGAAACGTTTGACGATCGAAGATTTTTATCCGAATGTGTAGAATAGCGATTTATGTAGTACGAATCCTATAACTTTATAATCGATGGATTGTAAAAAATCTTTGCTTAAATCAGCTTGAAAATGTCGTATCTTGTTTTTATGCAGTATAGGTTTAAGAGATTTAGCGTTTTCCGTACAGGTTTTTTTTTTATACCGGAACCCGAACGCTAGTTTTTAAAAACAATTTATCATCGTCAATATGTACCGATAACCTTTGTTAGACTTAGCATGTGGAAGCCTCTTTACCACATTAGCTTGATATAATTAATTTATACCCTTCAGCTCAACTCTTCTTCCAAGGAAATATCGTCGAACCTGACAATGGGGTTCATTAGCTACTGACGCTTTGACATTCATTGTTATACCGACCATTCCTTAAATGTAAATGAGGTATATGCGGTATATAAATTAAAAATATAAAATAATCGAATCGCCAAAGAATTTAATATATTTACCGGTTAAAAAAAAGAGTAAAACGAAATCATTTTGAAGTTTACCGATCAGAACGGAAAACTGATTATTTTCCGCGGAGAAACCAAAACTGTGAGATCACATTTAAGACAAAGATTAGAAGATGGGACTAATATACAATAACAGTAGTGACGGTACGGTACGCAAACCGATCAGTCGACGTTTGAACACCAGAGCGTTAACATCGCAGCATGTGTTATTTCTTCGCAAACTTGGTTTTACAGTGGTGAATCGTAATGGCAGCAGTGGATATGTTAGACGTTGGTGAAAGTGTTTCCTACGACAATACGATCACTGTTTGAATATCACACTCTCTACCGTATGCTTCATGGACTTATAACAACAATGATGAAATCCGAATACCGATTCACCAACAGGACGAGTACACGTTACCGCATAAAAGTATTATGAAGGTAGAAGGTACACTGATTACCGAGAAAGGTGATAAGAAGGCGGTGGAATCAACATTGACCAACAACGCGGTACCGTTTCTGTTTGAAAAGATGAAGATATGACTGAACCAATCGCTTAAAACGGGTACCGTAGACGTATGTATCAATTTTGAAACTAAAAACAATATAACTCCAATTGCGGTTGCCTACTGTCTAATTATTCACGATAGTGTAGTCACGTACACACCGCTTACAGGAATTGTAAAAAAGGTTATGTAATGGGGGAGACTTTTACATTTGATAATCAAAAAGGAGTAGATTTAGAAGAAAAAGTTGATAAACGTACAGCATCACAGTGGACGTGGTGGTCGTATTTAAAACAGGCTTTTTGATTGTATTGCCTGTATCAGTATTATTGAACATTTACTCGGAACCATATCCGAAGATGAAGCCGATAAAATGTAAAGTAATGTTTTCTTCGTCACCGGCAAGGACTAACATTCCATTAATATGGTGAAATTCATCGGCGGTGGCGGTGGTGGAATTTATGACGAGTTTAAACAATTCTTCTAACAACACCACTACCACCCTAAAAACAACCTATGGTGAGAAAATGGTCGTTACCAACAACAACCACTGTTAGCAGTAGACCTACAACCAATGTCAGCAGTAGGCCTACTTAAAAAGATAGAATATTCAGTAGCACATCATCATTACCTCGATCAAGACCCACGCTGTTACCAATAAGTAACAATACTAAAATTATTGTAAATATCACATTATCATCATTAACTTCAGCAACACCGATGACTTTGAAGACAACTAATGTATGAGGTACACTATATAAGAGTAAAAATATTTCTTTTCAAAAAGGATATTCGGGTGATTATGATGAACCTACAAATTTAGAAGAAGAAGGAAGTTCATTAAAAGTGGTGGGGGTAACCCCCACCACTTTTACCACCCTACTGGTTACTATTGGTTACTCAGTACATGTTTAAACATAGTTTTATGATGCTTGTCGAGCACTGTGATGATGATGACAAATATGTCGGTCAAGAAATTGATTGTAATAGCCTATTGGGGTAGATGGTTACCCGAATACCTATGCTCCTGAGAATTGGTTATTAGAAACGTGATGAAAGTTAAAGCGCTGTTACGCAAAGACAAATTTGAATTACTATGGGAAAGTCCACCTTTCGGTTATAGATTTACCGATGATAACGAAGTGTAACATTTATTTTGTAGCCTTACCGAAAGGAGTGGGGGAAAGTTACATGACACAAGCATCTACACGGTACCGTTGTCGATCATTCGTGCGTGAGCTCTGCCGGTGTGATGATGGACGCCTTATCATTTATTAACGTTTTCAATGACCAAGACTGTTTTCTCAATCGGTTACCTTTCAAGAGGTTGACCGATCTTCATATCGGTATTGACTATGTATTATTGGATATGAAAAAGATATGCAAAGATACGATTGAAGATATGAAAAGGATGCAAAAGTCTTGTAGGAAGAGAGGGGATACGTCTTAGTTCGTTTGCTTCTTCATTCCGTCACTGTCTATTGACTTGAACGCATACATGTCATCGTCGTGGTCGTCATTTCAGCATCACCAACATGTCACTAATATTTATTCCAAAGATAAATGCAAAGACCTCACCAAGCCGATTAACTCAGGTCACAAGTGTTGGTGAATTACTTATTGAGAAGAGATAAGACATTATATCAATGAACAGATTAGGTACTAAATACGGTGGTTCTGTTATATGTACCCTTCAGCGTGAGAGTGAAATGAACAGCGTAAAGTATTTCGCCGAACGCTTAGAAGACGATGAGATAAACCAGCTGGTGACAAGGAAGACAAAATTAATATTCTAGGGGATTGAAGGAAAAACCTACAATGTCGTCTTCGAGTGAACGTAATTCAAAAGGAGAAGACGATAAACGTATAAAAAAATAGTCCTTTTCAGGACTACAACACCTTACACATACTACATAAACTTTCATATTTAAGATGGTATACATAACAAAAAATACTTTAAACCCCCATACAATACTGTATGATTATTGTTTTAATTTACTTAAAGCAATAGTTATTGTAGTTATTGGATATAGTGGTTCCAAGGGTCGCGACATGATCTGATATTTGATCCATCCACTGTCAGATTATGTTGCAAATTTTTGGATATCATATATATTTTTAGTAGTTGACGGGGTGACTCTATCTATTTTAACAAATATATGACAAGTGAGCGGTTGGGGCACGTAAGCCGCTGGTGTATGGCACCGCGATTAGTCCGCTCACGCTGTTATGTAAGCTGTAGGAGCTAATTAGGATACTATTCGCTAAATCTTTCGAGGCTCAGCAGCCGTTTGGGCACAGACATTCGGTTTTATGTTTTAGGGTATCCGAATGGGGTGGTGGGAGAGAAATTCCAAACAAACCAATATCACTTCTGGTGGTAAAACGGGCAGGCCGGTCGCAGTTCATATTAAAATCATGGACTGTGAAATTTCAAAAATTTTAGATTACTGGTAACATGGACACTGATGACGAAGTAATATTTCGTCATCATGAAATAATGAAATAATATATAAGCAAAATAATATGGTTACTGAAAAACAATAATAATAAAATTAATATTGAAATAAAAATTATGATAATGAAAGAATAAATGATTATGAAATAATTGATTACTCATTTACGTAAAACTATAAATATTATACAATTTGTTTCAATAATATGAGGATATTGATTATTATGTAAATTCATTTAATTTTTTTTTTATGTTTTAAAATCAGCTGTATTATGCACCATTGTAAAGAAATATTACTATAAGGATTATTTAAAATATTATATTATTTATAAAGGAAAATGGGTGTAATAACTAGTAGTGATATTGAATTAAAGCAGATTAGGTATATCAAATGATTTCAATGTTACTAAATTTAAAATATGTTATTAAATGAGTTATTGTTAAAGGACTATATTAAAATGAAACAATTTACCTGGAACTTAAAAATTTAGAAAATATAATTATGAAATGCTTAATTAGAAATAATTTAATAATGTTGTCTGGAAATAATATTTATTATGTGATATATAAAAAAAAATTTAATATTATATGAGATATGTATAAAAATATTTTGTTAAACATTAGTAGAACTGTACTGCATATCAGAATACGTGACAAAAATACTAATACGAGATAAAAATACTAAATTTTTATTGCAACATATGTACAACGAAATAGTATACACACAAAACTACATATATATAACTTAAAATCCAGAAATTATGTGTTAAAATAGAATATTTATTAGTCAGAAAGTTTGAGAATAATTGTATTAAATAATAATTGTAATAGTAATATATGATAAATATTTTATTAATATAAATTAATTAAATGTAGAAAAGGTACAGCATTGGAACTTTTCGATTAATCTAAATAGTTTGGAATTTCGAAAATATAAATAACTTGTTAAAGCTCAGGAAAAATAATATTGTCACAGGTGATATATCAATTTGAATTATAATATTGTATTGTATACTGACTGTAATTATCATTGTTGTTATATTGTACGTTAAGATATTAAAAAAGGTAAAAATACCTGTGGCCGCTAAGCGACCCCCGAATTTTTATCTGGGAGGGGAGGAGTTACATTACTGAGAATGAAAGAATTCATTAATTGTTTAATCTGTTGTGAAATTTGTACAAAAGTTAATCTTAAACGTTAGTCAAAATTAATCCTATAGTAAGGTACTCCATCTTAACTCATCTTAATAGACCTTAAATTACATCATTTTATATTTCTGCAAAAATTTTAATTTTGAATATTTTCTCTTTGTTTTAACAATGAAATTGATAATAAAATTTCACTAAGAAAAACATCATTAAACATAATCTAGTAGTAGTTAAAACAGTTACATGTAGGATAAATTTAAAGAATAATTAATGCGTAGAGTATTATTTTCTTTAACATTTCGTTAGGTCTAAAATAAACTTCTTCCCACAATGATAACGTCTAAATTTGATAACAATAAAAACCAAATGTCAAGTCAATAAGTGTAGATCGAACCTGTCAAAAGTTAGTAAGAAATGAGTCAACAAAACAAATAAAATTTGGGGATGAGTATTTTATAAAAAACTTATAACATTTCAATATCATTAATTAAAATTGTAATTTAATTTCATTATTTCTCATACCTTTTAAAAATAATAAATTCAGACCGTAAACTTTTCATTACCTCAATTCTCCTCAAAATTAACTCACCTTAATTTTATTTAAAAATAATAATAATAATAATGTTAATGCTCTTAACACAATAATATTTAGGAATATATATTTAGGAATTGTATTCAAAATATCGTGAAATATAATCCGAACAGACACCGACACAATGCAAATTTGTTCATTTGTTTACTGGCCACTTTCTTCACTTACCAGAATTGAAATTAAACAAATGCTCATGTACTTTATAAAAGTACTAAATATTACATCAGTGGGCGAAGATGTGTGGATTAGTTTAATGGTGCGGGCAATAGCAGATGGATAAAATGCTATCCAACGTATTTTTTTCTGAAATGCACGTTTTACACATCTCCTCATAATCGCTCCACCATATATCTAACAGTAATTTACGCCGGCAGTTTCACAACCTAATTGTAGATAGACATTAATGTATACGTATTACTTAAGGAATCTCAATACTTCGATAAATACGCCAAAAGAGGAAGTTATTTTGTGGCCGGTAAGATTACCTTTTTCTTTTTTCGTTTACAACGTTACAGTCGAGAAGGTAACATTGACCGTCTTTATCTGTAAATAAATTTCGTGTAATTTACTCGTAAACTGAGTCATATTTTTTAAATAATTAACTGTTATTCATTAACTGCAACATAAATTATTCAATTTATTAATTATTAAAAACGTAATTGATACATTAGCATTTATTAATTTATTATTCATCGATTAAATGGAATAATTCATAAATCGGATCATTCAAAAAGAATTGCTTAAGGGAATATAAAAAAGTGAAATAGATTAATAAAACACGATAAAGTCTTTGAAGTTTGCTAGAATTTTTTTGTGCTGAAAATTAACTAAAATACTTTCAGAAGGCGGAGTTATCCGAATAGAAGACTTACATAGATGTTTACGGGTATATGTATATACTTACACTTATTTTTTTATGTAAAAAGAAAAATTGTTTTTTTTTGTTGAGAAAATAAATTGTATAATTCTTAATTTTTTTTATAAAGGGACTGAAAAAAGAGACTATTATTAACAATTCATTGAGTAATTAAGTAGGAGTTAAAAGCTGCAATACGTAATAAAAGAAATAAAAAAATAGATCAAATTCATTCCTTTTTCTTTTCAATTTTTTATATAAAAGAAAAAATGAAGGTGTTTCAGTAAAGATTTAATAGCAAAGTGAAAATCAGAACAGACGAAAAATGATTTTAAAATTTACTTACGAAATTTTTTCACTTTTAACAAAAAGTGTTTACAGAACAACTAAACGTATAAAATTATTCTAGGAAGAAAATCGATTCAAAATGAAATAGAAATAAAACGATATGAAATATTATAAAAAGACATGGAAAACTGATAATGAAAATGATAGAATGAAAGAAAGAATATAATAATAATTGGGAAATTAATCAACTTTGTTATACATACAGTGTTGAAGGATGGACGAAGTATAAAAGGAGTATCAAAAGCGAATGTACCGAAAAGAGAGTTTCTTTATAATTTTACGGGCAGAAGGAAATACTCAATAAACGGTGGAACAAATTTCCTACACCGATTTAGCGTCAATTTATGGTGCTGCCTTCTTCACAATCAGCAGTTTGAACCGTCCATTTTACCTGGCCGCTTGAATACTGAGGTCTATTTGCAGTAACTTCAAGAAAAATTGCTGCAGCAGCTTGAAGATGTTCCCCTAGTGCCGAGACGTATAGTTTACCTCCAGAAAGATGGCGCGCCTCGCCCTACTTTTGTGCCATTTCCATTCGCTTAAATCATTATTTCCTTGAAAAATGGATCGGTTGTGGAGGACACATTCCTGGCCACCAAGATCGTCTCATCCAACACCTTTAGATTTTGTCGTCTGGGAATGGATGAAAAATATTGTATTCATATACTCATGTACTGTATTCATGTATTAATGTATTGCATTGTATTTAATGTATAAAAAATAGATTCTCTTCAGGAATTAATTGTCCGCACTATGGATGTGGGTGAGCAACTTAAAGTTAGCCCTGAAGTGCAACAAATTTAGTATATAAGCGTGCCAAAAAAAGTGTTAAAATGTTCTACGTATAATAAAAACGTTGGATTAGTATACTGGTTCTAAATAAAATTAGAACTTTTCTGACTTTTATTTGTTTTATTCAACTTATCTTACAGCATTTTTTAGAATTAAATTTTCTACAAGTTTTGTTTTTATGTTTTATGTTTATTACCCAATTAACAAAGATATTGTATGTTAAAAAAAAAAAAAAAACAGGGTATTTTACCCCAGTTTACTGGTTTTCACCCAACATTTCTCAAAAACTACTGAAGATACGGTTCCGGGACATATATTTTGTTGATTTTTCGGGTCAAAAACCATAAGAAATCAAATTCTGATTCTTAATTAACGTCGCAAAAATTTCATTACGACCTCATTTCATCGGGGCAGCTGAAATCCAAGCGAAATCTTTAACTAGCCGTAACTCGCAGACAAAGCGTTTTAGAACAACTTTAAATGAACTTTTTCCATTATTTTCACAAATAGAATAGGTTATGAAAGTCTCGGGAGAACTGCGTGATACATTCTTTATATGCGCGGTGATTACGAAGAATTTAATAAACATTCAGGACATGTGTTACTGATGTAAATAAAAACTGAATTTCATACAAACAGATCCGGAATCGTTTCTTAAGCTAGTCTCGCCTGGGGAAATATTTTTCCTCAATCTCCAGTTCGCGTAAATGTGGCTTTGTCGTTAATCAAAGTAGGATCTACGTACGTTTTGTATTGTTTTTAATAAAATTAGATATTCTCACATTTTTATTTGGTTTCAGTAAAGTTTATTCATACCACTTAAGCCAGAATGAAATTCTCTTAAAGAAGTCTTAAACAACGCGTTTATTACCCATGTAACGGTTATTTTACGCTAAACAAATATAGTGTGTTTTTTACTCCTATCTTTTTCCTTTTACCTCTTACGTCTCAAACACTATTAAAAATAAAATTCTGGGACCAATCTTTTCAACATTTCAGGTCAGATTTAATACAAAACAATTAAATTAATAATCTAATCATAATTTGGGTGCCAATAATTTCAGTCTGGCTTTAAGAATGAAGTCTGGCAATAAAGAAGCCTTTCCAGCCGACACTTGCATACAAAACATCTACAAATCATATTTATCAACTTTCTTCTTTATTTTTAACAGGAGAACATATCCTGGAATTTATTTAGACTCTTCATAAATCATTCTATATATATATATATATATTTTATCACATTACAGTGACTGACAAGCAACATTCTGGACGTTCGATTGAATTTTCAACTCCAGCGCTAGAATATCGCATAGATACTCTCACCCAAGAAGACCGATGGATTACAGTTGAGATTAGCTGAAAAATTGTAAGTATTGGTACAGTTCGTAACACCGAAAATTTGAAATACCGACTTAAGAATTTAAATTTTTCCATACGTATGCAATATCTGCCAAATGCTAAATACCTACCGCTTACAAAGTACGAGTATATATATATCGCATAGGCACAGAGCTGAATCATCGGTATCAGTAGAAAGGTGATGCTTTTGCAGTATTCTAACCTGTGATGAGGCATGAATTAACCGTTGTGAACCGGAATCAAAAAGAGTAAGCATGGAGTGGAACAACACGAGTTCACCTGCCAAGAAAAAATTCCGAACCCGAAAGTCAGCAGAAAATTTGACAGTTTTTGTGATGCAAAAGGCCTGGTTTTTTATTTTTTAGATCAGCGAAATATAAACAGCGGATACTAATGCGACATGCTAACCACCAAAGTAAAGCAAGCTATGTAGAAAAAACGCCCTGCATCTCAGCGCAAAGTAATTCTGCATCACGATAACAGCCGGCCACACACAGCTCAGGTAACTCGAGAAACCATCTACAAAATGCATTTGCGAAATACTACCTTATCCCATAGATTACTTGATCCCATCTGAATTTCACTTATTTGTTCACTCAAAGAGACGCTACATTGTAAAATGTTTAATGGCAACGACGACGTCAAAGAAAATTGGTTAAATTGACCCCGATATCATGACAAAAAATATTTGCAACAAGTATAAATAAGCTGACTAATAGATGGGATAAGTATATTAATGTTGATATAGATTATTTATTATATTGGTTTGATAGGCATTTTTCCCCCCACCACCGCATTCGGTCGCCCTAAAGCATAAGACCTAACGTCTGTGCCACAAACGGCAACTGAGCCTCGAACAGTTTAGTGACCAGTATCCTAAATAGGTCCTAGAGCTTACCTAACTGCATGAGCGGACGAAGCGCGCTGCCATACCCCACCAGCTTATGTGTCCCAAACGCTCACTTGTCACATACTGGCTAAAATGGGTAAACGCACCCCGTCAACTACTAAAAATATATATGACATCCGTAAATTAGAATTTATTTCGTCTAGACAACAATTCGCTGCCACGCCTAGGGTGCTGAATGCCAGCAAGTACCTGTCAACCATATTGAAGCGCTTGGACCCTTAATTGGCTGGTGATCAGCCACATATATCTCTAGCTTAGCTTCACACAGCCGTGCGGTAGGCGTCTTTTCAATTAGGTAAACTATCAATATCTATTATATGCATTGTTTAATAAACTATTAAACAATGCAACCGCATTAAGGAACTCCCACACGGTCCGACAATGCGGCTCTCGCCACATTGACTCGTCCCTTGTGGGTAATTAATTTTCGTCTTGGCCTCTAAGTTCCAGAGTGCCCCCCACCCAAAAGCAGGGCAGTTAAACATCAGGTGTTCATTTGACTGGACCTCCTCGCAGACGCACGGCTTATCAGCTGCCAGGCGCAACCGAAACAGATATTAGTTTAAATTAACATGGTTGATAAGCATCTGGGCAACCGTTGCTGTTAAAAACGAGCTCGAGGCATACTACCTCCACAGATCCTGTATAAATTTATACAAGGATCCCTTAGTCGTGGTGTGCCATTCAAGCTGCCATGGTCAACTGAACCAAATTTGGATCCGGTGCATTGTGATCCGGTTCACCGTTCTGCTCCGGTACTGGCCCGGCTCAAAACCGCATTCCAATTACCTCGGCCTTCTGGCCTCTTCGCAATCTCCACAAGGCTGCCCAAACTTACACCACTAAATCGATTGGGAGAGCCATTCCCAATGCGGTTGTAGCTTCGTAGTAGGTTGTTTTAAAAACACCAGTACATACAATTAAAGCTCTCCGCCGGGCAATCCTTAAATTTTGAACAAGTGCTCTATTCGTATCCAACATATGCGCCCAAAGGGGCACTGCGTAAGAGGTCATGCTTTCGAAGACACCTCGGACACCATGTACATTTGAAGGCTCGAAAACCCATAGTCTTTCTGAGCAATCCTCCTAAGTTTTTGCATCACTGAGATGTCGTCCACCGCTACTTGCCTAATTTAGTTGCTAAACAGCAACTTTTCATCAAACAAAACACCTAGGTACTTATTAACTCTAACTCGGCTAATTACACAGCCTTTATGTTTAATATGGGGGTTACTACTTTACGATAATTTATCTGCACCCTTGATAAGCAAAAACTTCGTCTTGGGCACAGAATTCCTTAATTTTAGAAAGGTCATCCAGCCCTCCGCGGTTGAAAAGGCCGTCTGCCCCCTGTCTTCTAGGTGTGGTCATGAATTACCATGAACTAAAAGGATACAGTCATCAGCGAAAGCCTCGGCCGTGACCCTTCTGGAAATATCTTTTTCAGAAATCCGTCGAATACCAGGTTCCAAAGCAGGGGAAACGGAATCCTGCGGGCTTCCCCTGGTAACAGATTTTTTCATAACTAGTTACGCATCCTTAAACAGAGCCGTATTATTAGACAAATAGTCACGTACTACAGCCTGCTGGGCTACGGGAACATTGCGGCGTTCCAACTCACAGAGGTCAGAACTCCAAGACAAGGAAGGAAATGCTGTCTCCATGTATATAAAAACTTCGAAAACATATTTACATTCGGCGCTTTCCATCTTGGCAAGATCATTTAAGTTGCAATCCTCGGTTTCAACTGTGAACACTTTTGTGAAGCCATACTGGCCTCGATTTAGAAAATAGTTCACCTCAATGCTTTCCCAGAGCCGTTTCACACCAGCCTTTCAAGCAACTTTCCGATTACCGGCAAGAGGCTTATGGGTCGATTACTGCCGACCTCACTAGGCTTCTTTTCTGGTTTTACGAGCACTATCACCAAAGCCACATTCTAACAAGTCGGGAAGCAGCCCGAGCTTAGACACCCCAAGAACAGCCTGCCAAGCCACTTTCTTATGATAGGCAGCAGATGGTAGAATATATCCGGGTCAAGTTGGTCAATCCCCTGTGCCTTTTTCAGTGACATTCGAGAAACCAGTCGGTCTATATCAACGGGATCTACAGCCCGTATCCCAGGGATGGGCGTACCTCCCGCCCTAACGCAGACCTCTACTTCATCCTCCGGAGCATCTGGAAACAGAGTATCCAGAAACGCCTGGTAAGTCGCCACAGATGTTAAAGTGTGGTTCATGATCACTAAACCCTTACCGACTACTAGACAGCATGTTCAATGGCAATGGCCGGTAAAATGATTTTGCGAGCTGCCAGGGGCTGCGCTGCAACTCGCGCATGGTCTCTTGCCATAACTTGAATCTGGCTTCCTTGATGGCATGAACATACTCATTGAACCCCCGCCTAGTTCTATTTTTAGTGAGCCATTTCTAGTAAATATCCCGTTAATTCGAGGCAAATTAACAACATACCACCAAAAATGTTTTTCGCAACAATGAAATTTAGTCCTAGTTCCCTTAGTGAACTGATCCTTTGAGTTCATACCCCAGACTTAGGTTAATTTACGTACTCCGGTCTGGTCTAAGGGAGAGGCGGACAGATCTCCTCCTCCCACTCAGCTCCATCTCAGAGTCTCGCGTGACATTTACTTGTTTTTACCATCGTCGTGATGTCGCTACAATTCACGGCCGCATGGGATCCATACCCTTGCCAGTGCAGTAGCTATCCCGCCGACAGTGAAGTTTGCTCATTCAAAATCTACCCTTGTCAAAACGCCACTACACTTCACGGCTGCATGGTAACCCAAACCCTCGGCGGTGCAATCGCTGTTCCGCCGACAGCTAAAAATTAAGATAAACGAGGTGAAACCCCCGCAGTAATTCCGTAGTAAATCTTTTATTTTGTATTACCTTCAGAATTATATCTAATAACAAACATTTAACAGTTAATGTTGGTATTAATTGATCAAATACTAATAATAACAGCCTTAACAATTATAAATAACACTAATAATAATACACAAAAACTAATAATTTACAACACTGCTACAAATAAAATGGCTTGGTCAGCTGATATTATTTACTTTACTTATCTTTAATAACTAATTTTTTTTTTAAATTAGAAATAAGTATGAATTTCAATATATTTTTTGTGACGAAATCAATTAATTAACTTGTTATATGCGTAATTAAACTATATGTGTGAATTTTTCGTTAAAATACAATATCTCCTCACGACAAATAAATTAGAAACGTTTTTGTGCGTGATAAATTTCACTACAATTCCGTTGTTTGTAATTTAATTTTATACCACGTGGTATTTATTATTATTTTTTGAAACGGTTTTTCAAATTACATTCTGTACAGTTTGATTTTTTTTAACGAAATTTATTACTTTGCTTGTTTTTAAATCATTTTTTATTCTGTTTTATTCTACTATTATTATTATTAAATTACCCTTTTCTGGTCTTCAATAGTTACACGAAGGTTATAGATTTATCCATAAATAATTAAACTTAAATAAACATTTTAGAATGATTATATACATGTACTTAACATGACAAGTACAAATGTTACAAATTACAATAATTTTAGTTATTTGTAGAGTATAACGGTAAGACGTAAAATAAATGTTTACATTTAGCGAAAGAGGTTGTGTACTTCAAATATATGACTCTAATCAAACTTAAACAGAACCAGTGATATCTTCTTAACTGGATAAACGGTTCGCTTTGTCCCGTTTTAACTATTTCAGTTACGTATAATTTTTATTATAGGTACATTAAAAAAGTAAACAAAATTATTAATAAAGTAGATTTCAATCGTATTGATATAAATCGATTTTAATAATTGGTCTTTCAACTAATATAGGTGTCCCGCTGTGCATATAAATTAACGTACATGGATTTTATTCAATAAAACAGTACTTAACTCCTTTTTACTTTCCTTTTTATTTTCCCCTTTAATAGCTATATTAAAGGGGAAAATTTGGTGATCATGTCCAAAATGGGATATCGGGTGTTTTTGCAAATCTGTATTTTACGGTCCAACTAGCTCATCTAGACAGAAAAAAAAAACATGTACGTATCTAATTACACTTTTATTTCGTATGTGTGTTGCATTGCTTTTCGAGTTACATCTCAGAATTGATCTAACCGATTTTCTTCAAATTTGCCTCAAATACTTCTACGTATAGAGTACTGACCAAGCCAGTGTTGTAAATTACTAGTTTTTGTGTATTATTATTATTATTATTATTATTATTGTTAAGGCTGTTATTATTAATATTTGGTCAATTAATTACAATATTAGCTGTTAAATATTTGTTATTAGATGTAATTCTGAAGGTATACAAAATAAAAAATTTACTACGAAATTACTACGGGAGTTTCACCTCGTTTATCTTGATTACTAAGGTGATTTTTCCGGTTTTGCAACTTTGATTGGTTATGACAAAAAACGAAGGCACTTATCGAAAAACCGCTATCGTTGTCGTTTTTTCTTAAAAGTTTACATTAAAATCATGGATTATATATCCATCTTCCTATTTAAAGATTTCTGTTTAAAAAATTCAGATTCAAGATGGCAAATAAAAATTTCAGATTCATTATCAAGTAGTAATTTTGTAACTATGTAGATCCGCACTTGTTTCTGCCTCCTAGTATCTCTCGGTTCTGAAATATGAAACCGTTTCCATATTTCAGCATCATTCTTTGTACACAATGAAATAATGATTTTTACCTGATAAAAATCCTTTGTATATATCTTATCGTACCTCTTATTATACCTTACAGTTAGTTTATTGTTTATGAACTCCGTCGTTCAAAAATCCATTTTTCAGTCCCAGTCGCTGTAGGGGACAAATACATATAGGAACTCACTTCTTTTACTATTTACCTAAAATTTTCTGGTTGTTTACATCCATTCCCTAAAAATGGTTGTCATTATGTACTCAAAACATCGCTGTCATTGTTTCGTATCAAATATTTAATGCAGCTTTCGTCTTAAAACTGGTAAGATCACTAGAAATATTTTTTTTAAGTTATTCATAGCTCGGTTTGTATTGTGAGCAAATTATAAACAAAATTCTTTTACAGAAAACTTAAGTAGAACTTTCAGTTATTCATGTAGTAAATAAAGCTGATCAAAGATTCTTTATTAATTATTTGTAGCTCACCTATTTAGAAATTTTTGAATAAATGTCTTTCCGAGCGAAAAATCTTATAATTAATTTAGAATTAAGCATAGGTTTTACCTTTCCAGATGTATTTTCTATGTTTAAGACAAATAGTCATAGGTGTAACATTTTATTCAGATCTTTCTAGCGTGATTTGGTAACCGTTAGGTACAAACAAGAGCAGACGATGGATTTTATTTTATCATTTTTATCCATAAAAAGAATAATAAAGGGAGCTTTTCTTTCCAAAAGTATCTTGGTGTAATAAGAATAGTAATTTGGAAGTAACTTAATCGTTGGAAGACGGATACAAATTATATCGCAAGAGGTCAGGTAGATAGAACTCAATTTATACGATGTTGTAGTACTTTCTTCCATCTTTGTTTCGCTTCGTTGAAACCAGTTAGTTGTATTTGCAATATCGTTTTTTTGTTGTTAATTCTACTTTTCTCTTGTATCATATGAACGTGCTATGACGAGTATATTCTTATGGATCGGCTTTGTCGTTTTGTTAAGTTACTCTTACTGAAATTTTTATTGTGAAAAATATTAAAATACCTTAGAATTAATAAAATGTTAATATTTCTTCTAAATTTGTATACATTAACTTCAATTAGTAAAGATTACGCACATATTCTTATATGATCTAAATTGGATGTCGGATATCTATACTAGTTCCGTTTATGAACGCCAATTTTTTTAAATAGTATTTTTCACATATTACTTCATAATATTTAACAATATTTATAAATTATTTTTTGTTTTAACATACGAAACTGTATGTAATTATTTTATTACGATTAAAATGAAGTGTTTGTTCACAATTAAAAAGAAAGTTGTTTAGTTTTATAATTTTCTAACTAAAGCCAAAAAAGTAAGTAAAACTTCTGCTAGTTAGTGCAAAGTGAAATATAAATACTCGTAATATTTCAATACTACTTAGTTGTTGTAGTAATAAGGCTTCCATATTAAAAATAATAATGATAATAGTATCATTCATCAAAGTTTAGAAAGCTCGACTAACACGCAGGGTGGGAATGAATTGCGATTGGTTTCTTTGTAGCTACGATATCCTGTAGTGGTGCATTATCCCCTTCGTTTTACTATTAGTAGTGGCTGACTATTTCAAATACTCAGGATAGAAATTCTAAACATCTATATATTTATTCTTTGTAAATTTTCATAAGTAATACCTTCAGATGTGTTCGTTACGATTACATAGAACGAAGTAATTTATCGAGATTTAAAAGAACGATTTGAATCTTAATTCTGAAGATAGTTAGCAAAAGATGACGTTTGATTTTCACATATTCTTTTTAAAAATAAATTATTATTCATTTCTTATGATAATTATTCGTATATGGTTTGCCAACTACAGAAACCCTTATATTAAGGATTAATATAAGGGTTATACTATCTCTTACATTAAGTTTAAGTTTAATAACTAGAGAAAGAGGTAAAAAGAAAGTTAAAGAAAGAATAAAAAACTATAATAATCCGTTTAACATGGAAATTAAGTAATATTCACTCGATTCAAACCCGAATCGGGCATGTACTTTGTGAACAAGTATTACAGTCTCAAGATGCAAAAATTTACCAAAAAAATCTTTTAGGTTCAGATACCACAATTTCTTTCTTAACATGGTTTTTATTCATAATTCGTTACTTATCGTGAAAAATAATAACCTTTTTAATTAAAACAGAATTTTAAATTTTCTGGTTGAAGCGATATGTATGAAACGGCGGTTACAAATTGATTAAAACAAACGAAAAAAATAAATTCGCACCACAACGTTTTAGCTACCTAGTTGCTAAAAGTAGTTTTCTTCGGTGGTTATATTCGTTTGATTTTGACTGTGATTCGATCATAAGTTAGTACTAACGGTTTATTTATTTTCTTATTAAGAATACATTTTGACATTTTCCTTAATCTGTGTTTCCCTAAACCGAATATTCTTAAGATGAAAGCACACTGTAACAACAACAATAAGAACGATAATAGCTAAAAAATTCTTCCTTTGTATACTGTAACTAAATAAATTTAAATGTGTGTCAAAAAAAATTTATTAGTTTTAAAAATTCAGTGATCTTTAAAATATATCTTAATTTTATTAATAAGTTCTTGTTTACATTGTTTGTAACAAATTTATTATTGTTTTTCGTATCGTTTGTGGATAATATTATCTTTCATTAATGCTTTTACGGACGTTTATTTCATTAAAAGTTTTTAAAATTTAAATAACTTCCATATTCATCCATATTATACTGGATAAAAGATTCATTTTAATTACTTTACATTTCTTTATTAAAGACGAAAGAAATGCCTGAGTTAGTTACGTTTTCGTAGCTCTTACGATAATTAATTCAGTATTCATTGTCATCCAGCAGATTCAAGTTTAATTTCAGTTATAACAAAATTTAAAAAGAATAATTAATTAAGTGGATTCTTTATAATGTATATTAGTAATAAAATTTATAATAACTTGTTAAATTTTTTCTCAAATTGATTCTTAAATAAATTAACATTCACTTAAATGAATTATGTATAAACTTCTCTGTTTACGCATTGGGTATTTATGTACCGTAAAAAGAAAACTTTGATAATTGTAATTGAAACTTTATTAGATGTAATTTACCGTTGAAAATTAACCATGTAATTAGCAGACATTGCTTACTTGTTTACTAAGTTAGCTTGCGTTACGGTCAGTCACGACGTAAGTGAAGGAACCCTATTAGTTGTTGAAAATACTTCCCGTAAGTTTCATTGAAATAGTTTGTTGTTATGCTTTAAAATCATTTCGGCATTAATTACGTATTTTATTAAATACGTAAAGTATATTCAGGTATCATATTACACTTAATGTTTATTAATTTTATAGTATGAGTAAATAATTAAGTAAATTTTATAAATTAGCAGTATTCCCTTAAACTTTTATTTAAGTAAAATAAACAGAAGACTTATTTTGAATCTTTATAGTCTATTTGTTTTTAAATTGACCGATCTAAAGTAATTATTTTAATCCATTTCTATATTTCTGTTCGATTTTAATTTGACTTTTTCATACATTTATCCATTTCTTACTGATCTATTCTAATGAATTAACATTAAAATATTCTATGAATTCTATATCGACACTTAACTGTTACAATACGTTCTAATCTCTTGATATTCCTACTCGGTTTTACCCGCAGAAACTACTCTTCCTTTAATAACCAAATTAACTACTATTTGTTTCAAAGTTAATGAGCTCTGGGAATTAGCAGATACGAAAGTTTTGCCATGTAGCCAGAGTCGATAAAACGAAGTTATAAGTAAATGTTTTGCGTATTGTCTAACTCGGCACCCGTTTAACCGTATTGAAAAAAATACGGTATGAAAGTTTTTCTACAAATATTAATGTACTTGAAAATGTTATAATTAAATTTAAGTCAATCGGTTAGTAAATTGGGCAAACATTAAATTAAATATTATTTACCGAACAGAATTTTTTTTATTACTTACCAATAACGTTAATAAAAATAATTCATTCGTTTATTACGAAAATATTAAAATGCACAAGATAAATAAAATAATGTTATTTAATAAACTTTATTTAATGTAATTTTTGTTCGTTTTTATTTTTTTAAATTAATCACTTCCAGTTCCGGCCCAATTCTTTTTTCTTTTTTTAATATAACTGCTAGCTTTTTTTGAAAATAAATTATCGTAATCCTTTTGATTATTCATAAGATTAGTTTATAAAATAACATTTATTTCAAAAACGATATTTATTTTTAAAAATAAAATAAAAATAATAATCAATAAATTCCTTTTTACTTAAAATGAAATTCGATACAAAAATACGTTCTAATAAATAAACAAAAATGTACACGGGAAGTTCACTGAAATTATCGGTGATTTAAAAATATATAAATTAAAAAAATGAACAAATGACAAATCATGAAAAAATCATATACAGTTTATGTGATTTTCTAAAATATTAATTTAAAATTATATTTATTTGAAACATTAAAAATATTTCACTGTAATTATTTCATATGATACGTATCGTTTACATTTCTTTTTATTATTTCAGTTCACAAAACCTTCTGAACTTTGTGACGGATTGATAGTATTTCTGACATTCATCCTGAAAGTTTTGAGTTCGAATCTCCGACAAACTTGCCATTTTCCATACGCTAAAATTTCATCTTTCTTGAGTAACTGAAAGATACTTTGTTTAAAACTTCAAAATAATTAACAACGTACTTTTAAGTGTTAATAATTCAAATAGCTTTTTACTCAGTGTACGAAACTAAGTAATAATAACACACTTTGAGAATAATGTGTTCATTGAAGTGTGTTCTGTAAGTTGATTCGTGAAAAAATTATGAAAGGGAATGCACATTTGAGTGTTCAGTGTAAAAGTATTAACGCATTCAAACACTGAGCCGTGGGAAATAGCGGAGTCAAATACTGCCTGTCAGTGTCGAATAATAATAAATAAGTTAAATTGCAGTACAGTTATATCAGTTAAATTATAAACCGGCTGGACTCTATCTTTCATCACCGGAACTAATAATCCACTGGAATGTATAGTAACTTTGAATATCAGTGTAAGCAGACACCGATCTTTTTTCCTTTTTACACGAAATTTGCTGTAAACTTCTTTTTTCTCCAGTTCAATTAAGAAAAATTTTCTGTTTTAACTGATTATTAATTATTATTAATTAATCAACCCGTTTAATTTCAGAATTTTTTTGCAAACTCCACGTTTTAAAAACTATTCTTTTAGCTTGAAATACGTGTAACTAATCTTTATTTTGTTCCCTATCGTCTGTATTTCATGGTGAAAGAAATTTATAAAATATTTTAAGAATGTTTTTCTAATTCCAAAACCTGTTAAACGTTATTAAATTCCCTTTTTCTTTAAAGACATTTATTATTTTTCTTTTCTTTTAATACATTTTTACTTTGTTTATTCTTTTTTATTTTACTTAAAATTGTTTTTTACGTAACAGTTCGATTCGGTAAACGTAACGTTCACCTACCTTAATACAGGGAGTTCAGCTTAAAAAAGGCCCCGTCGCTTAGTTTAATCTATAAACAATAGTTTATCGGCAAACACTTATTAATTTACAGAAGGTGTTGAAAATATTGTCCATCCGTTTCAACGCACACGTCAACACGTTTGACCGTTTTTCTAGCTTCTCTTGTTTCCTGCATCCTGTCTGTTTCCTGGAGGGCATCGATAATGTTTGTCTTCAATTCCTGCAGGGAGTGGGGATTGCTCCTATAAACAATTTCTTTTTAGTAACCACACAGAAAGAAGTCTGGTGTAGTCAGATCAGGGGTTGTTGATGGCTGCAATTCTTTAGAAATGATTCTTCCACCGAAAAAATCCTTTAGCATCTCCGTATGCGAGCTGTTCGGCAAGGGGCGCTGTCCTGTCGCAACCAGCAGTCACGAGCATCCTCTTGCAATAAGGCTATGAGCTGTCGGATAATTTCTCGGTAGACGGCAGCATCCTAAGGTTTTTTAAAAAAACGATGGTCCAATTATTCGTCGCCTTTGAACTTCACACTGTACACTTATTTTCTGGGGGTGTATGGGAGATTCAAAGAAAATGTGCTGGTTTTCAGTACCCCAGATCCGGTAGTACTTCATCGATTTCGTTTTACTACTGATACCTGTTTTCAAATATTACATAGACAGCAGTACATCTATACCGATTCAGCTTCTACTATGATTTTTAGTTTCAATCAAAAGATCAAAGTAGTACTTCACGCTTTTATACATTTCCTTAAATTGTAATGCCGGATATTGTTTTTTTTCTTTACTGCTTTTTCCAGTTAAAAATTAAAAATTATTTTTTACAACCATACCCTTCTCTCGCTTTTTTTCATATTTAAGTAAAACTTTCCGAACTGATTTTAGATGAAAACTAGAAATCTTACAGTTCTGTTTTGTTCTTTTAATATATTTTATTAATAAACACAATAATTAAAATAGATCAGCATAAAAAAAATTCACCGGTTACAAACTGAAATAACTTATTTTTTGCATCAAAATTTGATTGCTGTGGAAGCACAATAGTAGTTTTATGATAATCATCTATATTTCTTTTTTTTTTCACATCTAAAATTAAATTTTATTTTATATATCATCAAATAAGAGATAATTAAATAGGAAAAAAGATTTTAATTTAAACTAGAATTAATCAAATAATGTCTACATTTTAAATTATAAAAATATATTAATAATTATGTAAATAATACCGATGCGATGCTATCTTCTCGATTAGTAATCTGGCGACAATGACGTTTCTATTCTTGTTCATAATTTCTATATTATGCGTATGTTGGAAGTAGTATTGCGTTTGTTTATTTTTCTGTTACACCAAGTTACTTTATAAAGAGTAAATTATCTAACTGTACGATGATATATTATTTGATACATGAAAGCATGGCAGCAGGAATGGCACGCCCCAATTAATTGTAGGTACTTGTATAGTTTTGAACAGGACTTGGGGGGATGGTACGCCTCTAGTTCGTTTTTAAGGGCAATAGGGAGCGCAAGTGCTCTCCAACCGCGCGAACTTGAACCAATATTTGTTTTGGTTCCGCCTGGCAGCTGATGAGCTGTGCGTCTGCGGGGAGGTCCAGCCGAACGAACACTTGGTGTTCAATTGCCTAGCTCTTGGGGATAAGGCAGAACTCAGCTCACCCTGGAAATTAGAGGTCAAGGAGAAAATTGGCCATTCATATGTGGTTAGTCAATGTGGCATAAGACGCATTGTCGGACCGTGTGGGAATTCCTTGATGCCGTTGCTTTGTTCAACCGGAATCAGTAGTTTAAGGGATATTAGACTCCTACCGCTTGCAGTAGGAAGCTACCCTCGAGAAATGGCTGGCCATCTGTCAAATATAGCTATAATATGGTGGACAGGTACTTGCTGACATTCAGCAACTTAGGCGTGGCAACAAATTGCTGTCCTTGACGGAATAAATTTTAATTTATTGACAAGTCATATATTTTAGTATGTAGACGGGGTGCGCCTACACATTAAGGTAATATATGACAAGTGAACGGTGGGACACGCAAGCGAGTGATGTAGGGCACTACACTATTCCGCTCACGTAGTTAAGTAAGCTGTAGGAGCTAATCAGGATATTGGTCGCTAAACCGTTTTGAGGCACTGTAGCCGTTTTTGGTACAGACAGTCGGTCTTATGCTTTAGGGCGTTTGAATGGGGTGGTGGTGGGAGAAATGCCAGACAAACCAATTGTTTGATACATGATGAGTAAGCTATTTGTACCGACTGATGCGAGCAGTCGCATGTTTATTTTATTCCGAGGGGATGAACCTGCAGAAATTATTCCAGAATGAAGTAGCAGAGTGTTGATAGACTTAATAAATTGAAGCTTTCTTCTTAAAACCCCAACATCAATATCACACCTGTGACCCGACGATCGATATCGGTCGGTGGGTCAAAATTGATAAAATTGCCAATTAATTGAATGTAAGCCTTAACTGCATTTTCTGTCATCTTCGATAAAAAATAATAAAAGTTTTTCATCAATAAATTTCCTAAGTCTGCGCTAGCTTGGTTCTATGCGAGATGATCAGTAAACTCGTCTAAATGAAGAAATCAGTGCTACACTGATACCAGTCAAACATTTTTTTACGCAACGTGGAAACTCAGACATACACCCAAATAAGTCGACCAGTTTAGGTCACCTAACAAGGGGAAGGCAACCTCATTCCGGTCCGTGCAGGAGCCGGGGACAAACTCCCACCCCCGTTCGGTCCCATCATTGTGTCTCGAGTGGCATTACCAAGTCACGATCAGAATCGCCATCGAAAGAGGGAAACCACACCCCCGGCTATACGGGCTACCATACCCCGGCAGCGCAGTCACCCCCACCAGCGTGAGCCACAAATCGAATCACAAAAAATACCAATATAACCATAGCACGATTCTAATGCGCCTACCACCAACCAATCCAATGCCTAAGCTAATTCAATCCAAAATCGGAATGAATGACCCTACGGTTTCCATAAAAAGTATCAGCGACCTTTTTTGCTACATACTGTAGATGTTACTTGAACCGAAAATTCTCATGAAGGATAAAATCCAGGTATTTTTGAGTCGTAACGTACCGAATGAGGAGATCAGCCATCCGAACACGGATTAGCCGGGAAGCAGCCAATTAAGCAACATCATTGTGGTTTTATCTGGGCTGAAAATCATCTTTTGGAGACCCCACAGTCGTAGTGTCTCACAATCACCAGTAGCTCGGAATTGTACCTCGTTACGCAAATTCCGTTCAATCATAAGCAGCTCGTCGTCAGCATTAGCGATGACACGTCATCCACATGTCAACCTTAAACGCAACATGGAATCGAATTCTATGATCCAAAGAAGGGGATTCAGAACACTGCCCTGAGGGTATCCTTTAATTAAGGTTTTTACTAACTAGTATCCCATACATTTCATATACAGTAACGAAAAGCCAACAAATATTAACAAAACAGCTGCCGTTTGTGTAGTTAAGATTATGTCAATATTTGTGATCATTTTGTTTCCTAAGTGTTCAGTAAGCTAGAGATTAGAAAGTGTTGAAATATGTCCTAACTTTAATAGTCGCTTCTCTGCAAACATTTATGCCACGTATAAGTAAATTTCAATTAATCTTGTTGTATTTGAGCTTACAACGTGTTTGAAAAAACAAATGTCGGAGTTTGTTGTAAGTAAGAAGGATGTTTCATGTCCAACGGAACGCAAGGATGTCGGGAAATGTTTTATCTCCATATTTATTACATATCCTGGACATCAGTCCCTTGCTTCTAGGTCTTTCTTTTTATCTGGAGAGTATTTAATTTTTAATGACGGTTATATGTTTATTTTTAGTTTGTTTTTCAGATGGAAGGAGTTTGGGATTGTTCCGACTCTTTGTAGATCGTGTTTGTGAAAAAAAATGTTTATTCGGTTTATTCCTTGGAAAGTTAACAAAATATTTATGTCCAACGTGATTCCCTCAAAGTCCGTCCACTGAAGGCGTTTTGATGCTAGTGCCTTTCGGTTTAGTAGAATGTACCTGATGGGGCTCTAGTTTTCTGGAGGGTTCTATGCACTCCCTCCGCGGAGGGAGTTGCATAAGTTGGTTGACTGTAAGCAGTTGCCTGCTTAATTATTGTTTGTCCAACAGCTTTATTTTGTTCAGATGCCTTTGGGCTATGCTTGTTGAACATTTTTAATACAACTTACTGAAACTCTTATGTATTTTTATTTTTACCCATCCGTAAAAACTAAACAATTGTTAACTGTATTTTTAAGTCAAACTTCTTGTTAGGACAAATTGATTTTCATTCCAAATTTTATCAATGAAATCTATTTTTCATTTGACGGAATGAAGGAATACACCTTTCCACTTGTTTATAGTCTATGCTTATCTTATCACCTTAAAATATTTACTACATCCAAGCTCTCTGTTTCAGATATTCTAAATTTTATCTTCCTACAAACGTTTCAGCATCAACTTCTTTTTATTTTTAAATAAATAAGTTTGAATACGGTAAATTTAAGCCTTAAATATATAATTTAAGAAAATCTACCTTAGATTTAATATATCCATTAGGTTTTAAGATCTGTTTATTCTGGCCTGCACCGTCCGGCTTATTTTCAAAAATGTGCTTTACATCACACTTCAAAAGACTCATTTTTTTTCGTTTTTGGATATTTTATTTCCACGGCTTATTACAATAAAGTGCTTTTGCATTTCATACATATTTTCTATTTAATTTTTAAGATTCTTTTATCATGTAAGATATCGTCATAGTATAATTTAGTTTTTAGCATTTTCTTTATACGTCCATCCTTTTTAATTTAATTAAATGATTTTTATGAAATTCTTCTTTCTTTGTTTTTATTACACCCTTTTACATTAATATTAGATTTATTTATTACGTGTCTTATTTTATGTCATATTAAAACGCTATTATTTTATTTAAAATAAATTTATTTTTGGAATCACTTGTAGCTGTGATTTCATACTAATCAAATTTCTTATAAATAATAACTTTTAATTTTTCTTTAATAAAAAAATGTCACCCGTTTTACTTCTAATGATTAAACTAGTTTAATTTCAATTTTTTTATTGCAAAATATTTTCACAAATTCTTCTGTTATATGGATTTTCTTTTTATATGGAACTTTCCCTTTTTTTCTTTGTGGTGTACATTTTTATTACACCCATTTGACTATAATTAATAATCAAAAAGGCTGAAAGACTTATTAATTAATAAGACTTTTTTAAAAATAAATAATTTAAATACGGGAAATTCACGACTTAATACGTAATTTAAGAAAATCTACCTTAGATTTCATATATCCATTGGATTTTGAAATCTGTTTATTGTGACCTATATCGGCCGGCTAATTTTCAAAAATATGAGTTACATCGCATTTCAAAAAACTCATTTTTTTCCTTTTTGGATATTGTATTTTCACGTTTTATTACAATAAACTAATAAAAGTTTGATTATAATAAGAAGGTACTAAAAGGTCATATTAATTAATAAATTAATAATTTATGTTTTTTAATATCACAACCAAAAAAATTAATGTAAATGTGCTAATAAATCTCCTTATCACCTCCCAAAAGAAGATTTTCAGTTGAAAAGAGGCCCAAAAAACCTGAACACCAACAAAAATAGAACGATATAAAAAATTAGTGAGTAACAAAAACCCCGGACAAACAGTTACAGTGTGAGGGAAGGTATTCTTCAAAAAGAGTTATTTTCCCCGAATCCGAAAAAAACTGATATACAAAAAAAAACTGATTATTATTTGCTACTCTCAATTTTTTTTAAAAACACAATCCTTCGTTTCAAACCTAAACAAAAAATATTTAATAAATAAAGTCGTGCAAAACTTGAAATAGATTACAAAAATAAATTCCAACGTGGTTCCAATTACAAAATAATAAATAGCAGGGTTTTCAACCCTGGATTATTGTGCATAATATTTACTTGTAAAGTTATCGAGTACAAAATTTGCCCACTCCAGATAAGAAGTACATAAATAATCCTGATAAACTTTTGTAAGAGAAGTAATGGAGCTTTTTTACATAATCAACGATAAATTATTCAATTAATTAACCGACTTAAATAAATATTAGAACTGTAGAACTGCAGACACTATAAAAACAGTAGGTTATTGATTTTCAACGCTGTCATATTATTTTAATAAATATAGCTTCGTTTACCGTTTGAGATCAGTTTACTGAACTCACCAGTTAACATTCTATATTCGTAGTTTATGAGAGATACTTCACTAAAGTTAATACTAGCTATGAAATATATTAATATTAAATAAATTTTCGTGTGTACTTAATAATCATTTTAATGCACTTACTTAATTGAATATGAAGGAATAATTTATTTATATAGTACTATATCCGCAGCAACCAATATCAGTCCCACAAATAGTGATGAACAAGACATGTTAACTCTCAAAGAGACAAAATGTCAACGGAATTAATATTCAAGAATGAATTGATTGAAGTAATAATACAGTTCTCATTTAAAAATAAAGAAAAATTTCGGTCTTACATTGATTGTTACGTTCTTTTTAAAATAAACAAAATTGACTTTTTTTGATTAACTAACAAAAATACTAATACTCAGATAAACAATAAAATAATCAATTATCCATTAATTAATTATATTCTACTACTTCTACACAAAAGCCTTATATAATAATAGTAATTTTTTTATTTTTTTTGGGGAGGGAGGTGAAAATGCATTTACGCCCGGAGTGTCGGGCTCCCGATGATGGTATTATCCAATCACTATCAGCAGACTACCGACTAAAACCACTCCCCCTTTCTACCAGGACTCGACCCGGAACCGTTTAACACATTACTTCCGGTCGAATCCTCCTATACTAGCCTGATTGGGTGCTACTTACTCTTCAGGCATCTCCAGCCTCAGCAAGCCATAGTAGACGGCATTCCAAAGGTCGGGGCCGAGAATCGACCCCTGCGCCGCCCCTGACGTGATCGTAGTCCTACGCCAGCCTGCCGCGGTCTCGTAAATGGGACCGCGGTTCCTCAGGTATGCGTCCACCATTCTAAGGAGGTATTGAAGCACATGAAACGAATACTCCAGGGCCCGAATCATATCGCTCCAGCGTGCGGAGTTGAAAGCGTTTTTAACATCCAACGTAACGAGAAGGACCACACATCGCGAAAAATGATTGTGGTCCTCTGCTCGCCGCACTGCCTCAACAACCTCCTGAATTACGTCTAGGGTCGACCGACCCAGCCGGAAAACGTACTGGTTAGATGACAGGCCTCCTGCCTGATTCATCGCCGAAACCAGTCTTTTCTATAACAGTTTCTCCAATACCTTCCCAGCCGTGTCAAGCATACACAATGGGCGGTAGGAGGACGGCGACTCTGGGTTTTCTTTTCTCTTGGGAATTAGCGCAAGACGCGCGGTCTTCCACCTGGCTAAAAGACCCAGCCTTCAGACATGCATTACACATGTCTAGTAGAAGACGGGGCCTGCAGCGCCCCACTAGTTTGATTACCTCGGCCGTCATACTTTCAGGACCAGTGGCTTTTTTGCTTTTCAGCGACCGTAAGACTCCCTCCAGTTCCTCCACCGAGAAGAGTGTATAATAATAATAATTCTTTTCATATGGAAGATTTTAACTACTGTGATCATTTGCCCTTATCACAAGTTAAAACTTTCCCAATCTCATTACAATAACCGACTAAATCAAAATGCCAGTCCTGTCAATCGGGTCATCTGGAAAACAGACTTTCATAAAACAATAAAACCCAGATCACAAAATGACAAGGTGTATAGAGCCCTTGCTACTTAAATTCATTCCTAAAGAAATGTCGTCAAGACAATCAAAAGCGGGTGTAAAGTGTCGCAATTATTAAGAACACATTCTTAAAGAAATATATCATTAGCTCATAACAAACACAAAATAAATAGTCATCCTGACCACGAAACTTATATGTCATACTCGCTCTAAAGTCAACCTTTTCCTAAAACCGATAATTTCTTCTCTCTTTTATCATTAAAAGATAAATCGATCCCCAAATGTTCGGTTGATTTTAGCCTCATTTTGAGGTCTCTGTCTAACGTGAACTTTTCTATTATATGTTTTACTGTAAGGTACGAGTCACAGCTTTCACATATTTGTCTCTGTTCTCCTCATAACATGTAAGACGAGGCGATTCTAGTTTGACCGACTCGGAATTCTTGTAATGGCAACTTGTTCTCGACGCTTCAGAAATCAGTAATTAATGATAAAGCTCCATGCCCCACCAAAGATAGTTGCCAAAAAGCAGCATATCTTTTGTTAGATTATTTTTCTTTCAAAACATCATGTAAAAATATTTCTTACTTTATGACTATCAACATTACAAAGGGATGATCATAACAAACTGTTTTTTTTATCTCTGTTCCTTAACAAGGTGAATTTAATAAGCTTAGAGTACAGAACAATTAGTTGAAAGATTATTACCCTGTAAAATATCAACTTTATGTACTGAAGTGTGTGTAATCGATGAACATTAATTCTACAAGATGAGTGGCAGGAAAATAGAGACGCTTGTTACCCCAATTTAGTGCGATGATTTGGTTTATGAATTGGTGGTTCTAGAGCGAGCGATTAAGGAGCTTGCCCCTGTACAACTGAGATCTGTATCTATTTCACTTGAGAATCTGATATGCTCATACCGAGGTGGAAAATGCCGATTGTAAATATGTTTTGGGAATTTTTATTGAAGGCAGCATTTCCTTCCTTGTGCTGGAGTTCTGTTCTCTACGAGTTGGAAAGCCGGTCAAACCGAACGGCTCTGTATAAGGATGCGCACCTAGTTGTGGAAATCTTCGTTAACCGAAGATTTCCCATTCTCGGTTCCTTGCTGTGGAACCTGATATTCGACGGATTTCTGGGATTGGCATTCCCAGAAGGGGTCACGGCCCAGGCTTTCGCCGATGACTGTCTCCTGTTAGTTTATTGTAATTCACGACCACAGGAGGAAGACTGGGCTCAGGCGGCTTTGTCAAAAGCAGGGGGCTGGATGGGCATGAAAAATTTAAACATTTCTGTACCCAAGACGAAGTGTATGCTTCTCAAGTGTGCAGACAAATTATTGTACAGTCGTAACCCCCATCTTAATTATAAAGGCTGTTTAATCAGCCAAGTTAGAGTTCATAACTACCTAGATGTTTTGTTGGAAGAGAAGTTGCTGTTTAGCATCCACATTAGGCGGACGCCGTCTCTGTGATGCACGAGCTGAAGAGCATTGCTCGAAAGGATTATGGGCTGTTGAGCCATCATTTGAACGTGGTGTACCGAGGTGTCTTTGAAAGCATGACATCTTATGTGCGTCCGTTTAAGCGCATAGGTTGGAAATAAATTCAGCACTTATTCAAAATTTAAGGAGAGCCCAGCGGAGAGCCCTAATCGTGTGCATTGGTGTATTTAAAACAAGCACCTATGAGGCTACCACTATATTGGGTGGGAAAAGCACTCCCAATAAATTTAGTGGTTAAAGTTCGGACGGCCATGGGGAAATTGTGAAGAGTTAGGGAGGCCGAGATATTTGGGATACGGTTCGAGCCGAGCCTGCACCGGAGCGGAACGAAGATCTCAACGCACCGGCTCTAAATTTCGAACTGTTGCCCATCTCCCGCCTGCGGAGGAGGCATAACAACCTCACGATGGAAGCATGGTAGCAAGAATGTCACGTCACGACTAAGGGAAGGTCATTGTATAAGTTTATACCGATTGTCAGGGGATGGTATACCAATCCTTCGTTTTTAAGGGCAACAGAATACCAAGTGCTCTCCAAACATGTAAATTTAAACCAATATTTGTTTCGTTTTCTTCTGTCAGCTGATGAGGTGCCCGTCTGCGTGGAGGTCCAGTCAAACGAACACATGATGTTCGATTGCCCAGGTCTTTAGGGGGGTGGGCGTAGAACTCAGGTCACCCTGGAACTTAGAGGTCAAGGGGAAAATTGGCCACTTGGAAAAGCGGCAAGTCAATGTGACGTAAGCCGCATTGTTGGACCGTGTAGGAGTTCCTTCATGCCGTTGCTTTGTTCAACCGGCATCAGTAGTTTAAGAAATATAAGATTCCTACCGCTTGCTGCAGGAAGCTAACCTCGAGAAATGGATGTCCATCTGTCAAATATAGCTCCAAGCGCTATAATATAGTGGACAGGTAATTGCTGGCATTCAGCGACCTGAGTTTAAAGTTAAATCAGTGCTACACTCATACTAATCAAAATTATGTCTTACGCAAAATAGAAATTCAAATTTACAACAAAATGGGTCGACCAATTTAAGTTACCTAAGAAAAGGAACATAACCTCATTCCGGTCCGCTTAGGAACCGGAAACAAACACCGCACCACAACCCGGTCCCATCAAGGTGTCTCGCGTGGCATAACCAAGTCACGAACAGGACCGGCGGAGGGAAGCCATGCCCCCAGTCTCACCGATTGCCATACCCTGCAGGCGCGGTCACCACCACCAGCGGGAGCCACAAATCGAAACACAAACAATAACAATATAATCGTGGCACGATGCCAATGCGCCTATCTCCAACCAATCCAATGTCTAAGCCGGAACGCTAGCCACCCGGGATCCTACCACGATCGAGAGCCTCGATTAAACTCCCTCTGCAGACCTACACACCGCAAGGGCGCGAAGAAAACCAGCCACTATAGACCACTTCTCGAAGATCATCATGTTAGTACGGAGATCCAGAAAGGAATCTATTCTCTCAAATTCCGTAACACTTCGAGAAAGTTCAACCTCGTATGGGGGACATCTGTAGAGGACGTGGTTCACTGTATCATCAGTCCCACAATCCGGGCATGGACTCGAATCCACCAAACGAAACCTAGCCAAACTCGCCCGAAAGGCACCATCCCCGGACAGAAACTGTGTGATATACCGATTGTGGGAGACGCATCGAATCGTATCTAAATCAAACATTATAGGAAATATACCATGCGTGTAGCGACCTGTGTCGCTACTAGACCTATCTAGTGACCTATCTAGAGCTAGTCGTTTCATTTCGCTATACTCTCTACATCCTACATCCCTAACAAATTGTTTTACTTCCAAACGTAGCCTGTCTGCAAAATTTTTTCCTTCTACCGGTCCCTCAAATATTAAAGCGATTATTCAAGGATGCCTTAATATATGGCCTATAAGCCTGTCTGTTCTTTTAACAATATTTTTCCAAATGCTCCTTTCATCAATTAATATCTTCTCATTTATCACTTTATCCACCAATCTGATTTTTGACATTCTCGTATAGTACCGCATTTCAAAAGCTTCTAATTTTTTCTTCTCGGCACTGCGATCGTCCAAGTTTCACTTTCATGTAAAGCTCAAAAATATACTTTCAAAAATTATTTCCTGACGTTTAAATGAATTTTTTAGTAAAAAATTATATTTCTGAATGAAGCCTCGTTTCGCTTGTGCTATACGGCATTTTATATCGCTCCTGCTTCGTCCATCTTTAGTAATTCTACTTCCCAAACAACAAAATTCTTCCACCTCCATAATCTTTTCTTCTCCTATTTTCACATTCGGTGGTCCATCTTTGTTACTTCTACTACATTTCATTACTTTCGTTTTGTTCTTGCTTATTTTCATGCGGTAGTTCTTGCGTAGGACTTCATTCATGCCATTCATTGTTTCTTCTAAATCCTTTTTACTCTCAGCTAGAATTACTATACCATCAGCAAATCGTAGCATCTTTATCTTTTCACCTTGTACTGTTACTCCGAATCTAAATTGTTCTTTAACATCATTAACTGCTAGTTCTACGTAAAGATTAAAAAGTAACGGGGATAGAGAACATCCTTGTCGGACTCCCTTTCTTATTACGGCTTCTTTCTTATGTTCTTCAATTATTACTGTTGCTGTTTGGTTCCTATACATGTTAACAATCGTTCTTCTATCTCTGTATTTGAACCCTAATTTTTTTTAAATGCTGAAAACTTTATTCCAGTCTACGTTATCGAATGCCTTTTCTAGATCTATAAACGCCAAATATGTTGGTTTGTTTTTTTTAATCTTCCTTCTACTATTAATCTGAGGCCTAAAATTGCTTCCCTTGTCCCTATACTTTTCCTGAAACCAAATTAGTCATCTCCAAACACTTTTTCCACTCTCCTCTCAATTCTTCTGTATAGAATTCTAGTTAAGATTTATGATGCATGACTAGTTAAACTAATTGTTCTATATTCTTCACATTTATCTGCCCCTGCTTTCTTTGGTGTCATTACTATAACACTTTTTTTGAAGTCTGACGGAACTTCCCCTTTTACATAATTATTACAAACCAGTTTGTATAATCTATCAATCGCTTCCTCATCTGCACTGCACGGTAATTCTACAGATATTCCGTATATTCTAGGAACCTTTTTGCCATTCAAATCTTTTAATGCTCTCTTAAATTAAGATCTCAGTATTGTTTCTTCCATTTCATCCTCTTCAACTTCCTCTTCTTCCTCTATAACATCATTTTCTAATTCATTTCCTCCGTATAACTCTTCAATATATTCCACCCATCTATCGACTTTACCTTTCGTATTATAAATCGGTGTACCATCTTTGTTTAACACATTATTAGATTTTATTTTACGTTCCACAAACTTTTGCTTACTTTCCAGTATGCTTCCTTATTTTACCAATCTTCATTTCTCTTTTCACTTTTGAATACGTTTCTTTAATCCACTCTTCTTTCGCTAATATGCACTTAATATTTATAGTATCGCTTAATTATCAATAGTTCCTTTTACTTTCTTCATCACTAGCATTCTTATATTTTCTACATCATCCATCAGCTGCAATATATTCTCTGGTATCTAAAGTGTTCTACCGGTTCTCTTTGTTCCGGTTAAGATAGCTTCTGTTGATTTAACAATTTTCTTTTTAACATTCTCCCATTTTTCTTCTACATTTGCTACCTTATCTTTTTTACTCGGACCTCTTGAGATGTCCTCAAAAATCTTTTTTACCTCCTTTTCCTCAGGCTTCCCTAAATTCCACGATTCATGTGACACCTTTTCTTCTTCAGGATTTTAAACTCCAATCTACATTTCATTATCGCTAAATTATTGCCGCTATCAAATCTGCTCCAAGGTAACCGTTTTTGATTTACGCGAGATACATATCTCGCATAAATCGTAAATCTCTATCTACGATTGGCCGTAGGTCGTTGAAATTTTGGATTTAGGACTGTTGTTAACATGTAGTTTTGCACTCCCCTTTTGATGCGATCGACTGGACCAAAGGTTTCCAAAAAAAGCCCAAAATCCAAACAAATTTGGATTTTGGACTTTTTCTTAAACGAAATAATAAACACTTTTTGAGAACTTTTCAGCGATGTGTCATAATCGGAACTTATTTTCATCGTACTTATGTTCAGTTATAGCTAAAATAGAATTTTTAATAATGAAATATTTGGATCTTACCAGGGGAAGGCACATTGGTTCGAATCCGACTCATATCCTTTTCTTTAACCTTTTTTTTTTATTGTATACATTGATTTGTCAATAATTATTAACCTCTGATTGTAAAAAAAAATTTACGATAAATAATAATTCAATAATATCAATGAAAAAATATCAGAAGTTATTAACGAAATAAAATTTAAGTACTTTACGGTTTAAAAAAATGTTTATGTGTAATTTAATAGGCGTACAAGTAAGTCATGCGGTGTCCACATGAGATTTTTTCTTTTCGTCTTCGTAAGCATAGTAGTAGTGCAAATGTTGGAAGTGGCAAAAAAAACTTTGGAGGCCACCATAATATTGGTGGTTGGGGAATCGATGAAAGTTTAAAAATATCAGATTTTTTAATTTTTTAAAAGATTTTCTAGCCGTTTAAATCTCTATTAATAATATTACAATAAAAAAATTAGCATAATTCACCCCGTTCCTAAAAAAATAAATCTTTCATAACTTTCGGTTGTATATTTTTTTAGTAGATTTTTTTTAATTTCTTCTATTTAACATAGTAAATGAAAACAAATCAAAACTTTTCTTGGGAGGTAAGTTTTGGGGTGGGAGAGTAGAAAAAGTAATAAAATACTGATTTTTTGAATCTTTTAAACTTTTTTCTTCAATCATTATTTTTCACTATATAAAAATAAATAACCGGTGTCAGGAAAGTATTAAAACAGCCTGACACCGGTCATAAGCCGCAACTTCAAATGCGTTCTCAAGAACAACAAACAAAACATACTAGGTTTACCTAAGAAACCTGAGGAGTGAAGCGGTTTCCTGATTCCTTCTTCGTTAAGCTGAACGAACAGTTTCTGCTGTATACTTGCGTTGAACTAAAATTCAGGTTATATTCAGCTCTACAAATGATATCTCTCCGTTCTCGCTATGATCGAGGATGTAGTGAATGTCAATGCAATCAGAAAAATTACTATCTGAAGTATGGTTCTCGAATCTCATATGTTTTAAATGTGTTTAACGCTACAAAAATACTGTAATAGATTATAAAAATATTTAAAAAATTTAAATATCCTGTGATTTACTGTAATTGCAGCTAAAATTAATGAAATGTAATAAATCTACGACTGTAAAGGATTTTTCTTGGTTATAAAATCATATTTCCAAAAAATAGATATAACAAAAAATAGAAAGTAGTTTATAAAAAAAAAATATTTAAACTTTATTTATTTATTACACATTTCTCTTTGCCTTTCGGCTTTACAAAGAAAAAAAGTTAATTATTATTCATAAAGTTAACAAAGATTCATTCCATCGTAATAGAATTTACAGTTATTATTCAAAAGCGATACCGGCAAGAATTTATTACCCGTCTAATCTTTGTGCTCATTAATAAAAATTAGATTTTACTGAAAAAAATAATCGAAATTAAATAAAAATATATTTAAATGCATCAATAATAACCGCTGTAACCGATTTATTCATCAGGCACTTAAGACGAAGTTACAAATATAAGAATAGCGATAAACACATTATTTGGAATACAATTATAGAACAGATGCAACTAAATTAAACAACATACATAAATTTTACACATTGTAGAAAAAAACGCTTAATCACAAACAGATATTATTTACAGAACATTTACTAGAACATTTTTCTCCCCTTCAAATAACACCTTTAATTCGCTTAAGAATCTTTTAATTTCTTTATTTTAATGAAATTTGGCGATTAATTAGATCATTTTGGGCTAGGTAACAGTAAAATCTTCTAAAAAGTTCAGTCGTCGGTTTCGATAACAGAAGTTATCGGTTATTCTTAAATTTTACCTATGTACTATTTTATGTATGTATTTTCGTTGTTTCTATTTCCACTCTTAAAGAATTATTTTAAAATCTTATATAATGCATTTACATAGAACAGTAAATAATAATGTTAAGCATAAAATATTGAACTTTTGTTCAAATTCGTTCTTAAAGGTATGAAATCGGGCCGGCAAGGTTTTTGAATTTTCAATCAAAATGTTCGAGAAAATTTGAGGAATTTTTTATTACGTGATTTGTGTTTTTAAGTATATATACAAGTATATAAAAAATTGTTTATCTCCAATTATTTCTCGATGATATCGTATTTGTTTACGATACTAAAAAAGTTCTATAATTTAGTTACAATATTAGTAGAACGCGAAGAAAAAAAAATTTAACGGTGTATATTTTTGGGTTTGAGAAAATGAAGTAGGAAAAATATATAAGGAATATTATGTCGCCTTTCATACATTTTTGTACTTTTTTGATTCGGACAATTTCTTTTTGAAGAACTATAAATATTTAATTTGTTGAATTTTGATTTTCGATGTTTTCAACTGACGGCAAACTCTCGCCGAAACCTTAACAATTTTATTGTTTTGGGAGTTTTGATATTCTGTTTTTTTTTGTGCTCAATTTATTCGTTAAATTGTGTGAAATTTTAGACGATATAATCAAGTCTAGTACTAGTCGTCTATTAATAATAAGATTCTTCTTATTTTTATCAAAAAAGAACTTCAAAATTCTCATCAAATAAAGGACTCGATCTTTATCGATGAAAATGTTTTTTTCACTGCAGTAAATATGAAATTAATGCTGATCTAGTTCATATTAGTCAGATTTTCTAGTCGGTATCTAGTCATCTATTAGGATTTGAGTTTTTATTTTCATTGATTTGAGCAATTGCATTAATAATGTGAAAACGTTTCAGCATTATTAAAAAAAAAAACATTTTAATAGCGTCGACACAAAATTATCAAAAAATAAGTTGAATATTATTTCTAAATAAATATAAAGCAGCGAATAAATAATATATATGTTTGTATAGACATATAAATGTATTCATGTGTGTGTACACATATAAATATTAATTATATGTACGTTTTTTCGAAATATCACAATCCCAGCGTCACCTAGCGGGTCCATTTTTGGAAAAAAATATTTCGTTTCACGAAACTAATAAATATTCTGAATATGAACCAAATCGGACGATAAATACAATTTTCCTAAATATCACGACCCCTGCGCCACCAAATAGTTGTAATTGTAGAATAAAAATTTAACCAATTTATTTCTGTTTTATTTATTCCTTTTTTAATAAAACTAGTATTATCTCTTGTAAACTAATACCTTTATTTATTTTTTTAACGAAGTGATGGGACTTAAAAAATTATTTCATCTTCAGTACTTTCATTTACATAAGAGTATTTATTATTAAAACAAGCTGCAATATATTTCTTTTAAATTTTATTATTTCTAGTATACATAATCAAGTTTTTGTACGCTAACTACTACTACTACTACTATCAATACTGCTATCTAGCAACGCGATTCGTAAACGGATTAGGAGAAAAATCATGGTTAGAAGAACAAAACTTTCACATTTTTAAATTAAAAACCGTGAAATTACGAAGATTATCACATATTTAAAAAAAAATCTATATTCATTATTAACATCTATTTCTACGATTATATGTAGCTTTTTTCATCAAAATTATTATTTTTTTTAATTTTAAACAATTCAAAAAATTTTGATGTGTCAATTTGCGAGTTGGTTAGAGTAAATTAAGTCTTTCGGTGTGGACAAACACTCGCCGGCATCATTCTACCGAACGACTTGATCTATATATTGTAAGTTAAGCAGTCCTATTATCACACACCGAAGATCACCGATTGTACGCGGAGACTGACGAACATATGACCAGTAAGTCATTCGATCATCAGTCGCTTAACGTTATGGATGAAAAACAACATTTAAATTTACGTATCATAAATGCGTGCTGTTTTATTTATACAAAATTATCGTCTTTATTTTAACATTTGGGTATGTTTTTGTTTACATATTTTATTTGTTCTATCTAATACATATATATTTAAACAAGGATTTTAATTAAAAAAATTCAATACGTTTTTATTTAATTTTTAAATGGTCACTTACGTTTCACTTTTTAATTATATACTTAATGTAGAATATAGTGTATTATCTTTTTACAATATGTTATAAAAAATTAGTATTGAATTACTTGTTTAAAACCTGGTTGTAGTGTGTGTCCGCGCGCGCGCGCATATTAGTATCGCTCATTCCTCCTCATCGCCTTTTCTCTTACATTCTCTCTCTAAGTGTGTTTGTGCGCGCGTCCTAAACCTTTATTCACACTAATCCTTTATAATCATCAAATTATAGATGATTTTGTGTTTATATTTTTGGGCAAGGCTGCATGCGTGCGCGCACGTCTGTGTATGTGTTTAATTTATTCTTATTTTCAGTCTAACGGTTGTAAATTATAAAAAAATTAATTATTATTTTTCTAATCGGTCTTTGGAAGTATTGAACGGAGTCAAAAAAACCCTTCTTGGGTTTAAAATTTCAGTTATTCTATATAACGTAGGAAAACAAAATAATTATATGTACTTCCCCTCTTATTTTACGCACTACGTCTCCCATGTATATAGTATACGGGATCGTACGTAAATAAATGATTTCCCATAATTAAATAATCAAATGAAAAATGTTAAATAATTACAATAAATTGAAATAAAAAGAAAAAAGCTGACAACGTAGCTGTAGGACTTTCCTGTCACGCAGCTAAAGCCGCGTTCCGGGAAAGTCTTACAACTGTGAGTAGTTTCTGATGCGCACGCGCGCACACACACACACACACACAAAGAGAGAGAGAGAGAGAGAGAGACAAACTTAATTTAATATATTTATCATCTTATTTAAACATAATATTAAAATTATATATTATATAACTAATGGTAATTTCATAACTTACATTGAACAAATTTCCCCTGTACGGTCGGTAGACTGGTGTATCCACAACGCTTAACGCACCAGGTACCAAGTCGATCAGGCGATCGATTTAGATACCCCGCCAGACAGAATTACTTTTTACACTTTAAATATTATTCATTTATTTAATTCTACCACTCACCTGCGACGTCTCAACATAGCAGTAGTTTAGAATTTTTTTGTGGTGGGGATGTGATTTTAAAAAACATTTTCTTCAAATATTGTTTTTTTAATCGTTAACAAAGGTGCCAAAGAAAAATATGACCTTAATTAGGTGAAATCTGGAGATACTGAGGATGACCTTGCTATACGCCTCATCCTCTTGACCTTTTAAGTTGAAAATTTAATGCCTCATATGTAGAAGTAATCAGAACAAATTTGGTCAAAATCGGTCCAGTAGGTCTGTAGATATAAAGTGATTTATATGCCAACACTGAACACATGTTTATATGAGCATTAACATCCAGAGAATTTCCATCCGGTTTTTTGGGTTCCTTAGGCGTCAAAACATGAATATCCGGTAAAAACCGCATATGCCGAAACCGGACCGATTACATTACTTTCCCTTTTAGAGCTATAGCGCTACACCTAGGCGGGAAAGTTAAAGTAATCTAGTAGCTCTCCTTTGCGTTTGTACTGTTAAATTTTGTGAGACGTATTATTAATTAAATATTCTAATTAAAAAGGTGCGCTTACAGATTTAGTTATAGGAAAATTTCACTATTTATGAAATAGATGCAAAATTTAAATCTATCTCTGGCTCCTGTATATTTCACGTCTACATTTAATAATAACTTTGGTAGTTGTATAAGTTATGGACTCTCCTCTGATTTTGATGAAATTTGGAATATACTTTATATAGAACCAAAGTTATTCTTTACTATTAAAATTTTTCATCGACGTAAGTCTCTTGCAAGTTACCCAGCACCCTTACCAAAATTTCGAAGTTATGCAAGTGTAATATACATTATTTTGGGACTAAATCAATCAGTTTCAATGAAATTAAGTTTATAATGAAATTAGATTCACTTAAGGTTAAATTAATTTAGGTTTAGATTAAGATATGGGTTTTGGTAAACGTAGAATGTACATTATTTGCGGAGTAAAAACTCGGTTTAAATGAAATTTGAGTTTAGATAGGTTTATTAGTAAGTCGATTGAAATATGCCGTAATTTATTTGATTAATTCACACTTCAGGATTTCTGTTTAACTCAACTTTAAACAAATAAACTTATTCTTAACTAAATTTATACGAAACAAAATTTTAGTTAGCGATTAATGTATGTTACGGTGGAAGATCAATATCTGAAAAATATGGATTTTCTTCGATGAAGATCGACACGTACCAAATACGTCGGTGAAAGACCGAAATATTTGCATATTTGGACCTTTCCCGGTATATGTGACAACACAGATAAGCTCTGGGAGGGATCGAAACGATAACTAGAAATTAAAAAAAAATCACCTTGTACCAATCTACGGTAAATAGATTACGAGAAATCCTGGCAAAAATGGAAGTTAAATTTTAGCCAAACATAACCTACGTTTGTTAATGTCGTCCGATTAACGTTAAGTTTTCAGATTAAGTATATTATTCTCTAACATTGGAGAAGATTAATCAAATTCACCGCATTTATTAAAAATTTAATCAAATTTTCAACATTTTATAAATCGAAAGGGTCAATCAAGATATACAGATTTTGTTATCTGAATGGATGAACAATAACGAAACAAATGAACGGTCAGATGGTTTGCTATTCAATTTTTTTATAAAAATATTTTTATTCAGCTTTCACCATCAGAATACCTGAATGTGGTGAATCTGATTAATCGCCTTCAATGTGGGAGAATAACATACATAATTCGTATACTCAATTTCAAATTCAAATTTATTCCAGTAATAATTTTACAAATATATATATATATATATATATATAAAGTTTCATTGTCTGGAATACCTGAAGCAACATAAATGGTTCATTTTTATAACCTCCGGTACCGCCGTTATGTATTGCTTCAGCGGATGAGATGAATGATGATTTTTGTAGCGTTTGAAAATGCCATGCCTTCCAGGATTTGAAACCGGAACGTCTGGATGAAAGGCCGAGACGCTACCACTCGCGCCACGGAGGCCGGAATAAAAACTTCATTGCCAAAGGTAATCCTAGCCTATTAAACGGAATTCGTATGCGTGTCTGTCTGAGTGTTCTCCTTAATTTAGCACTGAAATGTACAGATCACTAGCGGAAAATCTCGATTTTTTAGTACGCCTCATCGTGGTCGTGTGTATAGTTATATTATTATACATCGATATACTATTGTATATATATTGAAGTTTTGGGAAAAATCCTACTCTCGAGCGACCGGATTTCTGTTATCCGGAAATTAAATCGTTTAGCCCTATATTTTGATTGTATTCGCCCACAGTAAAACGTACTGATCGATCTTTCGCTAAATACGCTCAAAGTTGTGCTCTAGCGCAGCTGTAAAGTATAAATTTATTAAGACTAAAAAGTAGAAAATAAAAAAGATGTAAAAATAGGTTTTAAAACATCACTCATAGACTAAACGCACTAAAAGGGTAAAAAATAATTCTAGAACGGTATCTCAGAACGGATTTGAAAAAAGCTTTGATCGTGATACGCAAGATTACGTGAAAGTCAAAACTTCAAATTAAAAATTTGATGTTTTTGCCAGTTTTTTTCTTATGCATGGGGAGTGGCCTAAACAGTGATGTGCAAATACGCATAAGAAAAAAATCGGTGAATACGTCAAATTTTTCATTTGAAGCTGCTACACGTAACCAAATGTATCACCGTCAAAGCTTGTTGTCAAATCCATTCTGAGATACCGTCCTAAAATTATTTTTTAATGCGTTTAATTTAAGAGTGGTGTATTAAAAGTTTTTTACATATGTTTTATTTATTTATGTGATTATTTTTCTTCATAAAATAACGAACTGTAACCAAAAAGTGGGCACCGGAATGTACTGATCGTTAGCCGAAAATCCCGATTCGTTAGTATCTTTTTAGAGTTGGATTTCTAATTTAGCTTTCGTTATATCGGTTTGTTCATTCAAGAAAACAAATTTTTACACAAGAGGTAATCGATTTTGGGCACCTAATAATCCCATTCCGAGACACCGCCCGCCAGGAGGGGAAGCTGTGGAGAGCGTGCCTCTGCAGCTAGTAATACTAAAATGAGTCTTAAAATATAGCCTGATCTAAGTACAATCAATCTAAAGTTTGTCGCGTCCGGTCTAGTTCATATTATTAATCGTTACGTGAAAGGAGAAGTGTGGTTCGATTCGTCAACAGCAGTACAAAACCTCGATGGAATTGTAAATTTTGAACGCTATTTTAATTTTATTCATTCCGCGTTAATTTTATTCTCTCTGATTTAGAAATCGTATCGCCAGTATCCTGAATGTCGGCAACCCGTTTCTACACCTTTTTAATGAATATATTTTCAACAGTTATACGTTTTACATTATTGTCTAACCTATAAATCTTAGGTCCCAAATAGACAAATCTTTTTCGAAACCGTTCTTTAAATACAGCCGGCATTTGTGAATTTTTGCATCCGTATTTCTTGTATCGTACGCGTTTTTTATTTTATGATTTTTACAACTGTTGAAAAATACTCTTAATAATTTGTATACGTATAGATTCTTTACGGGTTAAATATTCATTTTTTTTTTGAAACCTCAAGACGTAGGTTGAAACCGCTTTTGAAATCAATAATTCTAATTATTTTCTTTTGCGGTGTTTCCACATTAAAGTTAGATTTATAGGCGTCTGTCCAACATTCGATTCCAAATTCAAGACTAGATTTAATAAGTGCATTATATAAATAAAACCAACCGTTTTTAATCGCGATAATTATATTTAAGGTTAAATAAACGAGGTTACCGAGCAAAGTGAGTGTAGGTTATTCTTTTTTTTCACGGAAGTCTCTACTTCGTCAGAATATTTTATAAGTAATAGTGTTTCCTTAAAAAATTCATCGTGTTTAAATTTTATTTGATCTTCAAAACTTTTATTTGAAGTTCAAAAATTAGGAATAGTATTTTAGTAATTATGTGTGGGCTGTTGATCTCAAGATTTATCGTTATTCACAATTTCCTGATAAAGTAAAACGTTTAGATAAGATTTAAATTCCAAATTCCCAAATTCAAATTTTTAATGAAATCAGAACGATGTTGAAGTTATTCAAGAATTATTTTGCTCCCGGCGCAGCAAAGTCAAAGAGTTTAATCGTTCCGTTTTTACGCGTTACCTGTTTGAATATCTTCAAAATTTAGGTAGTCAACTTCAGCTTAGTAATCAAAAACCGATTTGAAACTTAACTTATTTCTCAAAGTTTGAACTTGATTTTGATCCAAGCGTATGCGTTGCTCTTCAATTATTTGAGAACGTTCGTGCGTAGATTCACTTTGTTTGCGATCATAAATCGTAACACCCCTAGAAGTTCTTCTTTCTATCTGTGACTTAGACGTTATGAAAATATTAATACCACATTGAATGTCGAATCTATGCCGATTACGAATATGGCTTACCCTGATGTAAATTCTTAGTTCAGGAACTAAAGATATACAGAGTGCCATTCTGTAAACAGTCGTAAATTTGTAACGGTCGTCATTTCCTATAATCTTATTATCAAATTAATTTACTTTTACGTATGTTATGATACTAATACAAATTGATATTTTATAGATAACGAATTAAATTTAGTAAATCACATAGTTGCTGTCTGAAGAAGTTGATATTAATATATACAACGCATTAAATTATGTTAAAGTAGGTTATAGATTTTTATTTATAAGCTTTTTCGTTTTATGATTTACATAGTAGTGAGATTGATGATTGATTATTTAACTGCGGTTAACCTTTCAGGTGTCATAAGAAGGCTACAGGTAAAATTTCGTAATGACTGGTTCAGTAGTTTTTGCGGTTATCGGAAACAAACGAAAAGATGTCAATATATGTAGAACCGAGGTTAATTATATTTTTTTGCTGTAATGTGTATTCTTCAACAGCAAAAGATTTAAATTTCTTACAGTTTATTTAAAATAGTTTCTCGATATTTTACTACAAAGTATATAATTATTTTTTCCTAATGAGTCGGCAAAAAAAAAAATCTATGTATTATTATTATTACATTTACAGCATTTTTGTAAATGATTCTGAAAGCGGTTTATTTTTTATAATTTTTATCTTCGAATTATATTTTATAAACAATATATTTTCGTTATTAATTATTTTATTTGATTCTTTTATTTTTAGTTTAAGATCGACTGTATAGTTAGTTATGTATTTTATTTGATAAACGTATTCACGTCGGTATTAATTGAATGTAAAATATTCAATGCAATATAAATATTCATATTGTAATGATGAGCGCAGGTTAGTTCATTTTTTATCAGCGACTGGAATAGCAAACAAACGGCTCTCTATAATTTTAATTTACTTATACTTAAATCATATGTACTTGCAGGATGTATTTGCCGAACTCCACAAACTGATTCAGGACGCCAAAATGAGCAAAAATGTTCATATCGACATAAGTCCTACTCTGCTTTGTTTTCCTTCTGGACGCCACTATGTGATCTTCAACAAAAAAATTATTTCTCAGGAACGGGTAAACTTACATTAATTAAATTTGGAAAATCTATTTTTTTTATTTTACAAAATAAAAAAATTAAAAACTTTTACTTATTAAAAATTTATTAAGCATTTTATTTTGAATAAAATGACATTTCATTCGTAAAATTCCGTTGACAAACGATCGAGCACACAATGAACCCGGCAGTACGCGTTTTTGTCTGTTTCTATTTCCTCCATCAAATGTAATAAAAATTTTTAATTACTAAAACTTATTCGCTTTTAATATTTTAAAAGCCATCGTGTCCCTTCGACGTTGTACGGTTGGAAATGCAAAAAAAATTTAAATATTAGTCAAGGACATATTTATAAAACTATAGACTGCTTTATTGCTGTCAGATTCCATGATCACCAACCAGATATACGTTTCTGGCAAGAACCTGTAATAATGGCGGCTTCAGCCCAGAATCACCGCAGAAGTGATATTTTCTGCCAGGACATCTACTGGAGGGCTGTCATGGTCTCGAAAAAAAGTCCCCAGTCTGGAATCCAACAAAAATGAGAATTTCGGCCAGTCCGCCTTCCTATGCAGGAAGCGCCGCTCGATAAACAGGCAAGTGTACGTCATGGCCATCGCGCAGCTCATCCGCTATTTCAAAAAGTATCAACCGATGATAACCGTACCGACGTAAGTGGCCAACTGGTCTGCAACATTAAGGACTTTATGTGCCAGAAAAGCGACTTCGCATTAACATCGGCACCAATGAGGATTGGACCATTACCTACAATACGAAGGATCCTACCCATCTCGCTACGTGTTCCTCATTGGGATCCCTGTATTGGAAATATGTACTAACAGCTGTAAGGTTCTGTCCGCGAATGCAAGTCTGACCACAACATGTATCTATTTCTACATCCAGTCGCTTAACCGCCGTGAAATCTCTAATTGCCTGAATGGTCTCTTTATCATCCGCTACCGCAAATAATCCCTTGAAGTTCCTGATTTTAGGACCTTCCTGTTCACCCCGAAGAGCAACTGGGGGTCTTTCTTCAGCTGACTTCAGGATATAGTCGAGCCCTCCGCTCTGCTAACAAATGCAACCTCAGGTTTCTTGGACTTCCTGGTTTCACGTTCGCTCCTAACCACCTCAGGATACCTACGCAGCTGCATTGAGGCCGGGGCCGGTTTATTAACTGCAGCAACTTCCTTAGGCTCCTAGGCAAAATTTTCAAAACCCTCAACGCCAGCTGTGAAAGCCGCTCGGATGAATTTGAGACGTGGCAATAGTCTCCTCTTGGTAGCTGCACTGGTGCACTTCGGGTTTGCTGAGATATGGACAACAAATCACCTAGTTCTGCCAAAACACCTTGGGCTAACGGGGTTAGCTGCCAGGCTTGCCCCCGGCCTGAGAAAACTCCTTAGTGAGTGGGATCATACCCTCCCGGGTGGTCACCCCTACATCTACTTCTGAACCATCATTGACAGAACCTGTATTTGAGGAGCTCCGGCCCCCTCCTACGGCTAGACTTCTTACCTAACTCTCTAAAATCGGTCATGGTCGGAGATTCCCTGACCTAACAGTGTACGAACAAACTACTCGCTGTATTCCTTCTATCCAGATATATTGGACGCAAGCCCAGAAGAGTGACGATTACCCGCAGCAAGCCACGGGCAGCTGGAGACCTTCTGTATTCTCCTGTCACTCTTTGCACCTCTTCGCTGCTACTGGATCAAATGTGTGAAATCAAAGATCAGCACACAGTTACAGATTACTCCCCCGCTCTAAAAAAGCGCGATCAGGACTAAGGGTAAAGGCCCCTTTGCTCGTACCAGGGACTTGCGACCAGCAGTTGTTACCACTCTTTTCGCTGCGATGAGGCGGGTGCTCGAACAAATATCGTGCGCTAAATTCTCTGAATCCTCGTGGAAGTGCTATGAATCGTCTTAACAATAAGGGCACAAAACCGTTGTAACAGTTCTCAGGTAGCAAGATTATGAAATTGAGGAAGGTACACACTCGACCATCAGCTCAAAAATAGCTCTGAAAAAGACTTTATACAACGGAAATCTCTGCTCGTAAAAAGAGACCAGCGACCAAGGCGTGGCACCAATTTGGTGTTCTTGCAGGAATAAATTTAATTGATTGAGAAGTTATATATTTTAGTATGTAGACGGGGTGTACCTATGCGTTTTAGTAATATATGACAAGTTAGTGGTGGGACACGCAAGCGAGTGGTGTAAGTCACCACGCTTAATCTAATCACGCAGTTAGATAAGCTCTAGAAGCTAATTAGAATATTGGTCGCTAAACCATTTTGAGGCACACTAGCCGTTTGTGGCACGGACATTTGGTCTTATGCTTCAGGGCGACCTAATTGGGAGGTGGTGAGAGAAATGCCAGACAGACAAAAGGTTTAGAGTCTGATATATTGAGAAACGTTACAAAACTCCGATAAAACTTTAGAAGAAAGGCAAAACTTATTTGCGAGAGAAAAATTATTTGACGTGTAATTTTAACGTTAAGAAAGTTTAGTTCAGATTCTTTATAAAGGAGCAGCATTACCATCAGCGTTGCAGAGATAAGTCGAATCGATTACGGTAACAGCAAAAAACTGACGTAATAGAATTTAAATTAATAATGTATGGTAATGAATTTTAGAGTAATTTCATTCATTTAAATCGAAATCAAATTTAGAGAAGTACTAGATTGCCGCATAATAATTTACTTTAATATATTATCACAAGGAAAAAAAACAAATTGAAAAATGAATGAGAAATGTTTCTGTGTTCATCAAATCCTAGAAGTTTTCCAAAATAGGGGAGATTTTGTTTTATTAAATAAGTCAATTTTTTTGTTGTAAATTACGTAGTTTTAACCGAGATAATCGCTTATGGAAATAGTTTTAAAAACGCAGAAGCGCTTAAAAACGTATATAATTTTGTCGAGACGCAAAGACAATATGTGAAAAAAGACAAAAAATTACTGAATCTTCTCAACGAAAGATTGAGAAATATGTTTCTTTTCAGTACTTCAAGTCTAGCTCTACCAACTATCGACGTGCCGATTCAGGTGAAAATACTTATTTAGCGATTAAAGTTAAATCTAAATTGAAAATTTTGTCTGAAACTAAGTTATTAAAGGTCGACTGGAAATAATACTTTGTCGGCAGGAGTTAATTCATTCGAAACCGGTAGAATTTTTGGATTACTAACCATATATTATTAACATACAATGTAATTTACACAGTAGCCTATAATATTAAATGAAATTCTACCTGTTTCAGATAGAAACCGATACAATTTTTTTACCGGTCGAATAGTAGAAATTAAATTTCTAGCTCAAGATAACGACGTGAGATTAAAGAAATATTTTGTTATTTTAGGTTCTAAAATATTTGCGGGAAAATATTGTAACTCGTTTGAATATTATTTACTACCCCGGTTATTAAAATTGACATATGTGAAACCGGTTTAATAAACTTTTAACCGGCTTTCTGACTTGCAATTTTCAGCGGTTTTAATTATGAAAATATTTACTTAAACAATGACAAAATACTTCTCTCAACAACATTTTTTACAATAATTATATTTTCTTCATTGTTTCATCGCGCTTCTCTAAATACGACTAGTCCACAGTAATAAAGCTCAAATATACCCAAGTGATCTACTTCCCAGGTCATCTGGAGTACTTTTACCAATATCCTACGCAAAAAAAAGATCATTTATCGCAAAATAATAAATCGAAACAAAAACCTAAATTTAAGAATCTACGATAAAAAAACGGCAGGCCTTTTAATTTTACACTCGTATACAAAAATTAAATTCCTTGTTTTTTTGATTATTTTTTTATCAGGGTAGTTTTTAATTCCATATGCCATTATAGCAACACAAACTCACAACTGATTTATCAGATCATTCATATACATAAAAAACTAAAAAAACACACAACAATAACTAGTATTAGATTTAAAAACTTAATCCAGTTTAGTGGTTCATAGAAATTTGTTACGTGTAACTTAAATCTATGCAAATAAAACAATTACGATCTGTAATAAAAGAAGAGTATGTGTGTGTGTGTTCATTCATATAGCATGATGCGGTGAAAAGGTGTGATCAATTCTTCTTCTTTCTTCTTCTTCCTTTTCTTCTTCTTCTTCATGGTCCTGTTATCTTTCTTGTAAGTTTTATTTTATTCTATTACCTTTTTAATGTTTCATTACTATTGCTTATTCTTTACATTATCTTAGTTTACTCTATATTTTACTACATGTTTAGTAGAAATTACACTATTGTAAATATGTGTTTAGCTATTAATGTTTTAATTTAAATTGAGAATTATATATGTATACATAGCGTAAGCGCCTTTTTTTTTGTTTTGTGTTTTTTTTTTGTTCCTAAATAGCGTTGCGCTTGCTGTAGAAAAATTAAATTCTTTCAAGTTCACTGGATTGTATATATATATATATATGTATATATTTTTTTTGTCTTCAGTCATTTGACTGGTTTGATGCAGCTCTCCAAGATTCCCTATCTAGTGCTAGTCGTTTCATTTCGGTATACCCCCTACATCCTACACCCCTAACAATTTGTTTTACATATTCCAAACGTTGCCTGCCTACAAAATTTTTTCCTTCTACCTGTTCCTCCAATATTAAAGCGACTATTCCAAGATGCCTTAATATGTGGTCTGTCTCTTCTTTTAGCTATATTTTTCCAAATGCTTCTTTCTTCATCTATTTGCTGCAAAACCACTTCATTTGTCACTTTATCCACCCATCTGATTTTTAACATTTTTCTATAGCACCACATTTCAAAAGCTTCTTATCTTTTCTTCTCAGATACTCCGATCGTCCAAGTTTCACTTCCATATAAAGCGACGCTCCAAATATATACTTTCAAAAATCTTTTCCTGACATTTAAATTAATTTTTGATGTAAAAAAATTATATTTCTGAATGAAGCCTCGTTTCGCTTGTGCTATACGGCATTTTATATATCCTGCTTCGTCCATCTTTAGTAATTCTACTTCCCAAATAACAAAATTCTTCCACCTCCATAATCTTTTCTTCTCCTATTTTCACATTCGGTGGTCCATCTTTGTTATTTCTACTACATTTCATTACTTTCGTTTTGTTCTTGTTTATTTTCATGCGGTAGTTCTTGCGAAGGACTTCATCCATGCCATTCATTGTTTCTTCTAAATCATTTTTACTCTCGGCTAGAATTACTATACCATCAGCAAATCGTAGCATCTTTATCTTTTCACCTTGTACTGTTACTCCGAATCTAAATTGTTCTTTAACATCATTAACTGCTAGTTCTATGTAAAGATTAAAAAGTAACGGGGATAGGGAACATCCTTGTCGGACTCCCTTTCTTATTACGGCTTCTTTCTTATGTTCTTCAATTATTACTGTTGCTGTTTGGTTCCTGTAAATGTTAGCAATTGTTCTTCTATCTCTGTATTTGAACCCTAATTTTTTTAAAATGCTGAACATTTTATTCCAGTGTATGTTATAGGATACCTTTTCTAGGTCTATAAATGCCAAATATGTTGGTTTGTTTTTCTTTAATCTTCCTTCTACTATTAATCTGAGGCCTAAAATTGCTTCCCTTGTCCCTATACTTTTCCTGAAACCAAATTAGTCATCTCCTAACATTTTTTCCACTCTCCTCTCAATTCTTCTGTATAGAATTCTAGTTAAGATGTATGATGCATGACTAGTTAAACTAATTGTTCTGTATTCTTCACATTTATCTGCTCCTGCTTTCTTTGGTATCATGACTATAACACTTTTTTTGAAGTCTGACGGAACTTCCCCTTTTTCTTGAATATTACCCACCAGTTTGTATAATCTATCAATCGCTTCCTCACCTGCACTGCGCAGTAATTCTACAGGTATTTTGTCTATTCTAGGAACCTTTTTGCCATTCAAATCTTTTAATGCTCTCTTAAATTCAGATCTCAGTATAGTTTCTCCCATTTCATCCTCTTCAACTTCCTCTTCTTCCTCTATAACACCATTTTCTAATTCATTTCCTCCGTATAACTCTTCAATATATTCCACCCATCTATCGACTTTACCTTTCGTATTATAAATTCATCCGATTCATCTGACACCTTTTCTTCAGGATTTTCAACCCCAATCTACATTTCATTATCACTAAATTATGGTCACTATCAATATCTGCTTCTGGATAAGTACCTTCCACTAACACCCGGCTTTTTCCATGTGTATATTCTTCTATTATGATTTTTAAATTGGGTGTTGGCAATTACTATATTATACTTCGTGCAAAACTCTATAACTCGGTCCCCTCTTTCATTCCTTCTGCCCAGCCCGTATTCACCCACTATATTTCCTTCCTTGCCTTTTCCAATGCTTGCATTCCAATCTCCAACTATTATTAAATTTTCATCTCCTTTTATGTGTTTAATTGCTTCATCAATTTCTTCGTATACAAACTCTACCTCATCATCATCATAGGCGCTTGTAGGCATATAGACATTAACAATTGTCGGTTTCGGTTTGATTTTATCCTTATTACAATGATTCTATCGCTATGCATTTTGAAATGCATACTCTCTTCCCTATCTTCCTGTTCATTACGAAACCTACTCCTGCCTGCCCATTATTTGAAGCTGAGTTAATTATTCTAAAATCACCTGACCAAAAGTTGTTTTTCTATTCCCACCGAACCTCACTAATTCCTACTACATCTACATTTATCCTATCCATTTCCCTCTTTAAATTTTCTAACCTACCAACCTTTTTTAAACTTCTAACATTCCACGCTCCGACTCGTAGAATGTTATTTTTTAATTTTCTGATGACCCCTTCCTTAGTAGTCCCCACCCGGAGATCCGAACGGGGGACTAGTTTACCTCCGGAATATTTTACCTAGGAAGACGCCTCCATCATTGCTATATGAAAATGCAGAGCTACTTTTTCTTGGAAAGAAAAGCAGCTGTAGTTTTCCATTGCTTTTAGGTGCGCAGTACTCAGAGGACTGAGTGATGTTGACATGGCCGTTTTAGTCGTTGTGACTCACGCCCCTAACAACTACTGAAAGAGCTGCTGCCCTCTTTCAGGAATCATTCCTTAGTCTGGCTCTCAACAGATACCGCTCCGATATGGTTGCACCTTCGGTCCAGCTACTCTGTATCACTGAGCACTCAAGCCCCCTCACCAATAGAGGTAGAAGCACAAAATAAATAATAAGAAAATATTACTATTACTATTGCAACTCAGTGGAAAAGTAATAGGTGTCAAATCCCTTCGAAACGATGTAAAACTAAAACCTTCAAAGATAGTTCGTACTCCTGAGGTTTCTCTTGATGAGAAAAGTAAATTATCATTCGCGTAACTTTTAAGAGATCCTAGCAACGACCTATCTGCCGTTTCCGAGTATATAATTAACTACATCAAAAGAATTTTGGCTAAGTCTAGTAGTTTCCGGTAAATAATATTTTTAAACGGCAGACTAGGCCTTCCGGCCGCTAGTACACAGGAGTGCTTAAAAGCTTATTTACGGTACTTATTTTCTGTAGTATACGTATTATGTTTACCGAATGCCTATCCCTTGTTACCTTCATTTCATCAGACCGCTGATAATATTTCTGTTTTCTGTCGGTGCCCGTCTATAATATTCACTGGAATCGGAACAAATACAGTCCCTTTATATATGTCTTAATCGACTATTTCTGTCATTATTAACTTAATATTCATCACTTTTAGACTTCTAATGGAAAAAGAAATAGATTAAATCGTTCTTGATCTTATTTTTAATTTCACTTAATTATTATCTTTTGTATTATTACGGTTATTATTTATATTATGAATATTAAATATGAAAAATACCTTGTCCGGTTGCACTTTCAGGTTTCCTTCCAGGTTTCCTCGTACGGATGACTTAGCTGTTCTAATAGTTGAATTACCTTTAAGCTTTCATTTAAATTTTCGCCATCGTACGGCTTTTTCTGTTAATGTAGTGATGAACATATATCTACAGGGTCATTCACGGGAACCGGATGTTTTTGAAGTGGGTTGTACTCGGGCGTTCGTGGTAGGAGGGGCACGTGGCTGGTGTCTGACGTTTCCTTTGTTCATAGCATTTACACTTTAGTCGTTGAGATGGAGCCGTGGACGCTAGACCAACGCCTGTACGCATATGACAGTTTTGTGCGAAATGACGAATCCGTAACTGCTGTTCAGCGAGATTTCCGCCGTCAGTTTAATATCCATCGTAATGCAAGGGTCCCTTCTCGTAACACAATATTGCGATAGGTAAACAACCTTCGAACAAGTGGTTTTTTTTCAATATTGAAGAAAAAACCACCGGGTCCCCGACGAACTGCTAGCACTCCGGAGAAAATCGGACGAGTAAGGGAAGCCATTGTCAGAAGCCCACGCTGCTCTATTCAGAGGCATTCAGCAGCGCTTCAAATGAGCACAAGTACGGTAAGACGAATTTTGCATACAGACTTGCATTTCCATCCTTACAAGATAACCGTCGTGCAGCAGTTAAACGAGCAAGATTTCACGCAGCGATTACAATTTTGTCGACAAATGCTTACCATTTTTGAAGAAAATGAAAATTTGTTATTGTTAATGAGTGACGAAGCCCGTTTTCATCTGAATGGCTTCGTCAACAAACAGAATTGCCGGTATTGGGCAGAAAGAAACCCACATCAGCTTCACGAGAGACCACTTCATAGCCCAAAGGTGACTGTCTGGTGTGCAATAGGAAAGGTCGGTGTTATTGGACCATATTTTTTTGAAGAAAATGACGCTGCCGTAACTGTAACAGCTGATCGTTACATTGCGATGTTGAATACGTTTTTCATCCCTGAGATACGAAACCGGGGAATCCATTTTCAAAATGTATTATTCCAGCAGGATGGAGCTACAGCGCACACAGCGAGGGCAACGATGGCTGTTCTGCGAAACTTGTTTCCGGGACGGATCGTTTCCAGATTCGGCGACATTCCTTGCCCCCCTCGGTTCCCCCGACTTGAGTAGTTGTGATTTTTTTCTGTGGAGGTTTCTGAAATCGCGTGTGTACGGCAATAAACCGCGTACATTGGAGGACCTAAAGATCGCAATTCGTCATCACGTCACCCAGATTGATGTAGACATGCTGCAAAGAATTAAGGCCAGTTACCGTGAAAGGCTACAACAATGTATTGCCCAAAATGGACATCACTTGCCGGACATAAATTTTCGTTCATGAGTAACAAATGCTTTGATTTAACAAGTGTTTCAGTACCAATAAAACTTTTTTAAAGTAAATATTCAATTTTTTATGATTATTTTAAAAACATCCGGTTCCCGTGAATGACCCTGTATATATATATATATATATATATATATATATATATATATATATATATTATTATTATTATTATTATTATTATTATTATTATTATTATTATTATTATTATTATTATTATTATTATTGTTAAAACTTATTAATTTCTTATTTTAAAAAAATATATGAATAGTTTGAACAATTTTTGGATATCTGATATGCTCTTGTTGGTTATCTAGACATTTTTAGTTAATTTGGCCTATTATTACATTGATTAGCGATTTTTAGTTTATTCAGGCGGACTCATTTGGTATACTCAAAATTGAGAAGTTATTACAAATTCTCTAAAGTTAATCAAATTAATTTAGAGAGAAATTCTCTCTGAAATTTCACTAAAATTTATAATAAATAATTTTTTTTATTAGTATTAAGTATTTACACTTTAAAAAAATAAATAGTTACAGCTTATAACAATCCGGTTTACGATTTGTTGTTAAAAATCCCTTAATACGATTTCATGATCGATTTTTTTTAAAAATTATAATCGAGCTAATATAAGAGAAACATCGATTTTTGCGCAAGCCTGTATGTTCATTAAAATAAAGATGTACATAAGTCATTAATAATTTGATACATCTTAGCTATTATCGCATTCGAAATTGAAAAAATCTATCAACGATTTTACCATATTATTTGTGTATGTTAAAATCTTTAATTAACATTATCTAAATAATATAAGATGGTCAAATTACCGGAGTTTTCAGGAGTGGTAAACCTGTTTATTTATTTAGCTAAAATAATTTTCTTTAAATGGAATTGTGATGTATTTATTGTATTTTCCTGTTTTTGTACGGTTAAACTCGCGTAAAGGTTTTCTGAGAAAATTGATTCTATGATTTTAAGTACCACTGTTGATTGTATAAAAAAAAACTTCAGCAGCTGCACAAAGCTATCCTGAGTGAAGATCTATATATAAGAAATATATATAATAAAGCTATTACCTTTTCGCCTGGAAACAAAAATACTGTCTTTAGTAGCAAATGACTTGTACATTAGTCACAACCGTATTCCAAGATATATGAGAATATTAAATAAAAATTTAATATAAATATAAAAGTATATGTTACAGTTACGCTCAGGCCAATATTATGGTCTTCATTAAAAAAAAATAAATAAAAAATTAAATAAAAAAAAAAAAAAAAAATTATAAGGATACGTTATTAGGGTCACGGAACAGGCATTTATATTTTAGATTTAATTTACTAAGTATTTGGCTCCGTTGGTATTAATACAATTGTATAAACTAAAGTTCCACATACTAACAACTTTAAAATATATTTCCGAATACTTTTGGAGCCGTTACTCCATCATTAGGGATTTCTCATATGTTAATTCAAATTCAAATGTATAATCATATTTAAATTAAAAATTGTTACGTTCATAATAGTCGGTCGTCAAGAAATAAAATTAATTTGTACGCCAATAAAACTGTAACGTCATGTCCGTATGATATTTACGACTATTATGAAATATAAATGTGATAGTACCAACCTACTAATAATTAATTATTGTATAATTTGTTTTTAAAGGTTATTAAAAGTATCCTTTATAAACAAATTATATAATAATTAATTATTAATAGGTTGGTACTATTTCATTTAATATTAATTATATTTCTAATTATATACATAGCACTACGCTTTTATTAAATACTGAAATGATGAGATTTTATCTGGTACGTATTAGTAGATAACAGATTGTTATAAATGCAACTTCATATTGAAATGCAATTAAATTCAATCAATAAAGCTACAACGATGAGCCTGATGGGTGTACAATCAGAATCATGCATTGTCTGCTAGGCAGTTCATAAATATATGTTGGGAGAATTACGGCAAAAATAGTTGATCAGGTTAGATATTATTTTTTCAACTTTTAATAAATTATAATTTTTTTTATAAATTCATTGTAAGGCCTTAGAATTAATTGAACTGCTCTTGCTGTTTTTTTTTTTATGTCATTATTATTATTATTACGTTTTTTTTATTATATGGGCATCGACTACTACGGTCATTAGTCCTCGTCCCATTCTTTAAAATAGGGTTTAAATCCCATCAGATTCGTCATATGTAAGGGTGTAAAGAGCCCTTACATTTAATTTAAAAACACCAGATAGAACATTTAACCAAAAACACTGAAAACACTTACAGGGTGTAAAGAGCCCCGATATTAAAATTAAAAATTAAAAAAAACACAAAAATATGAATGAAAAAGAATGGCTTCTCAACACCAACATTTTTCTTTTGTCTCCCTTATTTTATTTATGCACCACCGGGGAAACCGGATCCGCCGTTAAGCAGCACATCATTCACGCCAAATCAGCAACAGTACTACTTCTTACACCGAACCTCTTTCGGAGGTCTTCATATATGGTACACTCTTCCATTAGATGCTTCACTGTAACTGCTTTATTACAAACACTGCACGTTGGTCTTTCTTCACCCGTTAACAAATATGAATTTGTTATTTGCGTGTGATCGATTCTAAGTCTGGTCACCTATACTTGTTGTCGGCGCGTCAGCTTCACATCGCTCTTCCATTTATATGGAGAAGTTTTAACTGAGTTTAATTTGGTATTTAATCTTCTCCAATCATTACTATACCGATTTCTTAGTCTATTGGTTAGACAATTTTTAACATCTGCCACTCGTACAAATTTCATCCAAATTATGCCTTTCTGCCTTTCTGGCAGCTTCATCTGCATTTTCATTCCCTGCAATACCAGCATGCCTTGGAGAACATATAAATACACATCGCTGAATTCATTGATTTTAAACGTACAAATGTTCAGGATGTTCGTAATAAGGACGTTCTTAATGTCGTTGTTCAGAATTGCAGTAAGTGCACTTAGAGTGTCGGAACATATTAGCACTCTTTCTTTGCAGTAGTGTTCTGAGAAGCGAAGAGCTTGCTGTGTGGCAGTAAGCTCTACCGTATAAATACTAGCCATATCTGCCAGTTTGCAAAAATGGGCTTTTCATTTACATATATGGAGCATCCAACACCATGTTCGGTTTTAGAACCGTCAGTATAAATTTTAATGAATTCTTCTAACTACTGACGGTTGATAAAAATTCCAGTTGGATGATTACTGCTGGCTTCTTTTTTATTTCTGCACAAGAGTGATCCAGTCTTGCGTTTACCGCTGGTAAAAGCCATGGCGGTATTTTTCTTGTAGAAATTGCTAATGTCTCTTGTAAAGCAATTTCATATTTCCTTGTCAATTCGTGATACCTTATTCCGGCTTGTCTAGAATAAGTAGCACGATGTTCATATAATACAGCCAAAGGATTATTGATAAAAATGCTGTTATTAATATGGGTAGAGAAGGCCCATATATTTGCTGCATATTTCAGCAATAGGATCTCTCTTCTATATTGTAGTGACATTATTCCGGCTTTCGACATTAGACTAGTAACCGGACTTCTACGGAATGCGCCTGTGGCACGCTGTTATCTATTACGTCTAACTTTTGTAAATGCGACTTTCTAGCGGATGAGTATACAATACATCCGTAGTCAAGCTTCGATTGAACTAATGTTTTATACAGCTTCAGTAATATTCCTTTATCTGAGCTCCAACTGATGTTAGATAAACATCTTATAATGTTTAGAGGATTTTGCATTTAACACTCAAATCCTGTATATGTAATCCCCGTGTAAGGGATTTATCTAGTAATAGACTTAAAAATTGTACATTGTTCTTTGTGTAGTATACGATGGTCATCGATGGTCAAAATAGGACTTCGGTGAGAGGAATTCTCTTCCTACAGAATTGCATACAGCACGTTTTCTCTGGTGAAAATTTGAAACCATTGTTCCTCGCTACTTCATTGAGGGCGATTATCGCTCGTTTCAATTTGTACTTAACAAAAGATATAGTTTTGCTGGCATATACAATTGTCAGATTATCAAAATAGACACTTTTGAAGATTTCTACTGGAATGGCTAATATCAGTTTGTTAATGGCGATCGTGAACCAGGTACCATTGAAAGGCGAGCCTTGTGGTATCCCGTTTTCCAATCATTTTTTTGTTGAACAAAATATGTGGACACGTACTTGAAAAGATCCTTCATTCATATAGTAGCTGAGTAATACTCGAAGATTGCCGCCAATGCCCCATTCATGTAATTGAAGTATTATTCCATGACGCCAGGTCATATCGAATGCCTTCTGCTGGCCAAAGAAGACTCCAACACAATATTTTATGGTGATGAAGCTGTTCTATATTATGTTCTCTAAATTAATCATTTGTTCAGTAGTTGAATGTATTTCTTGAAATCTGCTTATATGAGGATATGAGATTTTCTTTTTCTAAAATCCAAACGAGTCGATTATTTATTATTTTTAAAAATATTTTTCCAATAGCGCACGTCAAAGAAATAGAAGGGTAACTATTGGGATCTGTTAGATTTTCATCTTTTTTTTGAACTGGAACAGTATGTGCCTTTTTCCACTGCTGCGGGTACACTCCATTCCACCATATTTGATTATATATTTCTAACAATCTACTTTTTGTAGTGGTATTCAGCTGCCTGATCATTTCATAATGAATGTCATCCGGACCAGCAGCTTTGTTGCCGGCTTTCTCCAACGCTTTCATAAGCTCATCTATCTTGAATGGTACATCATATGAATAACTAACTTATTTCCGTTCCGAAATTTAGTAGACCCTTAAGTTCTGTTTTTTTGTCTTAAAATATTCATCGTAGTTGCCGTTTTCTGGCTTTTCCGAAATGATTGGCTAGTAACTCTGCATTTTCGTTTGCAGTATATCTAACAACATTATCATATTGAAGGCAAGATATGGAAGTAAAGTTTGTACGCCCTCAAATCACCCTCTCTTTCTTCTAAACGCCTGATGCAGTCGTATTTCTGTTAATGGATGATACGTATTGCTGCCAGGATCGTTTTTAAGCATCTATCATTAGTCTTTTTGCATACGCCCTGTACATTTTAAAGGCAATTAGATTTTCTAACGTTGGACGTTTCTTAAAAGCATTATTTGCAATTTTCTTTCTTTTAATATCTTCACTTTTTTCATCGTTCCACCACGGAACGGATCGCTTCTTGAGTTTCCCGGATGTTCTGGGAATATATTTGGATGCCGAGTCAAATATGGCGTTAGTTATAGCATCGTTATTTGTATTTTGATTAAAAATAATTAAAATATCGTCAACGTATCTTTCACATAAAAGGATTTGGTGATTTTTAAAAATGTTACGTAAAAATGTATTTTCAAACTCATCCATGTATGAGTAAATATCTGCCGTGACGGCTGATCCCAATATAAGTCCTTTTTCTTGCTGGTAGTGTTTGTTGTTGAATTTAAAGTAGTTACAATCAGAGCATAGTTTAAGTAAATCGGTCGTTTCATTTATCCATTCAATATGTAAATTTGATTTAGATAATCGGTTATATAACACGGTTAATACAATACAATATCCAAATACATTAATGCTAATATTAAGTTTCAAATCCAAGCGACTCAAAATACAAAAAATAAACGCCAACTACTTAGGTTAAAAACTGAAATTAAAATATTTTTTAATAAAAAACAAAATTTTAATACTAAATTATATTTTTTGCAAGCGGATCTAATGTATGAATTGGGTTATGTAAGTTTTCAAGAGTTATTGATTACCGATTTCAACTTTAACATAATGAACAGTAAGTATACAGAAATGAACAGGAAATTTTTTAACTTGATTGATAACAGATTAAAACTAGGAATAAACAAGTACATAATACATCTAATCAAACGCTTACTTTCGGAGATAATGTTTTTAACACAACAAAGATTAATTTCAATGAAGAAGAACTAAATGATATAAAAACCGAGTATAAATTTAATCTACCTACTATAAATAAAAATAGAGTCGTCAAACAAACCATAATAGACAGTGAAAATAATATTTTCAAAATCAATAATAAAGATAAAAATAAAATTAAGAATCAATTCGTCCAAATGATAGATATCAAAAACAATAAACATTCAGGATATATGTATAAGCACGGTAATTATAATAATTTTAATATTTGTAAAAATATAAAAACTAAACTAAAATTATATAGAAAACCAATGCAAAATAACATCATAATAAAGCTAATTCATCTCATCCATGATGTCAAAAATGGCACCTTTTTATTCTTTAATCTATAGAGCTATTAAATATCTCAGATACAATTTAAAACTACATTCCGAAATAAACATTATAAAGACTATAGTAGTAATAAATGATTACAACGAACAACCGATCAATAAATTATAGTTTAAAATTAAAAAGTATATATATATATATATATATATATATATATATATATATATATAAAAAGATAACATAAAATTATCACACAATGACTTAGAAAAATCTTATATAAAAATAGAATTTAAACAATTTTATAAATATTTTGATAAAATATATAAAACCTATAATGTAAAGACAACGTACAACAGCAACAATAAAATAATAAATTTTATAAACAATAATGATCATACTAAAATAACAAACTCCAAAAATACAAATATCGTACGTTTTGACCTTATGTTTCAGGACTGATCAAGCCGATTTTCTTGAAAAACTGCTCAAGTATTTCTTTTAATGGGGCATTATTTTTTTTTCAAATTTTGTTATGAAAGGAAATCATGGAACACCCGATTTGATTTTCTTCAGAGGCATTTTAGAGAAAATCTATTAAAGCGAATTTGTTACCTGCAATGCATATGTAAATAATCCAAAACAAGTTTTTCATAAATCAACTCCTACCTCTTAAAATTAAATCATATATTGATTGTTCTTTTGTTCTACCTTCTTCGGTTTAAATATTTTTTAAAGTTATTTTACGTTTATACTTCATATAAAATTTCTTGAGCTTTCAAGAAATATCTACAACTTAAAAACAATTATCGACCTAAAATGAAGAAAGGTTTTTATTTTATTTTCTTTCTCTTATTTTAGCCTTTATTAAAGGGATTGTTAGAGATAAAGAAAATTTTACTTAAGGAGATTTTTAAGTTATACAAACTTTTTAGAAAAGTTTTTCTAAAAATCTGTCCCACTGCTGAAAAATATATTGTTTTTCTTTATTGTATCTTCTTATTTTGCTCTAACTTTTAATTTTTATAATTAATAGGCGTGATAATCGTGCAATACTTTGCCAGTTTTTTTCTTTCCGGTTAAAAGATTGGTTAATATTACCAGATGTATAGCCTACAAATGCATATCTATACTGTTATAATGTTTGTTTGTTTGCCTGTGATATTAAAACCTACCGAACCGATCCGAGAAACTCACTTTTTAAAACACGCTTTTTTTTGGGGTTGTATACTATTTGGTAACTACCTATCAATCTATACCTTCAATCCTTTGTGATAATAACTTACGATTAATTTAATAACATGTAATAAATATAAAACCTGATTAAGTTAAACGCGATCCTATAGGTCCACTTAACCTAATGATTGTTTACTCTTATAATCCCTTCCAAAACACTCATCGATCAGCACGGGAATAAATATATAATTATTTATACAGACATTGTATATTTTAATATTTTGGTTATTGTTTTGTATGTTATCAACGGTATATTAAATAATGAACATAAGATAAATAACTTTCACGACATTTCGCTTGTAATCCTGAACTTTGTCTAGTTCATAAACAAACATACTGTAACAAGACCGGTATAACGAACCTGAGTAACGGATTCCTGCCGGTTAAGAAGAAAGTAGAGTATAAAATAATAACGGAAGGAATCCAAAAGCGGACTAAAATGAATCTTTTTTCTAAGGCTAACAGGTCCCTTTAACAATAGTTGTTTGTAATACTACCCACTGACACGCCTATAATAGATTTTGTTCCGTGAGAAGAATTACCGGACCAGAGTAGGAATTCATGAGAAAATGTTAGGTCTCTGACGATCATTCTCACGCTTCAACTCGGGTCTGGTTCTGCAGCTGAAGAGGATAAAAGTATAAATACTCTAGGAAAGACAAGATAAGTTTTAAGCAAGCGTATTCTGCGAGGAATATTTTGCGAGTAGTGTATGAAGCGAGTATAACCGAGTACCGCTATTGTAGGATGGCGTTATCTGTTAACGTGTAGTATTGAAAGGTGCAGGTTGTGTTCGCCGTGACGTCTTAAGCGTTTCAGAACATGAATACAGGAAGATGTTTGGTAAGTTACCGACTGACAATTAGAGAAAGCGATTGTGTTAAATTCATTCATAAAATATAGGGTAGTTTTATTTACGAACAAGAAAGGTATTTGCAGCTAAAGAACCTTAGACTAATCTTATCTTCCTAGTAATACAATACCGGTCGTTAAAGGTGTAAATATTAGCGGTCAATATAATGTCTTTCGTCAGTATGACTGATTTCTTGTTTTTATGTCGAACTAACTGTAAATGAATCCTAACCTTACTTTAAATTATATTTTTTAGGTGATCATTGTTTATTATTACTGACATTTATTATTATTTGTGGTTTTGTTTACTATTATTGTTACCGTTATTGTCGTTCATTAATATTACTATTGTCATTATTATTATTATCGGTCTGTATTATTTTACTTATGTTTATAACCTAATAAATTATAATTATATAAACATTTTCAATTGTTAATCTCTTAATATCCTGATCGAGCCGCGAACACTCAACAATATTATATTACGATAAATGTCCTATGAACTATACCTAGATTTGTTAGGATTAAGCTTTTAGGATAATTTGTTTATCGGTTTAATATATGACCTTACGTCATAAAAAAGGTGCTGATACTAAAATATAGTAGCAATATGTAATTATTTTTTTTTGAGCTGATTATTATTTTTCTTATGTTTTATGCTAATGTTTTTCGTGAATTAATTACCTTTCTTAAAAATCAAGTTATATTTTTATTGAAATAATAAAATCTATTTGTAATTTTGATAGATAATTCGCCAAAAACGTTTGGTTAAAAAATTTGGAAAATAATAATCAGTGGCATAAAAAAGTAAATATTATTTTGTATTATACCTGTACGTATATTAAGGGAAGCGTAGAAAAAAGATCACACGTGCGCTCGCACACACACACACACACACACACACACACACACACACACACACACACGCGCGCGCACACACACACACACACACACACACAAACACACACACACAAACACACATATATTTATTAGGATTTTTTAAAAATAAAAATTAACTTTCAAAACATGTTCTATATTCAGAGACCAGTAATAAGTTGTATAAGTCCCTTATCTTTCAAAAGAAATATATAATAAATTAATTCACTTTTAATATTTAAAGATTTTGAAATTCTAACCGATATTTTTTTTTATAATGTACAAGTTAAAAAATAAATTAATATTTTCATGTTTGAAAATCAGTGTCAAAAAATAAAAACTGTTGCAGTGACACTGTAACGCTTCTGAACAAACCGTTCCTTTCTAAAACCTTTTCACCTACAGTACACGAGTAAAATATCAATCTACCAAAGCGTTTTCCCCCATTATTTTAATTATTATTTCGTCACAAAATATTAAAAAAATTTTAGATCGAATTAAAAGAAAGAAAATCATACATGAATATCAAAATTCAGGCCCGGTTTGTAAAAGGAATTTAATAATTATATCTTCAATCTTGGTTTCACTTATTTCTCAATTCGAAATGAATATAAATGAAAAGTTAAAACACAGACAATGAAAAACTGTTATAGATATATATACAGAAAAATTACAAAATGACAAGGATATCCTTTTTTTATATCAAATAAATTATATATATAAATAGAATGAAGGTGTTAGCCGAACTGAAGGGACTGATTTAGGTCTACAAACAAACAAAACGTTCATAAGGACAAATACCCCATCTCGCATCATTTTCCTGTTGTCACCATTTTGTTTTATTTCAATAAAAATGAATATCTTAAGAAACAATTGAGGTATCTTAATGAAATTGTATGCAAATGAACCCGGCAACAACTTTTACAAAATAAATAAGTTTGAACATTTTACGTATGAAAATACCAAAACGACAGTGATTTAAACATTTTTAATCATTAATAGATTCTTAAATATTAGTTCTATCGAACTATGTTTTACAAAATAGAATTTTAAGCATTTTATTGTGAAGAAAGTGACACCGTTAATTCTTATCGATTGATAAAGAGCTATGATACGGCTAGAATTGTTTAAATGGGTCACAAATAATTCTGTCTGATAATCTGTGGCTGATTTCACTTCATTCTCTATCCGAGTTAAAAAAAAATAATGATGTAATTCTTATTATTAGAAATAAAAGAAGACGCAAAAACATAAATTTAAATGGTAGCCATTTTGAAATTTGAGCGAGCGTCAAGAGAGACACGATGACGTCGGACAGATGCTAGTTACTGAATTACAAAGATAGAAAAATAAAAATAAAAATATGTTGCTTAAATAACGCGGTAAAAAGTAGCCTATGTTCATCAGCGATAATGTCGGCTTCTAATGGAAAAAGAATTTTTCAAATCGGTCCAGTAGTTTCGGAGCCTATTCAATACAAACAAATAAACAAATCTTTCCTCTTTATAATATTAGTGTAGATTTATTCTTTAAACATTAATGAGTATTTAAGCGGTCAAAAATCGATTGTAAATCTATTTCTACAACTAGAGAACCATTTTCTATAAAAACAAATTTAACCTTTTGATAAAGCTTGTCAATATCTCATGTGAATTATTATCATACGATAATTTCTCCGTGTAGTTAGTTACTACCTTGCGTTTATTCAATAATGTAGTTATTTAAAGTTCACCGACTAACTTTTCCAATTTTTTGCGTGTATTATTAAAAATTTATAATTTTCTTTGAAATATTTATTCATCTAAATCCATATATTATCTAATAAATAAGGAATGTAAAATCTAATAAAATAAGGAATCTAATAAATAATAAGGAATTATAATGAATTTTCAATTTATAAACGATTGCCTACTACAGTTCATACTCCCTCATTCTTATCATTTGATAACTTAATCTTTAGCCTAAAAATTCTTGATAAATATTTAATTAATTATTGCAAAAAAATGTTTTAAGTATTATATATATTGTCGTCAAATGGCTTCGACAGCTCGTTGTAATTCATAACCTTGTGATGACCCTGAAAAGGACCTTTTTTGTGTTAGTTCTGAGAAGAGCTGTTGGGTCCGGAAGCTGGTCTCCGGCGAAGACGGGGAGTTGCGTCCATGGAAGTCCGACCAGGCTTTCCCTCAGCGTCAGTTGGGTCCCCACTACAGCGTGGCAGTGGTGCCCCCAGAGCCCTGCAGTGTCGGGTCGGCGTCGGTCGTCCTTCGCCGGCGCAGCCGAGGCGGTTCTCCCCGAGCGATCCCACGCTGGGCCGGCTCCTGCTGCTGAGTCCGCCGGCCTGGGCGATTAAAGCCTGGGGAGCTGGAGCTGGAGCGGGAAGGTAGCTTCCGCATCCAGTGGGTCCCTCGGCGGGCCGGCCAGGCCTGATGCTCCGCCGTGGATATTAGCATCCGCCGGGAGGTCCCACGTTGAGCGGTCAAGGAACTTCTGTCTTTTTCCATCTTCTTCTTGGTCTTCTCCAGGTGGTGGTCGACGATGAATTGAAAATTCACTCTCGTGCACGCTCTTTTATTGGAGCCTGAAAGTGGTGGGGCCGCAGAACAGCTATGATGGGAAAACTGCGTTGTCGTCTGTGCGGCGGTAATGATGCTTGTATCAGCGTGTCCGTATACTGTGCGTCAGCTCACATCTGAGTTGCTATATCCTGTTCGTCTGCCGCTATTAAATTAGGCATATATGTGGTAACAATATAAAAGTTTATTAATCTATGATATACGCTTCGTTTTTAATCAATTTATCTCAACGTTTACATATTCATTCTCTACATAAAGAACTTTTTTAGTGCCCATTTTCATAAAATATTAATATTTATAATAATGTCATTATTATTTTAATGTTTTCTTTTTATTCCTTTTTAGCTTATAGATTTTTATTCCCATTTATTACCAATGCGTGGGGTGAGATGTTAAATGTCTGCATGCATGTCAATAAAACTTATCTTTAACCCACTTATCGGTTTGTATAATCTACAAAGCGTATTACTTGATGAATCATTAATGATACTTCTCTAATGTATAAAAAAAATAGAGGTGAACCTATAATGAACTTTGTGGTATAACAGCAAATACATTGATAAACTAGAACCGGTAATTTCATACTGCTTCTTCTACCTCTTGATTTATCTCAACAGATCGTTTCATTTCCTTTCTATAATTCATCGGCTGCATCTGTTATATAAATATAGTCGAGGTTTTGTAGAAGTAATTAAAAATGTATACAGCTTTCGACCGTGCGACAAACTACTTTCTATAGTTCTTTTTAAACCTACGGTTTGCTAATAACGGAACGGAACGGAAGAATGGCGGGATTTTCAATATTTCTCCCTACAGATCGCAGAGCCTGGACAATGCCCTTGCTGCTGTATCTTTCTATTATCGGGCGGATTTCATCGGTTATTTAATGGCGGTTATAAATTTTAAGCTTTAATTATGGATGGATTTGGTAATTTGCGTTCCGATCCGTATGGACCAGCGTGAAATTTATTTACTGGCTCTGACAATGAGAGACTAAGCTTTTGAGCCTAGTAATCCCGGCGTGATTCTCCTTCAGTCCATCCTCTGAAGTCCTTTCGGTACCAGCACCTATGGGCTAGTAGGAGTGCCTCTAACGGAGCCCTAGTTATTTGAAGGGAGAAATGCTCCCCGTTCTCCGGGGGAGTCGCATATGCTGACTAAATGAAATTGTGGTCTCTTCGTGGGACGTTGTGGGGTGTTGTCTAGCTTTTTATAGTTTTAACAGAGTTTAATTGCGAAAACCAGCCGGAATTTTCGCGCGGTTTCCAATTATAGGTTACGCAATATAGAGGCTCGTAAGCCTGGTTTGTCATTATTTGACTCTCGTACCGCTTCTTCACGTTGGTTCGTTTAATACGGCATCAGGCTGTTTTCTTATACCCTGTGGAGTACAGTCCTCTCGGCAGATGTCCCGGAGATGGCCGTGTTCGGACATGGCCGCTCTCCCGAACATGCCTGCGCCACCCTCACCTCGGATACGGTGTGTAGGGATACGGTCACTAGGCGGGATTTTCTCCCGCCTAGTGACCGGAGGTGTCGAGGAATTTCCATCGCTAACCTCCATGGTGGCAGCTGCTGTTTCAGAGCAGCACCTAGTAGCGTTCAGCTCCTCGGAGGGTTGATCATCCGAGGTGACCGACCTACGCTTTAGAAGTTTTCTTGCTCCCAAGCCGTTATTCTCTCCTCCATCAGAAAACTCCGGAGTGGGACAATGAGAGGGAGGAGGACGGGTTCGGATAAGATAGCTTTCCATTAAGAATGAATCGTCCGAAGAGTACTGCTAAAATTTAAATTAATATTAAGTTTTTAACTATTTTTGACTTCGATGGAAAGTCTGTCGTAGAAAATTTAAAATAAAAAGTAAAACCGTTAAAACTAGAAGTAATTTAATATTATATAATCAAATGATTTATTATATTATATTTAATTTACATAAAGTCCAATTTTATGGCTTAATTAATTAAATTAAATTAAAATTAACTTATATGAAGTTAAATTAAATTAAGTAATATCAATTTAACAAAATATAATATCAGAGTTATTATATTTTATAAATATAATATTAATATTTATAATTTAATTAAATTAAATTAATTTAAGAATTAGGAATAAAATTACTTGTAAATGTTCAATATTATTCACTAATAATAAAAACTTATAGATATAAATAAAATTAGAAAGTTTTTAAACAAAGGTTTAAAACTTATCCGGTCGTTGACTATAGCTTTGGTACGTGGCTGAGATCCTAGGTAGGCGTCCTAACGGGATGTTGCCCACATCACGTGGTCATGGACACAGGTAGCCGGAAACAAAGCAGAACACCAACCCAAAGCACTAGTAACACGCACTAACGAAGCAGCACTATTTAACCCAACCTTTCACGTTCACTTCTCAACAGAGGCTGTTTGCTAATAATAATTTATTACTTTCTTTAAGATGCAGTTCTACTCTAATTAAAACTTCCCTTTCGAAGAGTTTTACGAAAGATAAAAATAAATGTTTAGTTACTATCTCATTTTATCATTAATTTATATGTAAAAGTTTAATTTTGATTTTCTAATTGTTCAGATCTTCCCATAAGACAATAATCCTATTATAGGTTCTGCTACTTAATTCCTGAAATATTTCAGTATTAAACATTTCATTTATACAAAGAAATTTCTTATTTCTTATAGACATTAGTAAATATCTTTGTAACTGGTTCTAAGAACATTCTAATATAGGTTTTTTGGGAAATACGTTTATAGGTTTTTTTGGGAAATAAGTTTTTTTTTCATTAAAGTAGCAATACCTTTTCCTCATTTAAGACTATCCATATCACCGGATTAAGATTTTGATGACGGTTTTAAACCATTTTCACGTTTTAATCATTCTGATCTTCCTTTGAATAAATTAGTTATCATTTAATATATCTTTGTTTATCTTTAATTGTGTTAGTTTCTTTTAAGAAATAAATTTTTCTCTTAAATTTAGTAAATCGGTAAATATCAATTTGTTTCTTAATAAAATATTATTCAAACTTGATTTTGAATCATCTCGATTGTTCGGGTGCAGCTTATCAAGTTCTATTATATTATTGCGAATATTGTTTCTTTATTTTCCATTCGAGAGCTATATTATCTTATATCTACAATGTTGTTAAGTTTTAATATCATGTTTTCTTCTTATTTAAAATATTGTAATGGCAGCCTTGATTATTGTAATTCTTTTTCTCAACGCTAAAGATCAGCTGATTCGATTCTAGACTCAGTACACAAGATGATATGTAGTGGGACGGTAACGTACAATCCATTAAGGAATTCAATCAATCATTTACATTAATTCTATTCAATATACTTCAAATACTCAAAATATTATATATATTATTAATATTCAATGTGTTATATCTAAACTGAAATCAAATTACAACAAACAAGACTACCAAATATAACTAATCAAAAATGTATTCTACAAATCAATAAATACTACATAAACTCAATATGGATTCGTCTACTTATTCAAACTTCAACTAATCAACATTATTTGGTCCTCCAATCCGGATATTCAACTTCAGCGACGTATTCGATACGACGTATTTAAGATTTATTTAAAAAACTATTCAAAATGTTTTCATATATTATCCTAGTTCACCGAGTCTAACCTACAAACACGTACAGCTACTCCATTTTGGCTAGGCAAATATATCACGGCCAAGTTCAACTATCTACGAATACGACAAGCTACGAGTATCAACATTCATCATATGCGTAACCCTTTGTTCATCTTATTAATTGTTTTTTTTACTTTCTTATTATTATGTCTAATTTCTTATTATTAATATTTAAGTTAATATAATTAAATTCAAAATGACTGACAAGGAATCAGTCAATGGTAAGACTTTGCAGACTAATAGCCAGGAACTTATTAAAAATGTAGCATAATTAAGGCATCAATCACACGAATCCAGGGTTGCTGATAATTTGAACCCCCAAAATATGAAATATATTCTTAACAAATAAAATTAAGAAATTTATTAGAATTACAAGTTAAATATGATGACATTCAGTCTCACTTGGAAGCTATTGATGATGATACGACTGAAGACAGAATACAAACTGAAGATAATCTATGTAACATAGAATGTAAATTAAAATCATTGTTAGATAAAATGTCTATAAAACCTCCTGATAGATCAGATCTTACCGATATTAAACCAATTACTAATAATGAAATGCAGTTTTTACGGCCAATTAAATTGCCATGTTTTAGTGGAAATTTACTTGAATGGCAGCATTACTTTAATACATTTAATGACTTAATTCATTCTAGAAATGACCTATCCGATATTCAAAAATTATACTACTTACAGTCATCTGTGAAGGATGAGGCTCTTAATATCATCAAGAACTTACCAATTACAAGGGAAAACTATTCAGTTGCTTTAACTCTTCTTAAAAAAAGATATGATAATAAATACATAATCTCTGTTCATCTTATTGAAAATATTTTAAAAATTGGTTTCATTGAGAAAGAATCTGCAGATAATTTAGATCATTTTATTAATAAAATTAATTCTTGTATAAGTTCATTAGAGGCAATGAATTTACCTGTAAATCATTATGAACTCATTGTTATGCAATTACTAACATCAAAATTAGACAAAAATACTTTTAAAAAATGGAAGGAAAAACTTTCTAATGAAAACTTTCCTAATTTAAAAAATTTTGTTGAGTTTCTTAATAATAGAAGACAAATACTTGAAAATGTTGCAGCTAAACTTGAGTATAATTCGCAATCAAATAACACCCACTGTATTAACAAACAAGTATTTAACAAACCTTTTAAAGATAAAGGGAAATATAACAATATAAATAAAAATTACAGAAGAAATTTAATTAGTTACCATGTAAATTCAAAAATTATTCAATGTACTATGTGTAAATCCGATCATTATTTATATACATGTAAAAAATTGAATTAGGAGGATCTCCTCCCTTAAGCAAATATAACTTCAAGCTACCCCTAACTGTCTTGATTTAACAGATAAACACAAGGAATTTTTAGTCCAGAATAAGTGTTGTTTTAATTGTTTTCGAACAGGTCACTATGTTAATAATTGTATGAATAAGCATGTATGTAAAACATGTTCCAAAAAGCATCATTCCTTAATCCATACAGAGGAAATTAATAAATCTAGCTCTAAGCCTGAAAATAATACTTATCGTGCATTAAAATTACAAACAAACAAAAATATTCTATTGTCTACCGCTGTGTGCAATACTGTGGACAAACATGGAAATTATCAGACATGTAGAGTGTTGCTTGATTCAGGCAGTCAAGCCAATTTCTGCACAATGGAATTTGCTCATAAACTTAACTAAACTTAACTTAACTTAACCTTAACAAAAAATAATCTTCCAATTTCTAGAATTAATAACTCGTTATGTCAATCAAACTACAGTGTCACAGTTAAACCATACTCTTGCTATGAAAACTTTACATTAGACATTGTGTGTGCTGTATTACCGAACCTAACTGACAATATTCCTGCTGAATCATTTTATTCATCTCATCTCAATTTACCTGAGAACTTATTTCTTGTGGACCAAAACTTCAACATTTCTTCTAATATTGATATCCTTTTAGGTGCACAGTACTTCCTAAGCCTTATTCTGCCGAATAAATTTGTACGTAACCAGCATTTTCCCTTGATACAAGAAACAAGTTTAGGATATATATTAGCTGGAAACCTTCCTTTAAATGTTACACGCAACAATTCCGTTTCTTCTTTTTTCATTCGTAATGACAATAAACTTCTTTCATCACAGAAAGAAAAATTCTGGGAAGTAGAAGAACCTATTTTAGTCAAACAAACCTCTCATGATAACTCAATATGTGAAAGGAATTTCATAGAAAATACAATTAGAAATAAGGATGGTAGATTTATAGTTACGTTACCTCGTAAATCAGATAACATAAAACTTGGTGATTCTCTTAATAACGCCAAAAATAGATTTTTGTCTTTAGAACATAAGTTTATTCAAGACCCCAGTTTTAAGAAGGAATACTCTAATTTTATTAATGAATATATAAACCTAGGTCATATGTCTGAACTTAATTCAAAGGATTTATTGATATCTGACTCAGAAGTTTTTTATCTACCTCATCACGCTGTTTTCAAGGAAACAAGCTTAATTACCAAACTAATAGTTGTGTTTGACGGCTCAGCCAAATCCAGCAATGGTCTATCTTTAAATGATACACTAATGATAGGACATACGGTTCAACAAGACTTATTTTCTATAATTTTAAGATTTAGAGTCCATAATTATGTTATCATATCTGATATCACAAAAATGTACAGACAGATTCTAGTTACTCAAAAGGACAGTAATTTGCAAAGAATTCTGTGGCGTGAAAACCCTAACAAGACTTAAAGCATTATGCCTTAAGAACAGTAACTTATGGTACAACTAGTGCCTCATTTTTAGCTACTCGTTGTTTAGTTCAAATTGCCAATGATAATAACGATCAATTTCCTAATGCTTGCAGAGCCATATTAAATGATTTTATGTTGATGACCTTATTACAGGAGCTGATAGTGTACATGAAATTAAGCAATTAAAAACTGATGTATGTAACTTATTAAAACAGTATGGCTTTCCCCTTCATAAGTGTTTCTCCGTCAAAATATTGTTTTCTCAACTGATGATACTATACTATTAAACACACCTATATCATTAAATAAGAATGAAAACGTACTTTAGGTATATTATGGAATAATATATGATCCATTAGGTTTCATTGGACCCATTATATTTTTATGCAAACATTTTATACAAGGTCTTTGGCAAATCAAGTGCAATTGGGATGATACTTTACCCGATAATTTACTATCACAGTGGCATATTTTAAACAATCAATTAAGTTTAGTTCTATAAATGTTGACAGATGTGTAAAGTTAAACATTGATAGTAGCATCAAATTCTTTCAACTCCATGGATTTGCAGATGCATCTCTTAATGGTTTCGGATGTTGTGTATATGTTAGAATTACTTACTGTAATGATAAGATTTCATGTAATTTATTGTGTTCCAAATCACGAGTTGCCCCTTTAAAACAAATGACTCTTCTAAGACTTGAACTATGTGCTTGTTTGCTCTTATCACATTTACTTAATCAAGTTACATTAGCTTTAAATGAAAAAATCAATGATTCCATGATTGCACTCCATTGGATTCATGGTCAATCCACCAATTGGAAAGTGTTTGTAGCCAATCGAGTTTCAGAAATTCAACAGTTGACTTCTAATGCGAAGTGGCATCATATTGAATCACCTTCGAATCCTGCCGATATACTCTCTCGGGGATGTCTTCCGGAAAAATCAATTAATTTTGTATTATGGTGGCAGGATCCAAGCTGGCTTTTGCAAGATTCTTCCTGTTGGCCAACTAATCATCACTTTAATTCTACTGAAAAAAATATTGATCCTCAATGCCTTGTTGAAAAACGTCAAACTGTTCAGATATCTCTTTTGACCTCTAATATTACTGATTATACTGAGAAATACTCATCGCTGTCTAAACTAATTTGTGTTTTTACTTATTGTTTTAGATTCATTCAAAATATTAAGCATAAGTCTATTAACGATAGAAAATTTGATGCATTGTCTTCAAATGAATTAGAATTCACTCTTGAATTTTTCATTCATCAATCTCAGTTAGCATATTTTAAGTCTGAAATTAATGATCTTCAAAACCAACGTTTCATTTCGAAACAAAGTAAACTCAGTTCGCTAGATCCATTTTTAGACTATAAAGGTTTACTTCGTGTAGGAGGTAGACTGGAACATTCTAATTTGTCTTTCGATAAAAAACATTAATTAATACTACATCCTCATGCAAACATAACAAGGTTAATCATCCACAGTGAACATTTACGTCTTTTACATGCTGGACTGCAATCAACTCACAGTTCTCTTCGTCAAAGATTTTGGATTGTGAATGCAAATATAGCTATTCGTTCTATAGTTAGGAAATGCCTAAAATGTTTTCGTTTTAATGCTGATAACCAATCTCCAAATAGTTTTAACTATATTTTTCCAAATACTTCTTTCTTCATCTAATTGCCGCAAAACCTCTTCATTTGTCACTTTATCCACCCATCTGATTTTTAACATTCTCCTATAGCACCACATTTCAAAAGCTTCTAATCTTTTCTTCTCAGGGAATCCGATCGTCCAAGTTTCACTTCCATATAAAGCGATGCTCTAAATACATACTGTCGAAAATCTTTTCCTGACATTTAAATTAATTTTTGATATAAACAAATTATATTTCTGACTGAAGGCTCGTTTTGCCTGTGCTTTTTGGCATTTCATATCGCTCCTGCTTCATCCATCTTTAGTAATTCTTCCCAAATAACAAAATTCTTCTACCTCCACAATCTATTCTCGTCCATATTTATATTCAGTGGTCCTTGTCTTTTCCATTTCTATTTTTATATTCAGTAGTGTACATGTGGTAGTTCTTGCGTAGGTCTTCATCCATACCGTTAATTGATTCTTTTAAATCTTATTTCCTCTCAGCTAGAATTACTATATTATCAGAAAATCGTAGCATCTTTATTTTTTCACCTTGCACTGTTACTTCAAATCTTAATTTTCCTTTACCCTCACTAACTTCTAGTCCTACGTAAAGATTAAAAAGTAACGGGGATACGGAACATCCTTGACTGACTCTTTTTTATTACTGCTTCTTTCTTATGCTCTTGGATTGTTACTGACGCAGTTTGATTCCAGAAAATGTTACGGGATTGTTCTTCTACTTGCCTATACTTGAACCCTTATAATTTTAATACTTGTTATTCTATTTATCTATACTTGAATCCTAAATATTTTAAAATGCTGAACTTTTTTTATTCCAGTCTACGTTATCAAATGCCTTTGCTAAGTCTATAAATGCCGAGTATGTTAGTTTGTTTTTCTTTAATCTTCCTTAGTCTATTAATCTCAGCGCTAAAATTGCTTTCCTAGTTCCTATACCTTTCTCCTAACACTTCTAATATCACTTTAATACTTTACACTTTATACTTTATTACTTTATACTTTTCTCCTAATATTTTCTCCTAACATTTTTTCACTCTCCTCTCAATTCTGTACAGAATTCTAGTTAAAATTTTTGATGCATGAGTAGCTAACCTAATTATTTTATATTCTTCACATTAACATACTTCTGCTTTCTTTGGTACTATGACAATAACACTGTTTTTGAAGAATGACGGAACTTCCCGTTTTTCGTAAATATTACACACCAGTTTGTATAATCTATCTATCGCTTCTTCACCTGCTCTGCGCAGTAATTCTGCAGGTATCCCTTCAATCCCAGGAGCCTTTCTTCGAACGCCTAAGTTTGCTTCTACTGATTTGAAACTTTCCTTTTTAACATTCTTCCATTCATCTTCTATATTTTCTACTTTATCTTTTTTATTCAGACTTCTTGCGATGTCCTCCTCAAAAATCTTTTTTACCTTCTCTTCTTCTAGCTTCTCTTTATTCCACTGATTCATCTGACACCTTTTCTTCAGGTTTTTCAACCCCAATCTACATTTCATTATCACTAAATTATGGTCACTATCAATGTCTGCTCCAGGGTAAGTTTTGCAGTCAACGAGTTGATTTCTAAATCTTTCCTTAACCATGATATAATCTATCTGATACCTTACAGTATCGCCTGGCATTTTCCAAGTGTATATTCTTCTATTATGATTTTTAAATTGGGTGTTGGCAATTACTAAATTATACTTCGTGCAAAACTCTATAAGTCTGTCCCCTCTTTCATTCTTTTGCCAGCTCGTATTCACCCACTATCTTTCCTTCCTTGCCTTTTCCAATGCTTGCATTCCAATCTCCAACTATTATTAAATTTTCATCCCCTTTTATGTGTTTAGTTGCTTCGTCAATTTCTTCGTATACAAACTCTACCTCATCATCATCATGGGCGCTTGTAGGCATATAAACGTTAACAATCGCTGTCGGTTTAGGTTTTGATTTTATCCTTCTTACAATGATTCTATCGCTATGCATTTTGAAATACTCTACTCTCTTCCCTATCTTCTTGTTCATTACGTAACCTACTCCTACCTGCCCATTATTTGAAGCTGAGTTAATTATTCTTAAATCACCTGAACAAAATTCGTTTTCCTCTTCCCACTGAATATCGCCAATTCCTACTACATCTATATTTAACCTATTCATTTCCCCTTTTAAATTTTCTAACCTACCAACCATTTTAGACTTCAAACATTCCAGAACTGAATAACTTTAAAGAAACAAAGGTGCAAAGCCTAAATATATATATATAATTAAATCATCATAGTAAATGTGAAAATGGGAGATGTGTTCCTGATTATTTGGAATTCATTATATTTAAACTACTTTTAAATAAAAGGTTTCTATATATGCAAGATTTCATTTAACATACAGACATTAAAGATGAAATATATTAAAAATATATCTCATACTGTTTTACATGAGGATTTATTTTTAATATATTTTATCGTTAGTTTGGTTGATTCAATTATTTTGTCAATTTATGTTATACAACAATGGATACAAAATTAAAACCCATTCATTTTATTATAAAAAAATCCTCGTTTTAAAACGCTTTACCTTAACAAAATAGTTGATTCTTTACTACGTTTAAATCTAACGATTCTAATTCATTAAAATTTCTATTCTAAAATTTCAATTCATTAGAATTGATAATTCGGAAAATTGCCAATTAATACATGAAAAATTTCTGGATTTGGATTTTGATTAGTATCCCATGTAGTATAATTTTTCAACTGTAGTTCAGAAGTATAGGCAAAAAAGCTATTTTATATCACCAAAAGAAACTTGTAATAATGAATTAGCAACTAAAATACACTTTTGAATAATATTTTGTAGGGGTTTTACTGTATAATAATGTTTACAATAGCAGAATTTATCTAAATAATAAATATTTACATAATTCATTTACATTAAGAAAAAAAATCCTAAAAAATATAATGTCACACTCTCATATACCTTTAGCGACATGATTTTGTATACTACAGTTTAACCAATCAGCAAATTGATTGTACTTAAAACTGACTAGACAATATTAACTAACATGACTTTGCAAATATAGGCAGTCAAAATGAAATCATGACTTCTTTCATTAATTAATATACATTCATTCATAAAAAGATATTACGTAGAAAAAATACAATTTCATCAGCTGATAATACAACTGATAAAATAGTTAAATAATAAAATATTGTCAATCGATATAGACAATATCTGTCGATGTGGATTATGACATTGCATTTCCTAAAAGAAGTTCTAGGTTGTTTATTTATGCGTTTCTTTTTATTTATGATTTATATAATAGTAACATCGGTGAGGTTTGAACTGCGGTAAACATCTCGGATGTCGTAGAAAATTGACACTTAAAATTCCGTAATGATCGTTCAGTATCATCATATCAGGCATTGTATCATTACATAGTGCTAATATGTAAAAGGTAATAAGAGAGTATAAGATTTAATAATCGCTTCATTCATAACAAAAGTTTTTATTCACTTTACGATATTTAAGTAGAACTCTTTTTACAAAAAGTTTCAGAATTTTGACTTCAAGGACAATCGTTCAAATTTGTGACTACAAATATAAGGATATCGTTCCGTCACTGAAATTGATTTACACTTCATTACGATTTCCTTTCCCCTTTTTCAAATTAGGTTGATTTTCAGGGAAGGAAAGATCGTTTTGATCTTTGCTAAGCCACGATTGGACGGCAGTTACAAATGGAAAAAACAATATGAGATTCTACCGTTGTATGATGATTTGGCAATGCTGTTTGTTGTAGACGAGTGGTTATAGCTTTTTACTATGATTACAGCCAATACCGACGTAGTACTGGAGTGAGATAATCCATATTACCTCCAGTTCTAGATAACATTGGTATAATTATTCTTGTAATTAATTGAATCTTTTTAAAAAATAAAAGACAAGAAAAAGGAAATTTCATTTTTCAAATTTGAAATAACTTTCTGTATAAAAAACGACTATTAAAAATCTTTCAATTTCTTATTTTCTTTATAAAATAAACTCTGCAACTGTTCAGAATGTGTCCATGATTTTGTAAAATTTCCAAGTCAACTTTTATAAAAAACGTTTTTCTCCATAATCTTAAACAATTTTAATATACACCTTATCAAAAAAGGATCTCTACTGCAGAGTAAAATAATTAAAAACATGATATCATATCTTTATAAGATAGCGTACAAACGAGTAAAAAATAATAACTGAATTTAATTTAACATTCATGTAACGTTTAAAAAAAAGATGATTTCAGAAAACAGCCAGTCTGTGACACTGCAAATAATAAAAATAAAATTAGTGATATTTAATTAATATTCGTCTTGTAGTTTGGGATGTCATGGATCACTTAATTTCATTATGATTCGTTTGTCTCTGCTGATTTAAATATTCCTCCCTTTCCAGTAAAATAGAATTGATTTGAAATAAATATGGCCCGAAATTAATTTTACATTAATTTTGCTTTTATTAAAATATATTAATTTGATCGAAGTAGGCAAAAAATTATGAATTTAGATAAGTGCTCTTACTTCTTGGCATTAAATTAAATAATCTGATGAATCTATAACTTTTTATTTTGTGTAATAAACGAAGAAAATCTTTTACGTTGGGATCCTGCTCATTAAAGTTCGATGTAATTCTAGTAGGGTAAAAAATTCAAAGTTGTGGTCAGCTTTTATCAGTCGTACCGCAGCAAGCTTCTATTTTACAAAAAACTGTTTATTTTTTTTGCAATATTCACAAGGCTTTCTTTTTAATTGGGCTAATTCCATCTTTGTTACCTTTTCATCACTGTTCTCTATATTTTGTAACCTATCGTAAACATTAATAAAAAGAAAATCCTGCTAAACTTACTCGACGGTGCCCCTTACGTACAAAAAAATTTAAAAATGGAAATAAAACAAAATTAAATTAAGTATAATTTATTTAATTTTGAATGAATGTTGTACATTATTATTGTTTTTCGGTTTTTTACATATTAAAGAATCAAACAACATTTAGTATCGTAAAACAAATAATTTTATTAAATAAAATAAATAACAATAATTGAGAATATTACTATTATGTATAAATTAAATTATTAATGATTATTATTTGTTTATAACTTGAAAAAGTTCTTGACACAAATGACTGAAAATAGTAATTTTTTTATTCCTAACTATAAAACGGTTTATTAAAGAGGCATGACTATGTTTTAATTGCAAAACTGTCAATTAAACGTTGTATAAATATAAAACGGGTGGCAAAAGATAGCAAAACTTTTCCGTATTTCAAAAAATATAAAAATACAATTAAATAAAAAATGTTTAAATCTTATTATTATTTTTAATAGTGATAACAGTGTTTTTATCGGTTAAGTTAACCAGACACAGGAAAAATTTGACCCTAAATCGTGAAAATGATCAAAATGTTCAGTACGATTTTTTGATCCTTCTTGACCAAATTACGATTTTACCTCGAAAATTATACGGTGTTAAAAGTATAATTGAAAAAAAAAAATTGTAGTAAACTTTTGATCGCAGTTAACTTCCTTGACCATATGATATATTTATCATCAAAATTAAATTTTATTTAAAGAATAATTTCTAAAAAAAGAAAAATCAAAATTTTAGGAAACTATATACGCGAAAGACTAGTTATTAATAAGATTATATACTAAAAAATGTATGAAAAGAGAATTTTTTAATAGCCGGTTATCTTTTCATAGTGAACTTAGTTTCTTTTGAGTTTAGTAATACCTGAACGGTATACCTTCTACGGTTAAAAAGCATCAGTTTGTGTTTACCGCTGACGTTGAGAAAATGTACAGACAGATTAGAGTGCATGAATCTGACATCAATTTGCAAAGAATCGTGTGGCGATGCTCTCCAGAAGATACACTTCAAACCTACTGTTTAACTATTGTTACGTATGGAACGGCGGCAGCTCCGTTTCTCGCTACACGATGCCTCAACCGACTTGCTACGGAAGAGAAATGGGACTTCCCAAAAGGGGCTGAAGTTACGCTCTCAGACGTTTACGCCGATGATTTACTGACTGGAGCAGATTCCATAACAGACGCTAGGGAGATTCAGGATCAAGTCATCCAGATGCTTCATGGTGGTGAATTTGAACTTAAGAAGTGGTGTTCAAATGACGCGCAGTTACTTCAACACATACCTCAGACTTATCGACACAAAAATTCCACTGTGCATGAAAATTAATTTACTGACTGATGATAATGACATCTAAAATGTAAAATTTTCAAATCTTTTGCGTAAATTATCAATTCATAATCATATAAAGCGCGTTTTGGTATTGTATCAATTATTTTTTTTAATACCACGACCTTTCTTTAATTTTAATATCCCACCTGTTCTTTTAAGCTTCAGTCTACCACCAAATTTAGATTTAAGATTCATTGCATTGGAATCTTTTTCTTATCGTATTTTTTGTTTAGATTTGCCAACGCTTGCGTTTTATTGGTATTAATTACATCTTTCGGTTTAAATTTTGTAGCCGTATATATGGTATTGTTGTACTCATCAACTAAATCTTGCAGCATATCAATCCATTTATATCTTTTTTAATCTAACATTTATTTTAAATTTTTATATTGAGTGCACATAGCGTAATATTTATATTCAGCATCCGGTTCATGCTTGTCTAAAATTATAAGACAATTATTTCTTTCATTCTTGCAGAAAGTGTAGACAAATATGGTGTAATAGCTTAGTGTATATAGCTTTATCTTTAAGTTTCTTTACTTTAACATTTAATTGACCCTTTTGCATTATATGATTAAATTTTGATGAACAGACGAATTGTTTCTTTTAAAATTAGTTCAGTTTCACCTCGTAATCTTTCAGCAATATTTTCAAGTTTTCGTAATTTCAGTTTCAACTAATCATTACCAGTTTCGTACACCTTAAAATCTTTGATGAAATATTCTTTTGATATACAACTCACTAAATTCAAAATTAATTTCTCCTTTAAATAAATAACAATAATTAGTAAATCTAATAGATTACCCTTTCGATTCACTTTATATAAGATATGTTGTTGGCACGAATTTGAGCCGAGTAATTTTTTTGAATAATAATTGATTAATTCTTTAGATTGTTTATTTTCAAACCATTTTTTAAATCTTTTCCCTCAGTCTCGACATAACTTTGTCACGTTAAAAAACTCTGTGTTTGTATCTATAATTAGCTTAAAATCACCAAAAATACCATACGAATTGTTTTCTTCTATTTCTTCATAACATATATTAATTAAACTCATTAGCAAATTTATTTTATAAACGAACATTTTTAACGAAAATAAAATAGTGATTTTTCATATTGTTACTTTTTTATATAGAAATAAAAAAATGTCTTCTAATATATTCGAAACATTTAATAGTTACATTATAGCTATAAAATTAAAAATGTTAATGAAATGAAGCACAATAGGCAATATAAAATTACAAAAATTGTGTTAACAAACACAAAAATTGGTGAAATCAATTATTACATCAATTGAAGGTTTCGGGAAAATAAGCTTTAATAATCCTACACAATCAGATTCGAATGAAATCAAACAATCCACAAATCTTTATACTTATAAGGAGTTGGAAAAAAAATGTTTAATGGATCTTAGTTATCATGATGTGGAATTTACACGCGGTAAATGCGTGTATGCTCCGTATTAAGTTATTTATATTTAGAACGTTATCGCGTAATTGCGTCGTGTTTGAAAAAATAAAATAAGATCTCGTTGTAACGAAACTAAAGAAATCGTTGAAGACCTTTTTTTTAATTATATTCACCATATATTCATTGATTTTTTTCATGACCATATGGGAGTGTATCTATATTATTTTCCAATAAAATTCTTTTATCATTATATGGAAAGAGATTTTTTACATTGTTCAATCGAGTAAATTTGATGATCTAAACTACGTAATCATTCTGTTATGTAATATGAAATATTTTTATTAAAAAAACATTCTTTCTGCTTTTCGTGATCTAAAGCGTTCAAATTATGATCGAGAACCTTTGTTTAATTCCTTTGGCTGCTTTTTTTTGTTCTACATGATATTCATTTCTTCCCCAAAGTAAGGAATACATTTCATCTCTTAACCCAACAAATTCATAGATAGACTCCAAAATTTCATCTTTTAAACGATCTATATCGTATTTATTCGATGCGTAAACATATTTTGATCTTTGATTCAGGAAAATTTTGATTTTCGTCTTTAAAATTTTCATCTTTGGATATAATTCAGTATAATAACGAATCTGTATCTGTCATTAAAAGTTTTATGTTTTCATGACCGTACCTAGATAAGAAATGATTATAATGATAATCATACATGATTAATTTAGCTAAATCTTTTACAGTTAAACCCACATATATGGGTTTGTTTTTAATTATATATTTTTCTTCAACATTGATATTCCAGCACATCATTTCCGTAAATATAATGAAACTTTTGGACTCGCGTTTAATTTTTTAAATTTTGATTTGTCATCGATCAAACGCTTATAGATTATTTTCTTACATTTTCAACAATTTTTCCATATACATTGTTGATTAATAGTTTATAAACTTTTTTCTATCTCATCTTTTGTACTACACCAACGCATGAAAATATTTCTCAACATAATCTTTCAACCATGGATATTGATTAAAATAAACGGATCTATGTATTTCCAACAACACCAGACCCTGTTGAAGATACAATTTTAACGTTCTGTAATGTAGAACGTATTTGTGTTTATCTTCCAAAGTACACAGTAATTTTTTACACGATACACGTTTTTCATCGTTAAGAAACGGAGAGATCGTACTACTGGGAATGGATTTTTTCTCTGGCGTGAGTGGATGATCTCTATGCTATTCGTGTAAATATTTAGGATATGCTAGATCAATTTCTAAAATATAACCCGTCTCAGCAACATCGTTTAGGCTGCTTAGCAGATATTCAATTTCTTTTACGTCACACTATCTGAATCCGTCTACAGGTAACGGTTCCATCATTCATTTCCCATAAAGAGATCAAACATCTTAATATTTAATTAATTTTATTAGTTTATTTTTATCATAAGTATCTTCGTGAATCGGATCGTTTGCCATAGCATACCGATTGGGAATCATTGATACACTTCCGCGAATATCTTTTTCAAAAAACAAATGCATATCAGGATCTGTAACGAGTTCTAATTGTATTTTCGTGGCCTTTAAAGCGGCAAACCATGATAAATGTGGAGCAGATATATAATTACATGCATCTAAATTGTTTATTTCAATCATTTTATTACGAAAACTTTTAAATACATCAACCAAAATCATGACGTCCAATTTCATATAGAAATCATGATACTCACCTAGCGTGTTAATTTTAATACGATTCCAAACGTTTTGCGCATGATTATAATCTGGTTGAGATATTTTTTTTCTTTAAATCATCATAAAACGCTTCGATGGGAGGTACTTTTGTTTCATAGAAAACAGATGCTGATTTAATATATGTATATGGATAAACACTTTTTGTTGAATTAACAACTTCAACATATCTATTTTTTTAATTTTTTATCATTATTATATTTTATATCACTTCGAAACTGTGAGTAAGTTGTTTTAAAGAATGTATATGCTATGTATCCGTCTGACAATTTACAACTATGAAATAAACTTTGTATCGATTCATCAAGACTATAAGATAGAAATTGATATGAAAAATCGATATGATATTTTCTTTTTGAGGGTTAGAAATAAGTTTTTCACTATTGTTTGCTAAACAAGTAATTTCAGATTTATTTTCTATTGTCAACTCGTCCATCGCCAATACGATATGATGTGAATTGCATTTTAAATTTCAATTTTAATGTTCAGCTCCTATAAATCTACCCACCATTTTTGAAAAATTTTTGAATTTCAATTAAAGGAATTTTTTTTCATTTTTCAACGTACAGTTAGCATTTTAAGCTCCTATATTGTATTTTGTTAGCTCACTTTTTATTGTTTAACTTTTTTAATATAACTTTTAAGCTATAAATAAACAATACTAGACAAAGAATTAAATCATATCATATTCATATATTTTGAAATCATATCTAATACTGAAGAGTGAGCCTTCATGAACAACATTAATCATTTATGTGCAGGTTAAAACATATAGCTGAAAACACAGCTGTGTTGTTTGTATTAAGCACTGGATTTAGGAATGAATTAATTTTTTTCAGTCTTATTGCTGTCTTAAGTCTGTTAACAGTGCAGTGTCATAATGTTTCGATATTGTATAAATGATTTGGATGCCTTTTATTATGTATATGGTGAGTTTACTGTAAAATCAAATAGAAACAAAACATTACATCTTTAATTAAAAAAGCATATCATTTGTACTTTCAGTGTAAAATTTATGATCAGGATAAGACGTGGGCTCTTCATATAGTATGCACTAATTGTTCTGTATATTAAGAAGATGGCTGAAAGGTACACAGAAGGCTTTGCCGTTTGGTGTACTTATAGTTTTGCGTAAACCAAAGAATCTTATAACCGATTGTTACTTTTGTTTAACAAGTGTGTCTGGAATTTCTAAAAATTTAAAAATACTGCAAAATATCTTTCATTGCAATTAGCAGTCAGGCCTGTACCTCACAGTGAAATTATTTCAGTTCCTGAGCTACCTCTGAATGTACGTTTCGAAAGTAGCGATGAAGAATGAAGGCAGTACTGAAGAAGACAACAATGATTTTAATTTTGAATTATCTTCCAATATGCCACATCTTATATCACCTTGTGATATAAGATGAAAAGGTGAATTAAATTACCTGTTTAGAGATTTAAATTTATCAAAAAATCAAGTTCAAGCTCACCTGTTAGGATCAGGAGTGCATAGTCGAAATTTACTTTAAAAAAAATACATAAATTTCGAGTTTAAGAAGCCGATAAAAAGAACTTTCTCAGTACTTCATTGATGAAAATATTTTGGTTTATTGCGCAAATATTGATGAGCTTACGTAGCACTTAGGACAAGTTCATAAATATGAGGACTGGCGCCTTTTCATAGATTCGTCCAAGTATAGTTTAAAAGTGGTTCTACTACACAACGGTAACAAATATTCTTCGATACCAATCGCTTATGGTATTAATTTGAAAGAGACACACAATGCGATGAAAGATGTTCTTGAAAAATTAAATTATAAAAAAATATAGCTGGAACATATGTGGTGATTTGTAAGTTATAGCAATTTTGTTAGGTACGGAGCTAGACTATACTAAGTACATGTGTTTTCTTTGCGAATGGGACAGCCGAGCTAAGTATAAACATTATGTTACAAAAGAGTGGAAGAAATGAGACAACTTAACTTCAAATGGAAAAAAAATATTATTCTTGAGCCCTTAGTTGAACCCAAAAAAATATTTTTACCCCCTCTCCATGTCAAGCTAGGGCGAATGAAAAGTTTTGTAAAAAGCAGTGAAGAAGGATAGTACCGGAATTTTTTTACATCGGGCAGAAATTTCCCAATGTAAATGAAGAAAAAATTAAATAAGTAATATTTGTTGGTCCTCAAATAAGAGAGTTGGTAAAAAATGATGTATTTAACTCAATTTTAAATAACGCGGAAAATACAGCTTGGACTTCATTTAAAGACGTTTACAAAAGCTTTTTCGGCAAAAAAAAATCCGACAATTACTATGATATTGTTAATCAACTTCTTAGTTCATACTACGGGATGCGATATATCTTTGAAAATTCATTTCATCCAATCACATCTGGATTTATTCCCGGACAACCTCGGAGACATAAGTGACGAAACGGTGAACGTTTCCACCAAAACATTTCGGTGATGGAAAGCCGCTATAAAGGGAAATGGAATACTAACATGCTAGCCGATTATTGTTGGACATTAATTCGGGATGTGTTTGATGCTATTTATAAAAGAAAAGCATCAGCGAAATCATTCTAACAGGTATTGCCATGAAAAATTGTAAATTTAACAGATTTTATTTATATTTTCCGTTAATTTTTTTTAAAGCGTAATTTATTTAAAACTAAGCGTGATAGAGAAATTGGATTTACAGATCTATTATGAACGCAAAAAAGCAATTCAAGAAATTGTATCACACTTAGAGGAACATTAACAATGTTTTTTTTTTTTTTTATGTCAGTGTTATCTATATATTTCTTCATCTCAACAAAAAAAATATATAATATTTAATATTGTTTCCTTTCTATTTTTCAGCTTGAAATTTTATATCATTAAATACCTTGCCTTTCATATTCATTACAAATTCATAAATATCTATAAAATTTTTATCGGTAACATTCCACGTTTGTCTTAATAAAGATCCACCTAATCTATTTTTTTTATCTGCAATCACAATACACAACAACAAATTACAAACAGATGCATCTTTTTTTAGTTTATGTTTCAATTCAAAATACTGTTTAATTGCACTTTGAAAAGGGCTATCAATAGACGCTTTGTTATCATCAAAAAGTTTTATTTTTTCCACAATAACTTTTTAAAAAGTCTTTTACTGGTAGAAACAAAAATAGACATCACATTCACAATTTAATTGAATAGTAAATTCTGTTTGAGTGTATTTTTTATATAAATTTTCAATGTAGTCTTGTATGTTATCTAAGAATATAATTAAATCGTAATTTTTAGATAAATTTTTGAAATAGAATATTATATTATGGGGGTTAGGTAGATTAAAATCGTTTGATAATGTAACTCGTTCGAATTTCATAGTTTTTTGCTCTCTGTTTAAGAATATTTGATTTTTTTTATAAATAATATTTTATTTATATTATGACTAACAAGGTCACTGTTAGATAATTTAATTTTTATTTATAATTTTGATAATATACATATATAAATTTCCAAAAGATACATATACAAAAAAAAGGAAGAGACTATACGTATATAATTTAACTGCATGCTCTGCCCTCTATGTTTATGTTTAAGCTACCACTTTTTAATGTCAATCACATATACCAACACAGCTCTTTAAGCTATGCCAGACCAAAGACTTTTTTCGTTTTTGATCACGCAGTTAGGTTCCTCAGTTCTTTCCACGATTCCTAGGGATTTTCAGTTATGCAGGCCTATAGCATAGTACGGTCCTGAGAAACACTCTTTCTATGCATACTTCAGATTGAGTAATAAGAACAATACGAATATGCGCTCAAACTCATCATAAAATAACATGAATAATTTTAATGATCATATGATATTGTTGTTAGCACATTTACTCTCTCTCTCTCTCTCTCTCTCTCATTCTCTCTCTCTCTCTCTCTATATATATATATATATATATATTATCTTATTTAATTCATATGAATGACCTAAATACAGATATCAAGCCCGCTGTTAGATAATTTTTATTTATTTTTAAAAACATACATTAAAGAGTGCATTAAACAACATAGTTTGGAAATTGATGAAAAATGTGGTCATATGTTTCCGATGATGAAAATGTGTTTAATGAGGAATGTATTAGTAAAAGAGTGGATTTTGCTGAAAAAATATATCTTGAAAGAGGGGGAGTTGAAATTTGAATGAAAGTCGTTCTTTAATGTATATCCTGTTTTTGACGCAGAAAGTAAGGGTGATGTTCTGCCTCACAGGTCAAAGGTCGTTTTAATGGAGAGTGTAAGGTTTCTATAGTAATTTGCTCAATTTTACCCATCCCTTAAAATTATTTTCGGTGTTAGCTTATAAATCACCTTATATCTCCAGAACTACTCGACTGATTTAGACCAAATTTATTTAAGATTACTTCTGTATATGGGGCATTGATGCTACTAATTTTTCAGTTCAAAAGGTCAGGGGGTAGGGGATACAGAGGGGAAAATGAAATCGTCTCCAGATTTTGAATAATTAAGATTAGATTTTTTAAAATAATTTTGTGAATATTAGAAAGTAAACAACTTTTGTAAAAAAAAAAATTGCTAAATATCACCCCCACCGCTAAAAATGGTTTTTAGTTTAAAGAGCTATTGGAGGGAGTACAAGGGGTGTATTTCGTTGCAGTTCTTCTCTTTGATAATTTTTGGAATATTAATAAAGTAAACAACTTTTGTAAAAAGATGCTTTTTGCTAAATTTCACCCCCACACCTAATAACAGTTTTAATTTTGAAGAGTTATAGAAGGCAGTACAAAAGTTGATTTTCGTTGCATTTTTAAAAAAATATTATTGTGAACAATTATAACAAAAACACCTTTGTGTAACAAAACGGAACGTAAAAATGGCGGGAGTTTCAATATTCCTCCCTTCAGATCGCTGAGCCTGGACAATGTCCCTTGCTGCTGTATCTTTCTATTATCGGGCAGATTTAATCGGTTATAAATTTTAAGTTTTACTTATGGACGGATTTGGTAATTTGTGTTCCTATCCGTATTGACCAGCGTGAAATTTATTTACTGGTTCTGACCGTGAGAGACTAAGTTTTTGAGCCTAGTAATCCTGGCGTGATTCCCCTTCAGTCCAACCGCTGAAGTCCTTTTGGTACCAGCACCTATGGGCTAGCAGGAGTGCCCCTAACGGAGACCTAGTTATTTGAAGGGAGAAATGCGCCCCGTTCTCCGGAGGGAGTCGAATTTGCTGATTAAATGAAATTGTGGTCTCTTCGTAGGACGTTGTGGGGTGTCTAGCTTGTTATAGTTTTAACAAAATTTAATTGCGAAAACGGTCGCTTTTGCGGCCGGAATTTTCGCGAGGTTTCCTTTATTTATAGGTTACGCGATATAGAGGCTCGTAAGCCTGGTTTGTCATTATTTGAATATCGTACTGCCTCTTCACGATGATTCGTTTAATACAGCATGAGGCTGTTTTCTTATACCCTTTGGAGTACGGTCCTCTCGGCAGATATCCCGGAGAAGGCCGTGTTCGGACACGGCCACTCTCTCGAATAGTCTGCGTGTCTGCCGTACTCTTTTTAGTCTTTCCAGGAAAATCCTTTCGATTAGCTTTGACAAAACTGGTAATAAGGAAATCGGCCTGTAATTCTGGGGAAAGAGCAGACTTTTCCAGGGTTTGGGTAGGAATATTACATTTGCAGTTTTCCAGCAATTCGGAAAATATCCAACGTTCAAAATTGACGTAAATATTGTGGTTATGGTCGCTGTAAGAGCGGTTGGAACATTCCGGAATGCGCAGGCAACGACCCCGTCAACACCCGGAGCCTTGTCGGGGATTGTGGCTTTGATTCCAGCGAAAACCTCCGCCGCAGTGACTTAGTCTATTTCTAGTGGGGTGTCCTCCACCTGTGCTAATAAATCTTTGTGTAAAACGATTTTTTCTAAATTGCACCTCCACTCCAAAAAGTAGTAATGATTTTAAAACGTTGTAGAAGGCAGTACAATGGGTCTCTTTCGTTGCAGTTTTTTCTATTAGCATCTAGTTGGATCCGCAAATTTGTTCCCCCATAAACGTGAGGTCTTAACCCCATCCCTTCCCTTACACATCACACTTAGTGGCCGGACTAGTGCGGTCACAACATAGCGGCTGCTATGTTGTGACGTCATAAGTGAGCAGTTGAATTAAATGAATGAATAATATTTAAAATGTAAAACTTTATTTAAAGTAGTCTCAAGTACCGCTGCACCCGCTCGAATGAAATACTGTATTCCTGCGCGCTTTAGTTATCATTTAATTAAATAAACAAAAAATATTATATTTAAATAAAATAGTAAATATTTTTAATTAAGTTGAGTGTGTAAGCCGTGCATCAGAACAAAGCCTCAGTTGGGAAAGTCCAACTATTCTGTTGTCATTTTTTTTACTATTTAGTAAATAAAGGAAGTAAAATTTACGTTACTTTTCTAACCTCCTTGCAACTTATATTGACTATCTACCCATTTTTTCGTGGTTATATTTCTATCATCCTGTTAAATTATAAAACGAGAAACTAATATTTCTAAAACGGAATTTTGCATTTATATTTTCGCGTCAAGATGTTATTTGAAGGATACTAATAAAATATTTGAAATTTAATCTATACTCCTCTCCGTATTCAGTTTATGCTAGTGATCTTCTTGAACTCTAGAAGCTTGTAACTTTGAAGTTCTTCTACTTTGTAATTCATTTCTCGGGAGTCCATATTTAGTGCAGGATTACAAATAGTGTTGGAACCTTATTTCTTCAATAGAAGCGTAACAAAAGGTTCACATTTTGAGATGTTATTCCCAAGCGATAAACAGCTCGGTGTTTAATACTAGCAATCTCTATATCTGACAGCAGTTGAAGAACTTCTTCACTAAGCTTTTCACTTGAGAGGTCACTTCGCTCAAACATTTTTTTTTTAATAGATTGAACACCGAAAAAGAATCGATTGGCCCCGCGTTCATATGATTTTATTCCTTTCGATTTTCCATACTGGGGAATCGTCAAAGATAGTATTTTCAAATCTGAATGACCTTCAACGCCTCAAGTTTTCGATTTAAAACTCAGTTGATTTTATGAATCGGGAAAGGCTTTGTTGGAAAAAGTTGTAATTCATTAACTAAACGCTGCTATGAATGCATAAGGACAGACGGAAAGAACGGTGACAGTTTTAACACTTTGATGTGTTTTAAATATTTAATAATATAAAAAAAATTGTTAAAATGTTTTTTGTATAGTTAAAAATAAAAATGTTTAACAAATCCTTTGTTTATAATTTTTTTTTAAATAAATTTGAAAGCTGACTTTTAGGGAACTTCTTATTCAGCATAATAAAGGCGCAAACGGGACACTAGTTCACGCCAAAAATTCTTATGTAAACTTGTGTGATCCTTTTTTTCTTGAAAATATAATAGTTTTGGAATTGACTGATATCTCGTGCAGATCACCTTTACCGTTTTGTTTATGTCATGTATAACATAATTTTAATGATAAAATCATTGAACCACGAAAACAACTGGCTTTTGTTAACTTAAAGAAATATTTATGATTGATTATTTATGTAACAAAAATTAAAATTAAAAAATTCTTCAAAATATACTCGTTTCTCGGCGTATGCTATTGATAAAATATATCTATATGCAATTTATAGAATCTTTTTATTTTTGTAGAACGCTGGTTTCTACAAAACGGAGTATTAAACTAAAAAAGAGATATGGCAAAGAACAAAAAAGGAACAATATAAACAACTGGAAAAGTAATTTAATGTTTCTCTGTTCCCATTTCTAAAGCTGAAAATGAATCTTCTACGTCATGAAGGAGTGCATTAAAAGGACATAGTTTAATTTTAGCTATTGTGAAATCCCATTTCCATTCTTTAAAAAAATCTTCTGAATAAAAGTATTTTTTTTTTTTTAGATTTATGTTATTTCATTGCGCTTAAATCATGTACTTAATTATCTTTAGTTTACAGTATTTTTAATTTATTGTTAGTAATTTTCTTTGAAATTTATTTTATTTGTTTTTTTAATTTTTATTTTTATTAAAATGTTTAAGATTTTTATAAAATTTTTAAGTCGACTTATATTTACATTAAATATAAGTAATTTATATTTCGACTTAAAAATATTGGAAAACCTAATTTACTGCTTATTTTTATTCAGTTAATATATATTTTAATTCATAAGATTCTTATACAGAAATGGCATGTGAAAACGGAATTTTGTTGATAAAATCTACATATGAATATATTATAATTCAAATTATTTTAAATTTACATGGCAATTAATCTTTAAGAATTATAACGATGCTTCAGGAAAATTTGTTCTTAAAAAGACATAATGTTCAATAAATATGTAATAATAAAAATCTAATTAATACATAATCAAGAAGGAGGAATCAACTATTAAGTGTAAAGAAAACTATAAAACTCACGGATAACAAACGAAAAAAATATGTGAAATGTAAGTTCTACGTTTTTTTTAGGCGACTATCACAAAAAATAAAATATTAACCTTATTTAACATTATCTTCTCATTGTTAAAATGAATTTTATGTGTTTCTACTCTTTAAAAAATATTTGTAAAGGAGTTTTCTCATTTACTGCAACAAATACCGTAATCAGAATGTGTACAGAGTATATCAGAAATCTGTCCCGGGCCATTCGTAACCTATTTATTCTATTCATGAAAATGATGGAAAACGTTCATAAAATATATGTCCTATAATGCTTTGTTTGCGAGTTACGGTTAGGAAATATTTCGCTCGGTTTTCAGATACCCCGGTGAAATGAGATGATCCTGAAATTTTTAGGATGTTAATTAAGGAGCAAACTTAGTGATTTCTCATGGTTTTTGACCTTGCGTAAGCTTTTGGATTTACAATATCACACCGATTTAAACCATTCATCCATTAAATGAGTATCCATCAACCCGTTTTCATTACATCGAACTATTATTACCGTTGGGAAATATTCTTTGGGTAAAACTTTTCGCTTGAAAATAACAAAGGTGAAAGTTCTGTTCCAGTTTTTAAAAATTGCAAACATAACGGTACACCTTTGTTTTTCACAACTACCAGTTCGAATAGGAACACTTTTTTCACCGCTCAAACTTATAATTGAATTTCCTAAATTCAATTAGAACTTTATAATTGCATTTGAAAATATACAGGAGTTTGATCAGCGTTACCTATTTGTGATTGCTCAAAACATTTTTGGAACGTTTTGCGCAAGCCAATATACTGTTTTTTCTTAGTATGCATCTGGTAATTTTTGACAACAGTCCAAACCAGATCTACACATAAATTTTTGAAACCAACTTCTGCTAGCTATAAAATTCTCTGTTACATGCTAAAGCTATTTATTTCACCGTTATAATGAACATCTATAGAAACTTCCAAACACTTTTCCCTTTCTTTTTTTTTAATACACAAAGATAGTCCTTGCTCTAATTCCGGAAATTTTCCGAATTTCGGTCCACGAAACAATCGTCTTATTAATGATCCTTAAAATGAAGAAAACTAAAAGTTAGAATATATCGTATTTCTAGAAACTCGTTTCATTCGACGAATTTTGTTACAGAAAACAGAACAAATAATGGAGAAATAACAATATTAACCCTTGTCCTCTTCCTGTATAGTGGTCCTCTTCCTCTGGTGTTATAGTAAAGTAGTAGTTATAGATTGTTTGTTTGAACACAGCAGCCAATCAGAGAGTAGCATTCTGATCTCGTGACTTAAGCCACGCACACTTTATTCTACAGAAAAATTTACATATTATGCAGCCTTTTACAGGCAAAATTCACATATTTCACACTCTTTTGCGATCGTCATTAATGATTCTTTACCGGGAATTCCTAATCTTTTACAATGGTCTGATTCTTGGAATCCCCAATCTTGAGTAGTGAATGTGTATTTATTATAGCCTGTCGATGACGTCAGGAAATACTTCTCATTCATTATAATAATAATAGTCTTTTTTTATTCAGTGAAAGATAGATATTAACAATAACATTGACCTTAATGTAAATTACAGTTTTGTTCGCGCACGCGCAGTAGCATATTTAATAATATAAATAGAATATTTATGCAGTAATATATTAATTTATTATATAGGTGATGGAGTTTAAACGTGCGTGTTTAGAAAATGATTGCGCAACCGCAAAAAATGATCTAGATTAGCTATCTGTGACGCGAATTCTTTTATAATTTTAAAAAAGCGTTTAAAAAAATTAATCACATATTTTTACAAAAATAGAGATGAAACAAATAAATATATTTATTTATTTTTAAACAGTAAAAGAAATTGCGTTTGAACATTTTAAAATCGCACGTAACAATGGACGCTGTAAAATTTAATCTATTATTGGAATGTACATGCAGTGTTTTTATAAATGTATGTACGCTGACAGATGATGACCTTTAAGAGTTTGCGTAATTGAAAAACCAAACCATTTTGATTTATTATATTTAAAGAATAATGATAATTCACACTATGATAATGATATATTCATTACATAAAAGATTTTTCACGATGGGTTAGGTCTCAATTAACGAAACACATGTCCAAAATAAATGTATGCAAACGCTGTTTTGCATTCTATTATAAAGATGGAAGTAGCGAACGTAGAATGAAAGCTCATTTAAAACGTTGTATTTACAATGAACCGACATATAAAAATGCCAAAACCGGATGAAAATAAAATGAAATTTAAAAGGTATGAAAATCAATTTCCAATGCCTGTTGTAGCATACGCCGATTTTGAATGCATTTTGAAGCCAACGCCGTATCATCCAACGTATACAAAATCATGTAGATAAAAAAACCCATGTGCACGAATCGATGAGTTACTGTTTGTATTTCGTTTGTCACAAATCAGTTTTCGATAAAATAAAACAAATTCTCCCGCAAGAACCTGTACTTTATAGAGGCAAAAAATCGGCTGAAAATGTCATAAATGTTCTATCCTATTTCGCGAATCAAGTTGCAGATGAAAATATACAATATTTATGAAACGGATGTGTAATATTTTAGGCGTAAAATTCGTACACTTTTCAATTTATGGCCACGGGTTTGAAAAAATTAGCTTCCAGTTTACCAAAACAATCATTTAATCACGTCAAAAAACACTTTACGGTAGATAATTTACTAATTGTCACAAAAAGGGTGTGTAGCCTTACAAATATACTGACTCGTGGTCAAAATCGAATGAAACACAGCCGCCGTCGAAAGAAAATTTGTATAGTTCGTTAACCGATTCGCATATTACCGATGATGAATATAATAACCCTAAAACAGTCTGGAAGCACTTTAAATTAAAAATTTAGGTAAATAAAGCGATATATATTTAAAATGCCATGTGCTGTTGGCTGAGGTTTTTGAGAATGTCAGGTCGTTATGCCAACGAGAATACCGCCTTGATGCCGTGCATTATATTTCAGCACCCGGTTTAGCTTTCGACGCCATGCTATATAAAACCGGCATTGAATTGAAACTCTTCACAGACGTTGACATGTATATGTTTATCGTATCCGGTATCAGAGGCGGCATTTCAACTTGTGTGCAAAAACACGCCGTAGCAAATAATAAATATCTGGGAAACTATAACGCCAACGCCCCCAGTAAATATACAGCTTACGTTGAAGCCAATAACTTATACGGGTTCAGCATGAGTCAGCCTTTACCGTACGGCCACTTCAAATGGGAGGATAAACGACATTTTAATCGAATTTTAGATTCTATAATGAATCATTCTCACAATGCAGACACAGGCTATATATTCGAAGTCGATCTAACGTATCCGATACGTTTGCATGATCATCATAACAATTTGCCGTTTCTACCGGTGTCGGAAGTACCGCCGGTTCAAATTGCAGAAAATTATTGACCACTCTCGACGATAAAACATCAACGTCTGCCACTATGTAGTGATCAAGCAGGCTATAGCTAATGGGTTAATTGTAAAACAAGTGCACAATATATTGTCCTTCGATCAAAAAGCGTGGCTCAAGAGCTATATAGGTTTGACTACCGATAATCGCAAGAAAGCCGCAAACGATTTCGAAAAAGACTTTCAAACTGATGAACAATTCCGTATTCGGTAAAAGTATGGAAAACGTAAGAAATTACAAGAATTTTAAACTGTTAGTAGACGAAATTAAAATGGGAAATTTAATCGCGAAATCCACCTTTATAGACAGGATGATATTCAAAGAGTCTTTAGTCGGCGTACAAATGGCCAAAGATGCGGTGCATTTAAATAAGCCGATTTATGTGGGCTTTACGATATTTAATCACAGTAAAACTGTAATGTACGATTTTCATTATAACGTTATGAAGCCAAAATCCGAAGATAAAATCAGTTTATTTTACATTGATACGGATAGTTTCATCTACGACATTGAAACCGATGATTTTTACGCCGACATGCGAGGCGACAATCTGTTTCAACATTTCGATACGTCACACTATCCAAAAGACCATCCGAATCATTCCGTGAAAATAAAAAAGTATTAGGCAAATTTAAAGTCGAAGTAAACGGTAATCAAATCGTTGAATTTATCGCATTGAGATCGAAAATGTACACATTTAAAACGGCAAACGATAAAATATCTAAAAAAGCAAAGGGTGTAAAAAAATTTAGTCAAAAAAGTATTACGTTTGACGATTATAAAGCATGTCTTGACTTTGGAGATTTGGAAACTTACAAGACTATGACGCTGTTTAGAACCAATAAACACATGGTAAACACTGTAGTTAAAATAAATTGGCGCTGTTGAACAATGATGACAAAAGAGTGACTATAGATAACAACAATACACTGGCTTGGGTCATTATAATATACCATTAGAATTGAGACTCTTTATGAAAATAGTAAAAACTAGCCTACATTCATTTTATTAGTGCAATCGATTTTAATTAGTTTAGTTTTTTAATATACGTTAATTTAGTTTCCTTACAAATACTACAACTAGATCGTATTTTATTTTTTTCAATCACAACGCAATTACGCAACGGAGTTCTTAATCTACATTGCATACAAAACATCTCTAAATTATGGAACTTAATATGGAAAGTCAATACTGCATGTAAACTCTACACCATGACAATTATGTCCATTAGACTGTTTTTTCAAACCTTTATATGTTATATAAACTTGTTTAAAATTATTAATTTCATTAGTAGTACGGAAATCAGCGTTGAGTCGTCAAAATCCAAGATGGCGGCCGTCCGCGATCTTGAATTTAATCACATAGCGGCCGCCGCCATCTTATTAATTTCCCTTTTCCCCTGTGGGAAATTCCCTTTTCCCTTAGCGGGATATTTGAAATTCTGCAGGGATACCAACTTGAGTAATATATTCGCTTTGAATATTATTTATAGTAATTAATTCAAAGGTTGGTACAGCTGCTGATCAGCTGTATTGAATTAAATAAATAATATTCGAATTGAAAAAAAGCTTGGTTGGCTAGGTCTCGAACCCGGTCATGACGAGATGCGACTGACTGACGCCTTAAACCAATCGGCTGTAGTGACTCCCTGATGTAAAGAGTGAAAAATATTCTATATAAGCTCTGCATCTTAACGTCATATCAGTCTGTACAATAACACCCACACACACACACACACATACACCTACCTACCTACCTATACACACCAACACCAACCCCACCACCACCTACACCCCCTCCACAACCCACACCTGCATCCCCACCCATCCCCTTCACAACAAACCACAACCACCACTAATAACACAAAACACTAATAACCAACATAGGAATGTGCTGAATCATCGTAATGCAAAAGTTTCTCTTTCTGTGTGTACGTAAACATCCACCAATATATTCCGTAAACATTCATTCAGCATTAATACAGTATAAAAAAAATATATTTAGTCTGTGTGTGTTAAAAGATTCCCAAGATCGACAGTAGCATCATGCAACCCACAATACTCTAACTTTGTATTATTACAAATAAAGTAGTAAATTTACACCCACGAATTAAATATTAATGATGAACACAAAGTTTGCAACAATTAATTATTATATGTTAAGCAAAAAGAAATTAAAGGTATAAATACATACCAAGCCGGATTGAAAGCAACCGTTACTGCTGCCACCACTAGTAAGTATCGACGTACCTTGAGGATTGTCCTGATCGTCGTGGCCGTTGCACCGTGAGGCGGCGGGTGCATGTGTGTTCGCGTGCGTTGGCGTAGCGTCGACGTGTTGTTCACAGTCCGAGGTCTGGCGTGCGACTGAAGAACAGCTGACGAACATGGCCTAAGGTTGTGCATCCTATTTTGAACAGCCGTTACAGTGGTAGGCGCGAAAGTGATACACCCTTCCTTACAGCGTACGATTCAAAGCGGTTGCGCAACACCACCTAACTGAAATACAAAGTCCGTTACAATTCAAAAGAAAAAACCAAATCAGCCCTACATTACCGTATGATGGATTATAGCGTTGTTGTTGTTACAATTCCACACCACCCAGGAGGTAGCAACTGTAGCGCGTTGACATTTTTTTTAACGAGTGAAATCTCTCCCCTAGAGGCCTACATAACACTCATTAAAAATTATGTTGTTTACTTCAAAAATGTATTACGATTAAAAAAATACAAAAAAATAAAAAATTGAGACTTGTAATTTTTTTGTAAGAAACGACTACTATCGTGTAATTCCAACAAACGATTACGCCCCCCTCCATAACCTTTAAAAAGAAACAATTTTATTTAACACTCTCCTCACCCTTTGTCACATAACCTTATAGTAAATAAATCTATTACCAGATAATGTAACGGGCCTTGGAACCACTACATATAGCAATTGTAAACACTTTCGTTTTTAATTTAAAAAAAAAACAAAAGTTAGTACAAATTTGCTGTATGTGGGTTTAAAGTGTATTTGTTTTGTGTATAATAAATTGAATGTGTGTTGTACGTGTTATGTGTTGTAGTCCTGAAAAGGACTATTTTCCTATACCTCTATCGTCTTTTCATTTTGAATTAAATACCTATTCGAAAAGACATTGTAGGTTTTCCCTACAATCCCTTTGAATATTAATTTTGTCTTATTTGCCACTAGCTGGTCAATCTCATCGTTGTCTAGACGATCGGCAAACCGCTTTGGTAGAAAAACTCTACGTTCTTCATCATCATCACCCTCACGCTGAAGGGTGCACATAATACAAGTACCGTATTTAGTAGTCCATCGATTCATTGATAAAATATCGTATTTCTTCTCGATAATTAATTCACCAACACTTGTGATTTGATTGAGTTGGCTTGGTGAGGTCTTTGCATTAATCTTCTGAATAAATGTTTGCGGCATATTGACGTATATGATGATAACAATAATAACGACGACGATGATATGTGTAGTAAGCGTTCAATTCAAGCGACAGCGACGGAATGAAGAAACTAACTAAGACGTACCCCCTCCATCCATACAAGGCCTTCGTATCCCCTCCTACAATGCCTACGCATCTAGTCGACCTCGAACATGTTTGAACAGGAAAACTTCCATACACAAACGACTATCTATAGATTGACCTTGACCTCACAACCGTCTAAAGTGCCACACCCAAACTGACGTTGAAGCCACGTGCCATTTTACAAGTAACCTTGAACAGCGTTAATCGTGTAATTCTACGAAACGACCATGCATACTCAGCAGTTTTAATAGCGTATGTAACCGGAAACGGCACATCCTGTATGCTAAATCCAACAAAGGTAATCGAACACCGCGTTTACTTGATGCACCGCGGAATATTCCTTGATGCAATTCCTACATTGTGGTAAATTGTGTGTGTTAATCAATTCAGTGCACCAACAACATCTTATGCACAAATCGTTGAAGGAATAGTAAAAACCGTTCTTGGCCAATTTTTCTTTGTTATTTTCGTTTGTATTTTGAAAAGATATCAAACGATCCGCTTCTCTGACTAGATCCAATGGCTTTTTACACAATTTCAACCACTCCATGTAGAAACATCCAGTTTTAACGCACATTTTCCGCTTGGATGTAGTTTATGGTACGCACAGGTTACGATGTAATTTGAATTCGGCTTTGGTGCGTCCTCTTGTATCATTCGAACGTCGTTATGATATCGACGCAAAAATTCAGATTTCTCCAACCCCTTTGTATATATTGTAGAGAACTGTGAACAAATTTTCTTCATAACATCATCGCTGTATGCAACGTCGCCGTACTCTCAATATATTTTGTGATAGTTTCTTTCTAACCAAGCGGCCATCCGCCTGTATTTCAATCTCAATTCAGCGCGCGGATACGGTGAACGAAAATGTATTATCATGTAACATCCGCTGTCACCGACAACAGCGAGTTCTTTAACTATAAACTCACCTCGATTGCCGAGAAAGCCGTGATACCCGATAACTACTTCCATGACCGCTGCTCAACTGCGAGGTCAAACATCTTTGTCCCCTTTATTATATTACCGTAGACGTGTTGGGGGTAACCCCCTCCACATTTATTCTACAAATCTATCATTATTTTTGTGTATATGTAACGTTATGTTAAGATTGTATTATCGTTATGTTAACTTTATGTTATCGTTATGTTAACGTTATGTTATCGTTATGTTAACATAGTAATATCATCATCATTACAGTTTTCTTCATTTAACGTTACGTTACGTTACGTTACGTAATGATAAACTCGTATTAGCGTTGTTAACCCCTGCTTTTTCTGAAGGTAACGATGCTGTGATGTTGCTAACAGTGTCAGCAGACTTGTTTTTTTTTTTATGACGATACGGTAATGTTTTAAAAATGGCCTCCGCTTCCACCGTTGATGAATTACACCATGCGAATAGCCTCCCATTAATAATTCGATTTTAAATACCTGTCGCATTACATAACCTTTTTCACTATTCCCGTAAGCGGAGTGTATGTGACGATGGTATCATGTAAAATGAGACAGTAGGTGGTTGTGTGCGCTGGTATATTGTTTTTGGTCTCAAAATCGATACGTACATCTACGGTTCCTGTTTTAAGCGAATCGTTCTGACGGGAACAGTCAATTACTACTAACGGTACACTGGTCTTGAAATCTGCCAAACTGTAAGCGGGACACTCGTCCTCTGGTTTGTTGTAATAACCGGACCGAAAGCTGGGGAACATTTCATACATCATATTCACATCACCCTGTAGATTGTCGTACGGATAGTATTGCGAATTCAAATACAGACGAACGTTTACCAATTCGTACATATCGGAGTGTGTCAGTGACTTTGTAGCTTTATCTTTTCTGTCGGTCTGTAAACCGAATATCACATATCTCGGTTTCTCCGTTTGCGCACATATATTTACCGTCCATGAATGTATGTTGGTTTGTTGTAGAGCCGGATATTCGTGGATTTGCCATGAACGAAAAGCTATCGCTAACGGTCTATCTTGTTCTACTACCTTCAACAATTGCAATCGCATTGTATGGGCAACGTGAAAATACGGAATTTTCCACGCTACCTTAGTCACTTTCAACTTGGAATCGGGTGCCTCTTTGGAAGAAACTAGTGTGTTCACGTCGTTGGAAGATCTAAGCCAAACCAATTCTTGTTTGACGTTCAATATTATATATTTGTAGTCTTCGGAAAAACCATCAGCATACGCAGCCGTACGTAGAAACAAAATATTCCCGTGGTTTCATCCAAATCGAATTTATTCGTCACATCGAACTTCCACCCGAAACTTTCCAAAATATTTTTTTCGCTTTTACGCAACGACAGGATATTCTTTATTGTTGACGTTATTCCCAACTTTTGTACACGACACATCTCCGTACCGTTTATCTCGTATCGTATCTCCTCGAAAGAAATGGTATCGCGTTGTTTGTTAAACACGATTCTGTTGCCATTTTATCACCTGCCTTAGTAGTTAGCAGCCCTCCAACCATCAAAAAGCTTTTATGCGGTAACGTGTACACATCCTGTTGGTGTATCGGTATCCGAATTTCATCGTTGTTGTTGAAAGTCGACGAAGATGAGTATGATGAGTATGAGTATGATAAGGTAGGTAGATGAGTATGATATTCGTACTGGGTGATCGTGTTGTCGAAAGAAACACTTTCACCAACGTCCAACATATTCGCCTCTACTGCTGCCATTACGGTTCACCACAACTGTAAAACCAAGTTTTTGAAGAAACAACACGTTACGCGATGTTAACGCTTTGGTGTTTGTACGTCGACTGACCAACGTAATGGTCGTAAACTTCCAACCTCATGTTTGCGACTGATCAGTTCACCGTATCAAATCCGCCTTATTTATCCAACTGTTGTTTTTTCCGTCAAACCCTTGCCACTTTACAAATAATTTATCGCCTTTTCTTCGTAAGACTTTCTCGACTAAATACACGTTATTTTTAACGTTAGTTTTAGTGAGCTCTTCACCGTAAAATTTACCACTCATCAACTCACCCTTAATATCAATCAGCGTATATGTACAGGGGCGAGTTTCGGTGTCTATGAATAAATATTTCATTTGTCCAATTCGGAAAGTATCCTTTGGCGAAGGTTTTTTTAAAATTTGCTTCATACTCGATCGCCAACTAAATTTCGGTAACGTAGGCTTTCGATACAGTACCGTATTGAAGTGTCTTAAAACGACGGATTCGTTTCTCTTATTTACATCTTTTCATACCGATAGTGGGGTGGCGGGTACCTTTATATTTAACGATCAATTTCGGAAGTAAATCCATCCACTTGTACTTACCCTGTTCGGTAAATTTTCTCCACGTCGTTGTTTTCAGAGTTCGGTTAAAGCGTTCGACGATCGAAGGTTTTTTTATCCGAATGTGCAATTGGTTAGCTGGCATTTCTCCCACCACCACCCCATTCGGTCGCCCTAGAGCATAGACCAAATGTTCCGTGTCAAAAAACGGCTACTGTGCCTCTAAAAAAATGGTATAGCGACCTCGATCCTATCTGATCCTAATGAGCTACCTAACTTGCGTGAGCGAATTAAGCAGGGTGCCGTACATCTCCCGCTTAAGTGCCTCAGTCGCTCACTTGTCAACAATAAAACTAAATCAGGGAGGCACACCCCTTGTTACAATTAAAACTATTGAACTTCTTATATCTAAAAGGCAGCAACTTCGTCTGCCACGCCTCGGTCGCTGTATGCCAGCTAGTACCTGTCCACCATTTAACAGCGCTTATAGCTAGTTTGGCTGGTGGCCAGCCATTATCTCAAGGAAGGATTCCTACAACAGAGCTTAGGAGTCATTATTACATTACACAACCCTTAAAATTAACGATGCCGGTTGATCATAGCAACCTCATCGAGGAACATCCACACGGTCCGACAATGCGGCTCTCGCCTCATTGACTCACCGTTTGTGAGCGGCCAAGTTTCCCCCCGACCTCTAAGTTCCAGGGTGGCTCGATCTCTGGCCACCCCAAGAGCAGGGAAGTCGAACATCATATGCACGTTCGACTGGACCTCCCCGCAGACACACAACTCATCAGCCACCAGGCGAAACCGAAACAGATATGGGTTCATGTTTACATGGTTGGTGAGCACCCGGGCAAACGACGCCCTTAAAAACGAACTCGAAGCATACCATCTCCCCAGATCCTGTATAAAACTATACAAGGATCTTCCCTTAATCGTGGTGTGCCATTCACGATGTCTCCATCGCGAGGCTCCATAGCCTCTTCCGCAAACGGGAGATGGGCAACTGTACGAAATTTTGTTCCGGTGCATTGTGATCACCGTTCCGCTCCGGTTCAAGCCCAGCTCGAAACCGCATCCCAAATGCCTCGGCCTCCTGACCTCTTCGCAACTTCCACATGACTGCTCGAACTTTCACCACTAAATCGATTGGGAGAGCCTTTTCCAATACAGTAGTAGCCTCGTAGGAGGTTGTTTTAAATACACCAGTGCATACTTTCATGGCTCTGCGCTGGGCACTCCTTAAATTTTGAAGCAGTGCTCTATTTCTTTCCAACCTATGCGCTCAAACTGGCGCCGCGTATGCGATCATACTTTCGAAAACGCCTCGGTACACCAAGTACATTTGGCGGCCCGACAGCCCGTAATCCTTCCGAGCAATCCTCCTAAGCTTCGGCATCAGAAAGACAGCATCCGCCGCAACTTGTTTAATATGGTTACTAAAAAGCAACTTATCATCAAACAAAACACCTAGGTACTTATGAACACTCACTTGGCTGATTACACACCCTTTATATTTAATATGGGGGTTTCAACTGCATGATAATTTGTCTGCACCCTTTAGAAGCATAAACTTCGTCTTGGGCACAGAAATCTTTAAATTTTGAATGTCCATCCAGCCCTCGGCGGTTGACAAAGCCGCCTACGCTCTACTTTCTAGCTGTGGTGGTGAATTGCCACGAACTAAAAGGAGACAGTCTTCGGCGAAAGCCTGGGCCGTGACCCCTTCTGGGAATGTCAACCCCAGAAATCCGTCAAACACCAGGTTCCACAGCAGGGGACCGAGAACGGAACCCTGCGGGCTTCCCCTGGTGACGGACTTATCTACAACTAGGCGCGCATCTTTAAACAGAGCCGTACGGTTAGACAAATAGTCTCTTATCACGGCCTGCAGGGCTCTGGGAACATTGCGGCGTTCCAAAGCATAGAGGACAGAACTCCAACACAAGGAAGGAAATGTCGCCTCTATATCAATAAAAATAGTCAAAACATATTTGCAGTCGGCGCTTTCCACCTCGGCAAGAGCCTTTAAGATACAATCCTCGGTGCCAACCCCTTTAACGAAACCATATTGGCCTCGATTTAGAAAACAGCTCATATCGATGCTTTCCTCGAGCAGTTCCACAACCAGCCTTTTAAGCAACTTGCCGAGAACCGGTAAGAGATGATGGGTCGATAACTGCTGACCTCACCAGGATCCTTTCCAGGTTTCATGAGTACCCTCACCAAGGCCACCTTCCATCAAACCGGAAAGCAGCCCCAGCTTAGGCATCCCGTGAACAGTCTGCCAAGTGGATCCCTTATGACAGGCAATAGATGGTGAAAAATATCCGGGTCAAGTTGGTCAATCCCCAGTGCCTTCTTCGATGCCATTCGAGAAACCACTTGGTCTATATCTTCGGGTTCCACGGTCCGAACGCCAGGGAATGGTGTTTCACCCGCCCTAACGCCGATTTCCGCTTCACCCTCCGGAGCATCTGGAAACAGAGTATCCAGGAACGCCCGGCAAGTTGCCACAGATGTTACAGTGTGGTCACGACCACCTAACCCGCAGCGGACACTGGAATGTCTAAAGTCTCCGAATGTTTACTGGAATGACTCCGAATGTATAGAATTGTAATTTATGTTGTACGAAGCCAATAACTTTTTCACCGGCGGATTGTAAAATTCCTTGCCCGAATCGGTTTGACAATGTCGCATCGGATGTTTATCCAATATAGGTTTAAGGACCTTGCGATTTCCGCACCGGTTTTATTTTTCACCGCTACCCCGATCGCCAGTTTAGAAAAACAATTTATCATCGTCAGTATGTAACGATAACCTTTGTTGGATTTAGCATACGGTAACATCTCAACAAGGTCAGCTTGATACAGGTTTGACATTCCTTTCAATTCAACGCGTCTTGTGGGCTAGTTTCGACGCGACTGACGATGGACCTCTTTAGCTATTGACGCCTTGACGTTCATTTTTGTACTGACCGTATATCGAGTGTGTGTGTGAATAGGATATTTATTTATTGTACTTATTGTGTTTGGATAGTAACAGGAAGAAAAAAAAGGATTTTAATTTTTTTTGTTTACCCTCCTTTTTTGCACCATCACCGGTTGATGATGTCTGATGTTACTACGTTAAAATAATGATGACTAATGACCACTCCTCCACCAAACAAGTTAGACGATAGAATCGCACATTGGACGGTTACTCGTAACCGATACCATTTCATTGTAAATTTATCTCATTACTAGTTAAGACGTTGTGGCAGCAGCACGTTGTAACATCGTTGTGACAGCAGCAGCGGTGGTGCTATGGAGCTAATTAAGAAGGTAGATGTAGTTGTTGGTAAATAACATTTGACGCCGATGTGTTTCAAATTACAATACAGTTACGTATACATTGTTGATCTTAGCCGTCATGTTTTTGATAAAGATGGTGATAATGTAATTATAAATTTGTTCTTCGACCCGATGAATGATGATGTTGAGAGTTTTTATTGTGACTTTGAATGTGGGGGCAATTCAATTGGTCTTATCGGTAGCAACGAAATAGTATTTTCTCGTTTTTACGGAGGCGGTGAAAAAAATAAACGGGTAAAGGCTTTTAAGGTTAATTATTCCTTGAATATGCAGTTGGATACGATTACTTTAAACCGATTATCTACGTCTTGTCTAAAAGATAATGTTGTTGCCGTTAACGTATATACCGCAAAGGACCGAAGACGATTCACCACTTCTTGTATTGCGAGCGATGGTTGGAGAGCTGCTTGTGATGAAACTGATTATGTACAACATCAACAGAAACAACCGCTGCTTATTGCATACGATACGGAAGAAGATTCTTAAATAAATTACCACGAGAGTGATCGGTTTGAAAGGGGACGGTTTTTAGAATCGATTTATTTCATAATGTATAAAGACTACTTAAAACGTGAAGTACATTCACTTTCATCGAGGAGGATAATTCATTAAGAGTATAAATAAATAAACAGTCCTATTCAGGACTACAACACATTCAATAATTTTGAATGAGTGCTTTGTATGCTTCTAGGGGAGAGATTTCACTCGTTAAAAAAAATCTCAATGCACCGCGATTGCTACCTCCAGGGTAGTGTGGAAATGCAACTGATAAATATATACAGTCAAAAGATGGATGTTGATGTAGCCGCATCAGTGTGGTTAGTTCGTTATTTCTCCTATCGTCGTGTAAGGACGTTGCGACATCTGATTAAAATTATAAACGCGGTGTTCCCGCACGCTTCGAATACGACTATTGATTTAGATCGTTTCAATACGGTTTGATTGGTGTTCACGTATAACGCGACCTATGATGAAATTCAAAGTCGGCTGCAACAATTCTCGATAGTTTGAAGATAGATACTGTTGATGGTATGTGTAGACATCGTGTTGGTAGTGGAGATAGGGTATGTTAAAAGACGGTTATGCAACAGACCACTTCATTCAAATGGAGATGACGGATGTGTCCACTTGGTCGGTGTCTTTCTTACCAGGCGGAACGATATCGGACCTAATTCACATAAAGAATATTCTCGACGTAGTGTTCCCGTCATCAATAATCACGGTGATCGATACTTTACCAAATACATTACTATTAGGTTTACCATAGAGAACTAACGTGGAGGATATCGAATGCGAGGTAACACTGTTCAAGGTTACTCGTAAAATGGCACGCGGCTTCAACGTCGGTTCGGGTGTGGCACTTTAGACGGTTGTGAGGTCAAGGTCAATCTATAGATAGTCGTTTGTGTACATTTTCGATAGTCGTTTGTGGACTACAACACATAACACGTACAACACACATTCGTTGTGGCAACGGCCACGACGATCAGGACCATCCTCTAGGTACGTCCATACTTAATGGTGGTGGCAGCAGTAACGGTCGCTTTCAATCCGACCTGGTATGTATTCATATTAATAATTATTTTTCCGATCTATAAAATTTAAAGAACTAATTTTTTTTTAGTTCATATAAATTTGTAAGATTATTCTATTATATATAAACTTATTAATATGGCATAAACTCAAGTTTTTTATTTCTTAATCGATTAAATAAAATACAATTTGTTAATTTGTTCTTCTGTTACAATGATACATGTTATATATCACATTTATATTAGAAGTTGGAGGGCGTTAAGAGATTTTTTTTTTGCTAAACAGATAATAATTAATTGTTGCAAACTTTGTAATCATCATTAATATCTAATTCCTGGGTGTAAATTTACTACTTTATTTGTAATAATACAAAGTTAGGGTATAGTGTGTTGCATGATGCTACTGTCGATCTTGGGAATCTTTTAACACACACACACACACACACACACACACACACACACACACACACACACACACACACACACACCTAAATATTTAATTTTTTACATACAATGTCCTAATGCTGAATGAATGTTTATCGGGATACGTTTACGGGATATATTAATGGATGTTTACGTACAAACAGAAAGAGAGAGTTTTGCATTACGATGATTCAACACATTATTTTTTTGTTTATTACGCCTACTACTGTAACGGACGTTCAAAATAAGACGCAAAAAAGGGAAAAACCAAGATGGCTGCTGCGACACTAGCGCTCCTAGTGTTCACCAGAAGAAGTAGTGACGCCAGTACAACTGCGAAAGAAAATTACAAGATGGCAGTAAACTGCGACACTAACGCTCCTAGTGGTCACTACAAGAACTAGTGGCGCAGTACATCTGTCAAATATATAAGGGAGAAGGGAACTTCAAACGGGAAAAAAGTGTAGATCCAAGATGGCCGTCGCGACACTAAAGCTGCTGGTGTCACCCGAAGAACTAGTGACGCAGTACAACTGTCAAATATATAAGGGAAATGGGAACTTCCCACGGGGAAAAAAGGAAAGATCCAAGATGGCCGTCGTGACACGAGCGCTCCTGGTGGTCACCAGGAGAACTAGTGACGCATTACAACTGTCAAAGGGAAATCCAAGATGGCCGTTACGACACTAACGTTCCTAGTGGTCACCAGAAGAAGTAGTAGCGCTCTACAAGCTGTGTGTGTGGGTGTAGGTGCTGTGCGGGCGGTGGAGATGCAGGTGGGATGGGAGGGCGAGGGTAGGCGGTAGTGGGCATGGTGGGCAGTAGTGAACGGGGAGGGCGCTGGTTATATGGTGGTGGGCGTGGGTGGATGTTGGTGTGCAAGGGTGTTTTTAGGTTGGAGTGTCGTTGGAGGTTGTGGGGGCGTTTGGGGTGTAGGTGAAGTTGGTGGGTTGGGATGCAGCTGTTAGGGCGGGTGGGTGTAGGTGGGGTGGCGGTGGTGTTGGTGTGTATAAGTAGGTAGGTACGTGTATGTTTGTGTGTATGTATATATATATGTGTGTGTGTGTGTGTGTGTGTGTGTGTGTGTTATTGTACAGACTGATATGATGTTAAGATTCACTGCTTATATAGAACATTTTTCACTCTTGTCGTGAATAAATGTTTGAAAAGGGAAATTTCCACAGGGAAAAAGGGAAATTCCAATATTGCGGACGACGCCATCTTGGATCCAATATGGCGGACGGCCGCCATCTTGGATTAAAGGTTGCGGCGGCGGCCATGTGAGTAAAATTCAAGATGGCGGGAGGCCGCCACCTTGGATTTTGACGATTCAACGCCCATTTCCTTACTAATTTCATTCAAATCTGATAGTGTAAGATCAATTAATCTTTGAGGTAAAAATATTTTTCCGAAACCTTCAATTGATGCAAAATTGAATCACCATTTTTTTGTCTTTGTAAAATCCTAATCCCTTTGTAATCTCCTTTGTAAATGCATTTCACTAATATTTTTAATATTATTACTATAATTTGAACTTTTCAATTTATCGAAAATATTAGACACTTTGATTCTATATAATAAGTAAAAATATTTAAAATTAATATTTGTTTGTTGTAAAAATTATGGTTTTTATAGAGACAAAATGAGTTTAATAGATATGTGTTATGAACAGATCAAAGACAACTATTCTTATGGTATCTTTGGTGATTTTAAGCTCATTATTGATACAAATAGAGGTGTTTTTTAATGCAATAAAATTATGTCGAAATGGTGGAAAAGATTTGAAAATTGGTTTCGTAATAAAGAATCTCAAAAATTAATAGAATCATTTGGTCAGTGAGATTTGAGTGACAAAATAATTTATATAAAATCCTTTCAAAGGGTAGAAATCCACTAGATTTATTAATTTCTGGTACTTATTTAAGCGATTAATTAATTTTAAATTTAGCTTGTTGGATCACTACAGATATCTATAAGAAATGCTATAAAATAATAAATGATTTTTTCATCAAAGATTTTAATGCATTTAAAAATGATATTGCTAAGGTCATTTAGATAATTTAGATTTAGATAATGATTGCGAAACAATACATTTGAAAATAAAACATCACGGTCTTCATCAAGGATCTCTGTTTTAGATAAATTTTATTTAATCGATATTGATGATGTAGTCATTTAGATAACAATTTCACGATGATTTATTAAAAAATATTAGCAAATTTCCAATCACTAGAATTGATACACGTTTCATAACTTATTAGTTTAAAATATATTTTTTTTATAATTAGACAGACTTCCTTCATAAGTACAACAGAAAACAAAGTTCACCATCATGAACGCGATGATGGGTTACGGATTCAAAAAACCAAGTAGGCATGGCTCTTTATTACCAAACACAATCAGATGTATTGTATGCGGGCCATCGAATTACGGTAAAACAAATATCGTCTTTAATCTTTTGATTCAATCAAACGGAGTAGGCTTTAATAATTTATACATTTTCTCGAAGTCGCTTCACCAACCGTTATGTATAATGGTGTCGAATTTGATGATGTTAAACCCAGAATTGGGTTACTATGAATACAGTAAAAACGATCAGGTTCCGCAACGGGAAGCTGATCAGTCCCATTCGATAATGATTTTCGATGATTTAATCAAAGAAATACAAAACAATATCGGCGCTTATTTCGCAAGAGGTCGTCATAATAAAATCGATTGCTTTTATTTTGCGAAAACGTATTCTAAAATACCAAAACAACTCATGCGAGACAATTGCAATTTTATAATTCTATTCAGACAAGACAGTTTAAATTTACAACACATTTACAATGAACACGTAAACGTTAACATGTCCTTTGACGCTTTTAAATCGCTATGTAATCACATTTGGAATGCGAACCTTTACAGTTTTATAGTTATGGATAAAGAGAGCGATAAAAATAAAGGTCGCTAAAGAAACGGTATCGATAAATTCATCATCGTCGATTGAACGCAACGTTGTAACATTGAACGCAACGAACGCAACGTTGAACATAACGTTGAACGCAATAGACTATTCATTTGAATTTTTTTATATATAAATTTAAAAATGTACATGAAGGAGAAAAAAATGTTTGAAATTGATAAATTGAATAAAAATATTAAATGTAAACACGTGGCTTTCATTTTGGGTTTTGCCAAAGATGAAGCTTTATTTACTAAACGTTTCAAACCAGTAATACATCCTATACAAGAAATTAAAGAAAAAATAAATAAACCAAAAGCTCCTCCACCTCCAACCGACGGAGAAATAGATATAGATAGAGTAGGACACGAACTGGGCGATAGATTGTCAGCTCATTTAGAAAAAACATCAAGATAGGAGTGAACAGAATTTGTTGGAACAAGCTGGTGATGATGATGACGATAAAACCTCTTCAACATGGTTATATGAAGAAACAACATTACCACTACACTCTAAACAAACTCAAGACGAAGAACCCAGAATATATACAAAATATACAGCTATATTAGAAGACACTCAGTTTTCCGACATAACTATAAATGAAACAATAAAACCATACTTATAAATGCTAAAAGCAGGTCCAAAAGTATCTCTAGATCATGTGTATGTTGTAAAGATGAAAATACAGATACGTGCACTTTGGGCGATATTAAAATTGAATTATAGATGATAAAATTCATTTGGGGATTTTCATTTATCCGGCCACACCAGGTCATTTAGAGTTGTTAGTTTATGAAAATCCAGACCTGAAAATGGTTCACAGAGCGGATATGCGAACTTATGGTGAAATGTTGAAACACAACGGTGCCCACTTGATGCTGCGACATGATTTAGATACAGTAAAAACGAAAGTGATCAGAAAGCTGTTCTCTGCAAAGGAACCTGTTAATCCAATCCACGTATTAAACACCATCCACGTCTTTCAGCGGTTCTGGATTGTTACATGCTCAGTTTAATTACAATCCAGTCTATTTACATTAGGATGATCCAAATGAATTGGTAGATAGATTGTATACCCTTGTGGGCGAATGTGATGCTGGAAACAAGAGCATTTCAAACGAAATCATATCCATAATTAAAGAACTGAAAGTGGAATTTGATAATTAGGTTATTGGCTTTTAATTTTTATTTTTTATATAGAGAAATGTCACGATTAAGATTAAGTCACAAAGGTCGTCAAGGAGGAAACGGAAAACGTGTCCTGCCGGAGATAGGTTTTTCTCTCACATCCGATGGAAATTTTGATATTATCCATCACAGATTGGGTAACGTATCTGATCCTATCGATCATGCGGACGCGTTGAATTTTAAACGGTGTAAATTTATTTTTGACGAATACACAAACAGTCTTGGTGAAAGGTTTGTAGGTTAAGAACGATTAAATCAGGAGATAAAATAAAAATAAAGCCATGATATAAGCATAAAAAAATATATAAAAGATAAAAAAGTGAAATTTGTAGACGAAACTGTAAAATTGATGAAAGTTGCCCTCAAACCGCTTAAAGAAAAAATTGTAAAATATATAGACGATGAATTAAATGGTCGCATTACAGAAGATCTCGTGACCGCTAACATCAAGGCACATGTAGAATCTATGGTTGCAGAAATGATTCGCGAAAACGAAAAAAGTACTTCATAAAACATAGTGTATATTTTGGTCACTCGAATCTGAGTGAGCAAACTTGATGAAATGAGTTAAATTTGATGAAATATATTCAAAGATTGCTGTTAAAATTACTTTACATGAAATATTTTGGGGGCTCGAATTCGAGCCAACAAATGATTCGGTTTCTTCCTAGTTAAAAGCCCCGGTCGGGATTCTGGCTCTTTAGATTTTTGTATCAATAATGTATTTGTATTAAGGTAATTTTTTTTTATATATAGACATGAAGAAGAAGATAAAGAAGACGAAAAAATGCCGTGGTATTATCGGTTCTTTTTTGAATAAAACCGTACATTTATTTCCGTTTGAAGCTCATATTCCAGTTACAGTTGTTGCCGCCCGGGTACGAACTTAGATAAGAGATTGAAACGCGGCGATAAAGGTATAAATAATTTAGACGAAGCGTGTAAACTGCACGATATAGCTTATTCAAAATATTCAAACAGCAAAACCAGACCTCAAGCTGATAAAGCGTTTGCCAAACGAGCTTGGGAACGCGTGCTTGCACCCGATAGTAGTTTGAATGAAAGAGCGGCCGCCTATGCGATAAATAACTTGATGAAACTTAAATCTAAATTTGGCGGTAGATTGAGACTTAAGAAAGGCGGCGGTAGATTAAAATTAAAAATAGGCGGCAAAGTCGCGAGTAAAAAAAACATAATCGATTCAATACCAAATTGCAATTTATATGATAATGAATTGATTGAGTACGCGAAACAATTGAAAATTTCGCATTTTATAGCTGTTTTTATGTTGGACGCTTTACCGGAAAAGATTAGTAAAAATGAATGCACTATAATCAATTTATACAGTTTGATCGGTCGCGGTACGCATTGGGTTTGTTTTAGGAAAATCTATAAAAATGTAGATAATTTTGATAGCAGAGACGATGTGCATCCACCTCCAGAATTTTTGAAATATTTCAGAAAATCCAATGTATCGTACAATTACAATAGATATTAAACCGATGACGATGTAATTTGCGATCGATTATGTATAGAATTTTTATATGAATAGATTATAAGTTTTTGTTTTTTTATTTTTTTTTCTTAGATATGTCGTGTCTATTATCGACTGATGGTAACAGTTCGATGATTAAAAAATCATTTTTTCCACCGATCGATCTTTGAAAAGGTCAACACGAATTAGGTCTCAAAAAGATAACGACCGCCAACACTATTCCGAATGTTGAAGAGAATAAATTGTATTACGCGTTCGATGTTAAAAAAAATATGTTAAAAAGATGTATAAGAAAAATTATATAACTATACCGACGGGTAGTTATGAAATTGAAGATATCGGTGAATATATACAGAGTGAAATGAAAAAATTAATCAAACAATCACCTTGCGAGCAACACCAATACGTTACAGTGTGAAATTAAAAGCACTGTATGTGTAGATTTTTCGGATACAGATTCTAGTATTGGCAGTCTGTTGGGTTACGGAGCGAGAATTCTCAAACCGAATGTGACGCATCTTTCCGATCGAATAATCATATCGCTCCTGTAAATTTAATACGTGTAAAATGTAATATTATTTCAGGCAGTTTCAGAAATGAAGATCAAGATCGTATTTTATTCGAGTTTCCGTTGAGTGTAGATCCTGGTGATATGATTAAAGAATATCCATTTTATATCGAATTTGTACCGGTAAATGTGAGAGAAATTTATGGCTTATTTGTATTGTTGACCGATGAAAATGATAATTTATTAAATTTACGCGGCAAACGAGTAAACATGTTGTTGGTTTTAAAATAATCTAAATAATTTTACATGCTAAATTCAAAATTCAAATAAGTACCAATAATCAATAAACCTAATGGATTTGTATCCTTTATATAGGATAATTTGTTGGCTCGAATTCGAGCCGACTAATCTTAATAGAATATTGTAATTTTTATTTTTATTTTTGTAATAGATATGCCGCTGGTATTTGATGATGCAATTGATGTTAAAAAACGTTTCAAATTGATGGAGAAAAACACTGAAAAATTAAAATCTCTAGGTTTTGAAATCGTTGACGGGATACTCAATACGTTATTGAAATGAAAAATTAAATTTTTGTATATAGTGATGAATTGTTTAATAGTTAATAAAGTAGCGCGTTCAGATGAGTCTCTATTATATAATCAATTTCACAATCATTATTCCATAGCGTATAAAATCAATAAGGAGATTAAAATCCCTATAAATCAACCGGACATGTATACCGTTACGGGTGAAGGTTATTTGATTGTTTCCGGCAAACTCGTTGGAGCAGACGGAAAAACAGAATTAGTTAATTTTACTGTGGCTTTTTTATTCCAGGATATACGATATCTTATTAACGCGCAAGAAGTAACTTCGGTGAGAAATTTATGCGTGACAACGGTTGTGAAAAACTGTCTTTCAATGACAAAAATCTAAGATAGAATTAACAGACATAGTGTGGGTTGTTCCATATTTAAAAGTCACACCCGAATATGAATTGGAATTAGCTAAACTGAGAGGTAAAAATAAACATTTGTGTGTGTGGCGTTCAGAGCGTGGGATCTTCAAGAAAATACAGCGGTTCCTCAAACGAATTCTTTTATATGGAATGTGACAACGTTGTCGCAAATAGATAAACCGCGCTTTGTTATTGTAGGTTTTCAAACCAATAGGAAAGGTAAAGCCGTGAAGGACGCGTCAGAATTCGATTCTTGTAACGTTAAAAATATTAGTGTAATGATTAATTCGAATAAATATCCGTATGAAGGTTTACGGGGGAATCAAGCGTTGATGTATACAATGTTTATTAATTTAAAAAAATCGTATTATAAAAATATAGCTTCACCGTACACGTTTTCCGATTACAAAACTAAATATCCTTTATATGTGATCGACAACTCGCGTCAAAATGAATCCGTAAAGATTGGTGTAATTGATTTAAAAATTAAAGTTGAAGCGGAAGAGAATTTTAAACCAAATACAGTAGCGTATTTATTAATTTACGATAATGTAATCCCGTATTCTCCGATGACGGGTTAAAAACAAGAATAAATTATTTTGGTCACTCGAATCTGAGCGACCAAATGGTTGTATATATTTTTATTTTTTGTTTTTTTGCACGCATAGATTATTTGTTTTGTGTTTATTTCTTTTTCAATATAGATGTTTAGAAATGAAAGTTTTTAAAATTAAGAAATTGAAAAATTTCGCTGATTTTCCTAAGTATGCTACCGAACAAAGCGCCGGTTTAGATTTAATTTCAACAATCGAAACGATTTTAAAACCTGGTGAAATAAACATAATCGCAAGCGGCATTGCTGTATCGCTGTCTAAAAAAAAGTATGAATTGCAAATAAGACCTAGATCGGGTATAGCGATGAGCTATGGCATTACAGTTGTGAATTCACCAGGCACGGTCGGTGCTAATTACTAATTTGAAATTAAAGTCGGTCTTACTAATTTGGGCGATAAAAATGTTACAGTGAAGAGCAGGATGAGAATAGCACAAATGATAATATAGAAATATGAACGCATATCGTGGACGGAAAGCGAAACATTAGATGAAACTGAACGTAATGATAAGGGGTTTGGTTCGACTGATCTATATGAATGAACTACGTACAGATAAATTTATCATCAAGGCCGCGTTTTTCATTTTATTTAACATTTATTATAATAAATGACTGAGAGCCGTATACAATGAGAAGAATTCCCTGACGTCATCGACAGGCTACAATAAATACATTCACAACGCAAGATTGGGGATTCCAAGTATCATACCACTGCAAAAGATTAGGCGTATTTGTTAAAGAATCATTAATGACGCTCGCGAAAGAGTGCAAAATATGTGAATTTTGCCTGTAAAAGGCTGCGTAATATGTAAATTTATCTCTACAATAGAGTGTGCGTGGCTTAAGTCACGTGATCAGAATGCTGCTCTCTGATTGACTGCTGTGCTCAAACAAACAATCTATAACTACTTAAAATTCATCTTTATTTACGTGTTGCCGCTGTTTTTGTTTAACCTTTCATAATCACAGTTGTATACGACACTGGCTTGTAGAATAATGTGTAAATCAAATCTAGTACATTGTTCAAGCAGTAATAATCTTTCAATCTGTAATGATTCGAATAAGACCTACTACGCGGAATTTTAAATAGGAAAGCATTATATATATATATATATACACACGCACCAGTGGAATTGAGATTCCATTCATTTTAAGAAGTATGTTAAAAAATATAATCAATTTTTAAAAGTAAAAATATGTAATAAAATCGAAAATATTTTAAAAATAGATTATGCATTATTAAATAACTTAAAAAACTATTTTTCTTTCTTGTGCACTAATAAATTAATTATACAATACATTTTCAATATAAAATCTTTTTGATAGCAGAACATTTTGAAATTTACAAATCGGTTTGTTAAGTGGAAAAAAGGCAAATTTCCCAATTTCATCAGGACTAAAATGAAGAATTTTAATTGTTATCTTGGGATATCTCACTGTATTTTTATCAAATTATCAATATTTTCACCGCGTCTATTAAAAGTATTTTAATTTTTTTTAGATTTATTGTCCCATTATGACTTTAAGCTTCAGCTTTGAAACATTAATCTATTACATTTATGTTGAATTGCAAAATACTCTCAGTTTCTTTTTCTATTTTAATACATTTCTATATCTATTTTTCATTTATCTAAATTTTTGATCTATGGTACTAAAATAATAAAATATCAAAACTGTCAGAACTAGTTTCTACATTTATCTCTTCCGACATATTTCACTTTTCTGGCAAATATATCTACAATATAATATATTGTAGATATACAAGATATTTATTATTACAAGATATACATTGTAGATAGAATACAGGATTACCGTATATTATATGGTAATCTTGTCGAAATTGGGTAACGGGTTTTTATTTGCAAATCTTTACATTTTAGTGTCCAACTAGTTCATGCAAACAAAAAAAAAAAACATAAGTTTATGCGTATGGATGTTTCGCACAACTTTTAGCCTTATATCTCAGGATTTATTGAACCGATTACTTCAAATTTGACTCAAATATTTCTCTCTATATATATATATATATATATATATATATATATATATATTGGGCATTGATCACATTTCGTTTTCAAAATTCGTTAAGGGAGTGGGAGTATATCGTTAAAAAACTAATTTCCAATTTCTTCAGAACCATTTCAAAGAAAACTTTATTAAAGCAAATTTGTTACATAAAATGAGTAATTAAACACTCAATAAACAAAAAAATCAAACAATTACCCCCTACCTTTTAAAATTGAATTATATGTTCTATTTTGTTCTTTTATTCTATCTTCCTTCGTTTTTATTATAGACACACCTAAAATGCAAAAAAAGTCTTTCAAAATTTTCTTTTTTTCATTTTAGTCTGCATTGAAGGGGTTGTTAGATATAGAAAAAAACTATACTTAAGAAAATCTTTTAAGCAATATGAATATTTTTAGAAAAACCTTAAAATTTATTCGCCATCTCTAAAAAATGTAAATTCTGTTTCTTGTTTTTTTTTTTGCTATAACTCTTAACTTTTATTATTATACATTTTTTTATTTTTCTTCATCACTTAAAGGGCTATTAAAATTAAGTATCTTTTTTCATCTCTCATCAGCTTCAGTATCAATTAGATTTTATTACAAATAGGGCGTACTGATAATTCAGTTATTTATAGTTACTATTTTTACTTGATTATTTATGATGTATATTTCTTAAAAGTAAACGGAAATATTTTGAGCAGTTTACTAAAAATAAAACATAAAATAAAAATTCAATTTTAAGTGAGATAATATCACCATTAAAAACAATAAAATTCAAATGTAATACTCTGTTAATCAAAGCCAAAACTAGATTTTTTATTAGGCTGTTTTCTTTTTAATAATACCTATCTTACAACAATAGATTGTTTTGTAAATCAAATCATAAATATAACAATAAAATTGTCAATATAATAAATATATTCTAGAAAATACGGCAAGTAAAAGTGTCTCGTCATATAAAATCATGTCACATTTTTTTTTTATTACCATTGCCCGGAAATAAATCGAGTGTTAACGGCCCCACATGATTCAGTCGTGTTTATTACTGTTTAAAGCTACAAGTAAGAATGATAAAACCTTTTTCAATTACTCATACATATATATATATGTTTTTTAAATTTATAAATTCACTCTAGTTTTATACCATATTTATATCATTTTTGAAATATCAACCTGGTAAAATCACATATAATCTCGAGGAAATTGATTTATATTATTCTGCATAAATAATTAAAAATTTTTTATTTATTTATTAATTTTTTTTTAGATGTACGAAGTCTCTCGCTACAACTAACAATACTCATATAGTAGAATTAAATGCCGTTCAAACGTTGTTATTTAAGCTTAATCCTTTTTAAATATATGTTGCTTTAAAATAAGGTTCAGAAAAATAATTAGGAGTACGTAACTACAAAATGGATAATAGATTTTTTCTTTCTTTTAAAACTTGATTTTATTGTTAGAAATGTATTTTAGAATCTGCTATTAATACAACCTATTCAACAAAAGCATAATTAAACAGTTATTTTATTCCGTAAAACACTTAAGATAAATGCAATATATCTGTACTGTAATCCATACTTACGCGGGAACAGTCGATTGCACAATGAAGCCGACTGTATTCTTTTATAAAACAGATGATCCAGATTCCTTGAAGTTTTAGCTACAGCTCTTTCTTTTTCAATTCCATTTTTAATTAAAATTATCCAAGGATCTTAATATTGTTGGTAAAATATACGATGTTTTGGAAGTTCTGTACCTGACACAGAGATGATCATAACGTACGCTTCGAAGTGGGCTTCCTTCGGTGAATTTGGCTCCAATTGATTACTTCTTGTTCTGAAACCTGAAGAAATGGATCGCTGGACTAAGATTGACTTATTTATTTTAAAGAGTTGACAAATCCCATTGTACTGCGGGTATTAAACTGGAAAATCGTTAGTCTCAATGAGTTCAACCCTACAACGACTACGTTGAAAAATAAAAATAACAAAAATTGTAAAATCTTGTGTTTTCTTTGTCAAGCCGAGAACTATCCGAACGAATCTCATAGTATAGCGAAAATAATTTTTCCTTACGTGTGTTAAAATAGATTTTTTGTTGTGTATTTTAATGTCTACACAATTGAAACCGACGATTGGAAAATGTTTAAAAATACTAAATCGACAAATAGAAATCCGTTCTTAAATATAAAAAATCCAAAAAACAAAAATATTTACAAAAATATATTTGATTACATATAAAAAATGAATTTTAAAAAAGTTTTATTTAACTAATATTAATATTAACATTAATAAAAAAAGGAAACAAATTATACAAATATCTAACTGAGCCAACTATTTACTTATTTAAGTAAATATTTTCATTACTTTTAATTTTAAAATTTAATAATTATTACATTTATTGATTTTTTATTTATTGGTCATTTTTAGATATTTATATAATTTATTTTTTACTTTTCAGCGCATTTCTATATTTGTTAATATATTATATTGTTTTGTTTAAATTTCTCAATTTGATTTAATTCTTATTTTTTACTTTTTAGAGGGTTTTTCTAATTTGTTTCCTTTTTTTATTAATGTTAATCAAATACATTTTTGTAAATTTTTTGTTTTTTTGTATTTTTTAAGACTAAAAAAAAAGTGAAAATGTTTATTTTTACAAATCGAAGTTACATACATGTACCAAATTTCAATCATTTTCCTACGGTAGTTAATAAGAAATGAAAATTTTCAACTAAATGCATGAATTTAGAGTAGGGGTTGTGCGTGGGGGCATGGGGGTGGGTCATATCAAATTCCGACACCGTAGTGCTGTATTGTCATCGAAGTTACATACGTGTACCAAATTTCATAGATTTTCATACGATAGATCAAAAGATATAGCAGTTAGAAGATTTGATTATTCCTAAAGCGAGTTAAATAAAAGCTTTTAAAAAGTTTTTTTTTTTTTTTTTTTTTTTTTTAATAACCTAAGAAAAGTTGTAATATTTACTGCCGAAAAAAAAACGTAAAACAGTGGTACTTTTTTTGCGAATATGTTCATAATTCTAACCCATTTTCTTTAATTAAATGCAAGTTTTGCCAATAGTTTTTGTATGTTACATTGACTCAAATCTAAGTGTTGCTTCTATAACGGGTATTATATCATAAAAGTATTTACTGAAATCTATACAACTTATATTTTAAAATTGTACAGATTAATTTAAATGCTTACATGTTTTATTGTTAATACGACAGTTGGAAATTTTTCGTTTCTATACAACTGATATAATTCAGAATTTTCTTTTATGTACGTTATAACATATGTTATATGCGTTATATTATTTTATATCGTGCGTGGAGAAGCCTTTAATAATAAAAAGTGTAGGAATAAGAAAAGGAGAGAAAATGAAGAATGAAGACCGATAAATAAATTTAAAAAGAAAAAAATCCATAATAAAGAGAAACAATGGAAAGAATTTCTGAAATAGTGTAGAGGATTTAGACAATAGATGTTTGAAACCATTACGCTTGAACGGACAAGAGAATGAATCGCTTGCTTTTACGTGAGCATAATCCTTAGTCCGATGGTAGTATAAATACTGCCGAGGGCCAGCGAGTGGAATACAACAGAAAGAGTTTTGACCAGAATATAAGATGAAGAAGAAAACCTCCAAAAACCAGGTTTCTCTTCCTTACTTCCACGGCCACAAGTTGTGCGGGGAAGACTGCGGTCGGATCCGCAAAAGGAGTGCGCGGCAATGGAGGGAAAGCCAAGCCTGAAGAGCGGTTTCCCGCGAAGTCTGGGAAGGCGGAAAACAGCGGTGCGGTAATCGGTCCTGAGCGGGAGGTTGCTGGAGGGAAGCCTGCTGTGCGGCAAGTAAACTCTGGGTCCGTCCGGGCGGATCGAGAAGATGCCGGCAGAATCGTCCAAAATCTCCTCTAAAAAGGAGTCGAGGGTTGCATTGGAGCTACGACAGTTAGTCGACTTCTACTTGAGTGAGTGTGCGTTGTTGGTCTCGGGTCTGGCACTTAAATGTAAGGGACTCCAGGGCACCAACCTTGCTTTGGATTCGGTCGTGTCACGGCTATCTGGCAAGATTGACCAGGTAGTGGAGGGAGTTAGGAGCTTCAAGCCGGTGACGGGTGAAGCTCTTGGCGAGCTCCACAAATGTATTAAACTGGTGGAGAAGAAGGTGAAAAAACCTGTCTCCTTTGCCGCAGTAGCTGTTGCACCCGCGCCTAAGCGGATTGGTCCATCGCTGCCAGCCCAGGCGCCGGGGGCCAAAATTAAGCAGGCCACTGTCAAGCGGTCCTAATAATACCTGGTCCTGAGGCTTTGTCGGTAGCGACGGAGCTAACAATTAAGACGGTTCTGGATCCGAGGAGAGAAAGGATCCAAGTCTCCCGGGTCACAAGGGACCATGGCGTCATTTTGGAAGTCGTAAGTGAGCGGCAGGCAAAGCTGCTGCTAGAGGCCGACGTTGTGGTAAAGAATGGGCTGAAGCCTCAGTTGCTGGCCGAACGAAGGCCGCAGAAATTGGTGTATGATATGCTAAGGGCTTCAAGGATAGAGGAGCTCGAAATCCTTAAGGCCGTGCACGGTCAAAATCTGTTATTGGATGTGGCCGTCGAAGATTTCCTACGGGAAACAAAGCCCCAGCTGCCGAACAACAAAGGTGGTTCGGCAGCTGGGGAGGAAGGAGGCCCCAAGAAATCATTGGGTATTGGAGACCTCGCCAAACATCCGGCAGGTCTTGGTGGCCGGTGGACGTTTGTTTTTCGGGTGGAACTCATGTAGTGTCGTCGACCATATAGAGATCGCTCGATGCTTTAAGTGTCAGGGCTTTAGTCACACCTCTCTCAACTGCAGAGCACAGTCGGGGATCACTCTGCTCTTCCGGGGCACAGGGCAGCCAATTGACCTGCCAAGTCTGCGCCTACCAAGTGCGCCGCCTGTATCTTGGTGAAAGGCAGCGATGCTGGGCACCGGTTCGGGGGTAGGCAGTGCAGAGCGTATGATATTGCTTGTGCGAGAGCTCTAAAAAATACAGCTTATAGCGATGCCTGAATTGAGGGAAGCCTTTGACGACGGACTCCAACATGTTGAACGCTTACGCTTGGACAGTTAAATTTGAATCATTCCCGGGCGGCCACCAGTGAAGCCATAAGGCTCCTTGAGGAGTACAACCTCTAGGTCCTCTTGGTTTAAGAGCTGTACGAGGTCGCGAATAGGGTGGTCGGCTTCCGCGAGGTGGATATTATTCATTCCCGTGCGAACCAAAAGGGTTACGCCCAATGTCGTACTAGCGTCGGGAAACTTCCAGCTTGGATGGAGTATCGATGACTTGCTGGCGAATTTGGACGGTCTCCCGGACACCAGAATGCTGGTTGCTCTGGACGCTAATGCCAAGTCTCCCGCCTTGGGTTCACCACTCGCTGACATCAGAGGTGCTGGTACCGAACAGTTCGTTGAAGCCAGGAACCTCTACTTGGTTAATGATGCAGAACAACCGCCAACTTTCTCTTCCGAACTGGAAGAAAGTTACATCGACGTCACTTTGGTGACGGGCGACTTGCTGCGAAGTCCAAGTAATTGACTGTCTGGTCCGAGGCCAGTGTGAGCGATCATAGGATTATAATCTATGAGATCGTTTACGGAGGCGGTCTAAGAGCACCAGATTCCGGTCACTATAATCTAACGGACCGGGATCAGCACATGCTGAATGCGCAGCTGCCTTGCAAGGGTTGGAATGGCGCATAGAGCACAGGGAGGAGGTGGAATTGATGGCTAAGCAATTCGGCCAGGCTATCAAGACTGGCTGTGATAGGGACCTACGGCGGCCTCGGTCAACGTACGGACCCTTAAGCGATGTCCAGTCCGCTGATCAGAATGCCTGAAGCCGTCATGACCGCTGTTTCCGGGGAGCCGTCTGTTAGACGCAGGCGGAAACCCGGGAAAAGGTGGTGATTCTCTGACCTTAGTCTGCTACGCGCAAGAGTTAGGTCCGCTAAGTATATGTACCAGCGTCGCCTCCTAACGGGGGTTATCGTCGACGACGTGCGCGCTGAGCGTCTACGGATCTACCGGCGCACCCGTAACGAGTATATTCATGCCATAAAGGAAGCCAACTCTTTCGGCAAGATTCCATGCGCGAGCTGCATCATAATCCCTGGCAGCTCGCAAAGTCATGTTACCGGCCAATGCCATTGCACGTGCTGTCCAGTATTCGATGTGGGTTTAGCGGCCGAGACCACACTTTACCATCTGTGGCGACTTACCAAGCGTTTCTGGATACTTTGTTTCCAGATGATCCGGAGGGTGAAGCAGAAGTAGTTGTCAGGACGGGTGAGACACCATTCCCTGGCGTGCGGGCTGTGAATCTCTTAGATATAGACGTAGTATTTTGTCGAATGACACTGAGGAAGGCACCAGGGATTGTCCTACTTGACCTGGATATTTTCTATCATCTGCTACCTGTCATACGAGGTCAGCCTGGCAGGCTGATCTCGGGTTGTCTGAACTGGGGCTGCTTTCCGGCTTGCTGAAAAGTGACTTTGGTTAGGGCGCTCTTATAATCAGGAAAGTATGCTAGTGAGGTCAGTAGTTATCGACGCATAAGCCTCTTGCCGGTTATCGATAAGGTGGTGGAAAGGCTAGTTTTGGAACGGCTTTGGGAAGAAATCGAATATGAAATCGAAATCGATATGAACTGTTTTCTAAGTCGAGGCCATTACGGCTTCATGAAAGGCGTTGGCACTGAGGATTGCATCTTACATGTTCTTACCGAGGTGAAAGCGTCGACGGTAAATATGTTTTGACAATTTTTATTGACATAGAGGCAGCATTTCCTTCCTTGTGTTGGAGTTCTGCCCTCCATCAGTTGGAACACTGCAATGTTCCCGTAGCCCTACAGGCCGTAGTACGACTACTTGTCTAACCGCTTGGCTCTGTTTAAAGATGCGCACCTAGCTGTGGAAAAATCCGTCACCAGGGGAAACCCGGAGGGTCCGTTCTCGGTCCCTACTTTGGTCTCATTGAGTGCGTCGCCAGAGTGGTGTGGCTTGAGTCTATTCTCAGTGATTTTTTGGCTGCTGGTCGAATGTGTACCTTCCAGCAGTATCAAGGCTTTTACTGATTTTCCGACTGCGGACCCGTTCAATACTTTTATATTTTAGACTTGTCATTTCTGACTTCCTTGGAAGAATCAGTTTCATTTATACGACGCATACCTGCCTCATCACGGCTGAAAGGTGGCAACGACTCCAGGTCCCAAGCCCCTGTAACAACCAAGCGAATATTCCCTAGTCCTGCTTGCGTACTTTTCAGAACGAGGGCCGTAATCTGAGGTTTTTGAACCGATTCAGTAATGGCCAAGACGTATGAAGAGTGGCAGGGGAATACCAAAAGTCTTCAGCTGCCCGTACTCGCTGCGGATAATGTCACATCGTGGATTCGCCCATCCAGATGGTAGGAGGAAGACAACGAAAGTTAGTTGTCCAGTTAGGTGAAACTAGGGTATCTCCGGACATGGAAGCTGCTGGATTTACCGAGGTTGTTAACAAGTCTAAAAAGCGAAGGGCAGACTAGGCAGTTCTCCCCCGCTGGTTCATTCAGGCCAGGGAGACCTGGACTACCTAATTAAATTCTTAAAACTCCCCAAAAGTGTTGGTACAAGCGCGATGCAGACGATCCTCCCCAGGTTTCAGAAGATTCAGGAGGCCCTCTATGCGGTAGCGGAAGGATTCGAGACTTTGGCTTCCCAGCCCAAGGAAGTCAAAGTCGCTTCGAAAGTCGTGGTTCAGGCATCAGCACAACCCAGGCGCTATGCTGACATTGTTAAGTCCAAGCGGGAAGCCAGCAAGGTTATGAAGAAACCGAAGGTTCTCTTCATTAACAATGCGGAGGGCTCAAAAGTTACGAGCAAAGAACTGCGGCGAGATTTTCAGGTTGCCCTTCGTGACAACCGGAAAGATCTCAAAATACGGGACATTAAGGAGACCAGCAAGGGTCTTGTACTTGTAGCTGATAATAAGGAGACAGTCCATGTCATTTTGGAGTCTCAAGCGGTCAAGAAGCTGGAAGTGCAGGTTGACCCTAAGAGGATGCATAGGCCCCGTGTCATCGTGTGTGACACTGAGCGGAGTCTTCCGACGAGGACGTCTTGGACATTGCCTCGTAGCGATTTTTCATATGTTGATGGTTTGGCCACAGGGAAAAATTCTGTAAGTACGCGTCAGTCTTCGCACACTGTGGTGAGGAAAGCTACAAGCATGAGGACTGTCCGCATAAGAAGAAGGCTCCGTCTTGCGTCAACTGCAAAAGGTTGCGCAAGCCTCATAGGCACTTTTTTAGTAGTAAAGAATGTAGTTGTTACTTGATAGTAGATGAGATTAACTCTAACTCTCTTGATGGCCAGGTTCCGTCAACTAAATGCCCTGGGTGCCTATGTAGTCCAAGTTGAGCTAGGTGAAGTAGTCGAAAAACGGAGCCTTGATGTCGATCTTCTACAGCACCCATATGTGGTCAGGGGGATCTGCCAAGTTTCCCAGGTTGGATAAAGTTTTTCGTTGGAGACAGCAAATTAGCTGTTCTGTGCAGGAAGTCGATAAATAGTGTCTTCATACGACAGGCCTCTGTCAAGCTTGCCGTGAATGGTCTGGACTTGGTTGTTGTTAGTTCGTACTTTCAGTAAAGAGATCCCACTGAACAGCATTTGTAATGATGGGATAGAAATTTCAGGCTAGTATCGGGTTGTCCGATTCTTATAGGTATTGATGCGAACGCCAAATCGCCTCTTTGGCACAGTGGGATCACGGACGATGGCGATGAACTTATAGAAGGTTTCATTTCAATTTTGAGGTCTTCAACGTGGTCGACGAGCTGACTACTTTTGCCGGCGCGGTCGAATAGTGGAGGGCCTTCCATTGTACTAACATTGATGTTACCACTGGTAAGGATATCCCTGGTAGGATTCAGAACTGGTCGATAGTTGACGATTGATCGGTTAATAGTTTTCGAGATGGTTAGTGGGCTGCGCGATATCTATAGAGGGTACGTCCCTTTCAAGCAGGTGCGCTTCCTGCACAGGCAGGCGGATTGGCCTAGGTTTTCTAATATTCTTGCGGCCAGACCTCAAGTTTTCACTCGTAGGCTGGACGAGGTCCCATTGAATGACTTGGCAGAGAATTTATCTTCTGTCGTAGTTGAAGCTGTTGTGACTAGTCAATCCGTAGGAGTATGGGTCAGGAGAGAGTTGCTGGATGGTAGACTCAAAACTTGACTATGATGAAGCGGACTGTACGCCGGCTCAGGAAAGCCGCACAGAGTGCGGTTGTCAGTGATCGACATGCAGCTCTGCTTGCGGACTATCGTTGGAAAAGGACCGAGTACTTTCACAAAGTTAGGGCTTCTAAGCGGGATTCCTGGAGCTCTTTTGTAAAAGAGCTGGGGAATAAAGAACCATGGGGTGTTTTTTAGGGTCTTTGGACGTAAGCAGAAAAAAGATTCTGTCTGCTCTGTTGACCCAGGATGGAGTTGTTATAGATAAGGATCGTGTCCTCAATCGATGATCTCCTTCCAGATGATACGGAGGTTGGTGAAACTTCGCATCATCAACGTGTTCGCAAGGAAGTTGCAGGTTTTCACCCCGAGCATGTGTCTTCAGATATTACTAACGCGGAAGTCAGTCAAGTAATCTGTAGCCTGGCTAGAAACAAATCCTCCAGATATGATTGTATCACGGTGGAGCACCTTATTCGAACGTTGCCGGTGGTTCTTGTTCCTCTGACTAAGGTATTCCATAAGTTGTTCTCTACTGGAAATTTCCCAACATGTTGGAATCGTGGTGAATTGAAATGGCTCTTCAATGGTGACGACAAGGACCCCACTGTGAGTTCTTCTTACCGTTCTCCGACACTCTTGCCTGTAGTAGGGAAAGTTTTCGAAAAGATTCTGTACCTCCTCATTAATAGTAGGCAAACTTCCAATAGGCGGTTCGGAAGTAGGAAAGACCATCTCAGAAGGTTGAGATGGTCTCCACACTGCCCTGTGGAGACCATCTGAGGTCTCCACAGGGCAGTGTATTAGGTCCACTCATCTGGATCTTCGAGTTTGATTCTCAGATGTGGTTGCGTATGCCCGACGGCTGCCGCATTTTGGCTTATGCTGACGATGGGTTGCAACTGGTTGAGAGCGACTCGCGTGCTGAGATAGAGCTCAGGGCGACACAGGCATGTAGGATTCTAAGGTTGTGGAGTCTTCAGAACAAGATGGTTTTCAGTGCGGAGAAAACCACTATGATGTTTCTCCAAGGCCGTCTAGCTGCAAAACGCCATCGTCGTGTTGTGATAGATGGCGGATAGAGAGAATGTAGTGATTATTTTGACTGTATAACTGTCGGCGGAACGGCGACTGCACTGCTGCATGGGATGCATGGGATACCATGAAGCCGTGAGGTGTAGCGGCGTTTCGACGAGGGCAGATTAGGATGAGAAAACGACACGAGTTGGTGACTGCACTACCGAGAGAATGGGATACCATGTAGTCGTGAGGTGTAGCGGCAACTCGACGATGGTTAAGAAGTGAATGCAACGTGGGACTCCGTGATGGAGCTGAGTAAGAGTAGGAGGTCTGTCCGCCTCTCCCTTGTAGGTCACACCGGAGTCCATAATATATAATCTATGTCAGGGGTTTGAAGTGAAATTGGTTCATTAAGAGAACCAGGACTAAATTACGTTGTTACAAAAACATTTTGGTTGAATGTTGTATTTAATTTACATCGAATCTCAAGACATTCACAGAATTCGGTTCAAAAATACCGAACTACGCACGGGGTTCGTGCTTCCGCGTACTCGGTTAGCTAGTTTAGAGGGCAACGGTATAAGACATGCAAGATATCCGGACGAAATCTGCAGCGAAAACAAAAGCTGAGTTTAAAATCATTGATGTAAATGTCTACCAAAGCATTTACATCGGTGGGGCATCCCAACTGAGGCCTGGCTTAATACTGTGAGGCGTAATCAGTTGATGGCCTATAAGACGACTCCCGTTAAAGCCCAACGGAGCACAAAACGGGGGGGCGGGGGTGTTCATAAGTACCATAAGAATTCATAAGTACCTAGGTGTTTTGTTTGATGAGAAGTTGCTTTTTACTAACCACATTAAGCAAGTAGCGGCGGACGCCGTCTCACTGATGCAAAAATATTGGAGGATTGCTCGGAAAGATGATGGGTTGTCGGGCCGTCAAATGTACGTGGTGTACCAAGGTTCCTTTAAAAGTATGACTGCTTACGTGGCGCACATTTGGGCGCATAGGTTGGATATGAATAGAGCAGTTCTTCAAAATTTAAAGAGTGCCCAGCGCAGAGACTTAATCGTTTGCACTGGTGTTTTTAAAACAACCTCCTACGAGGTTACCACCGAATTGGGAAAGGCTCTCCCAATCGATTTAGTGGTGAAAGTTCGGGCAGCCAAGTGGAAATTACAAAGAAGTCGGGAAGCCGAGGTATTTGGGATGCGGGTTTGAGCCGGAAGCAGCAACCACTGCTTCCGGGGAGCCGTCTCTTGAACGCAGGCGGAAACCTGGGAAATAGTGGTGTTACTCTGAGGTTAGCGTGCTGCGCCCAAGTGTTATATCTGCTAGGATGGGATACCAGCGACGCCCCCAAACAGGAATTTTCGTTGATGACATGCGCGCTGAACGTATGCAGATCTACCGGAGCGCCCGTAATGAGTATGTTCACGCAATCAAGGAAGCCAGACTCAAGTTATGGCAAGACTCTATGCGCGAGTTGCAGCCCAGCCCATAGCAGATGGGAAAATCATGTTACCGGCCAAAGCCATTGCACGTGCTGTCAAGTTCGATGCGGGTTTGGTGATCGTGACCACGCTTTAACATCTGTGGCGACTGACCAGGCGTTCCTGGATACTCTGTTTCCGGATGCTTCGGAGGGTGAGCAGAGATCGATGTTAAGGCTGGGGCTTCGTCCTTCCCTGGCGTACGGGCTGTGGATCCCGTATATATACACCGAGAGGTGTCTCGAATGGCACTGAAAAAGGCACCGGGAAATGACCAACATGTCCCGGTTATATTCTACCATTTGCTGCCTGTCATAAGAAGGGCTTGGCAGGCTGTTCACAAAGCTGGGGCTGCATACCGACTTGTTGGAAAGTGGCTTTGGGGAGGGTGCTCTTAAAACCAGGAAAAGATCCTAGTGAGGTAGGCAGTTATCGGCCTATCAGCCATTTGCCGTTAATCGACAAGTTGATTTAAAGGCTGTTTGTGCAACGGCTCTGGGAACGCATTGAGGTGAACTGTGTTTTAAATCGGGGCCAGTATGACTTCACGAAAGGGGTTGGCACTGAGGATTGCATCTTAAATGCTCTTGCCGAGGTGGAAAGCGCCGACTGTAAATATGTTTTGGCAACCTTTATAGACATAAAGGTACTATTTCCTTGCTTGTGTAGGAGGAGTTCTTCCTCTATGAGTTGGAACGCCGCAATATTCCCGTAGCTCTACAGGCCATAGTACGTGACTATTTCTCTAATGATTCGGCTCTGTTTAAAGATGTCCACCTAACTGTGGAAAACTCCGTCATCAGGGGAAGCCCGCAGGGTTCTGTTCTCAATCGCCTGTGTGGATCCTGGTATTTGAACGGTTTCTGGGATTGACCTTCCCAAAAGGGTCACAGCCTAGGCTTTCGCCGATGACTGTCCCGTGTTAGTTCGTGGTAACTCACGACGGCAGCTAGAAGAAGAAGAGCAGGGGGCTTTTTCAACCGCAGTGTGCTGGATGGACATGCTAAATTTAAGACTTTCTGTGCTTGAGAGAAGCAAGAGTGCTTTTCTTCTCTCTGTAAACAGAGAGAGGTTCAGAGAATTACAATGCCAAAAGAATGGATTGGTATGGGAGAGGAACAGAAACGTGGTAATATATTATCGTATACAAATCATTCTTCAACGCTACGCGGGCCTTTTGTTATATGGTGCAAATTTTATTTGTTAGTGATTCAATGACATTTAAACAGATAAAGACGTCATTGTTTAAAACAACATACTCACAGTTTTGAATCGATATATTAAAAAAATTGTGTAGAAAAAATAAAGAAATGTGTTCAACCTGTTAATTCAACGAAAAGGCGTTTATCCCTCCCTACACGTATATTAAATCGGAGTCTGTTGACCCCCGTGAAACTCAGCTGCCGCCCATCGAAGCGTTTTATGATGATTTAAAGAAAGAAAACAACTCTGATTATAAACATGAGCAAATCGTTTGGATAGGTTTAAAATTAACACGCTCGGTGAATACCATGATTTCTATATGAAATTGGACGGTATGCCTTTGGCTGATGTATTTGAAAGTTTTCGTAATAAAATTATGAAAAAAAAACGATTTAAATCCGTATCATTATCTTTCTGCAGCGCCTTTATTAAGGTATGCCGCTTTAAAATCCATAAAGTGCAACTAGAATTGATTACAGATCCTGATTAGTATTTTTCTTTTGAAAAAAGGTATTCGCGGAGGTGTGTTGATGATTCCCAATCGTTATTCTCTGGCTTAGGATCCGCAAATAAATAATTATGATGATAACAAACCAATCAAAATTATTAAATATTATGATGTCCGATCTCTTTACGAGAAATATATGATGGAACCGTTGCCCGTAGACGAATTCATTTGTGTAACAAAAACGAAATTGAATATATGCTAAACAACTTAAACAATGTGCAGAGACGGATTATATTGTAGAAGTTGATTTATCATATCCTAAACACCTCCACGAATTCGCGGTATTCCCGGTCCTCTTTTTCCCTAAACTCTTTGGCAGACTCCCGCGGCGCCGGACGAGCCTTCGGGCATATTTCCTTGTTCGGATGCTTTGTCTCGTCCTCTTCAGAACCGATCTGTTCAGCGAGCTTAATCAGAGGTTCAGTAAGCGGTTAAGTCTTTCGCAGCTTCAGGTTGGGTTCGATCCTTCTCCATGTCAATTCGGCATGCCTTCTTTTAATACTTCTGTGAATCTCTGCGATCTCCGCGGTGATCCGCTCGTGGTCCTCCAGGGAAGGCATTCGATCTTTTACTAAACGTGGCCACTATCGAACTCGGTTTACGTACGTTTTGAAAGCCTGTACGCCGGCCTGCGCTCTAGCGTGCAAGGTTTTTCGTGATTTTTCAGTCTTTCCGATAAAGGTGTTGAAATTAAACCTGACCGCTCTTTATCAATATTTCCTTCCTTATATATTACCAAAAACCCATTTTATATCCGGTTCCAAGCTCCGTTACATATTTCTTTAAACATTTCAAATGTCATGTCAGGTGTCACATGATCGTAATATATATGCCTAAGGTTTCTTTCATCCTATCGAAAGGACATAAGACAATTTGTATTGTTACAGACCAGTTGTTTAAGAATTTTCCTAAACATCTGGCTCATATAAAGCACATCGATGTTATTGCGTCGTCCCATAGTAAAATATTTTATGTTATATTTATTTTTCGCATATTCCATCGTCGAATATCATATAGAATTTGATTCTGCTTCTTCTGGTGATACAATAACATCGTTATCACTGTAAGGAAAGTAATCTATTCCTTCGACATCGGTCAGTAAAAATTAAAAAAAATAGTATTTATGCTAGTACAAGGATTTAGGAAAAATATATATGTTGCTCCAACCCCAACCATCTAGGGTCAAACAGATGGTTCAAAACGGCATTGGTCTTACCAGAATTTCAAGGTTTTCGCCGATGAATATCTCCTGTTACTTCGTGTAATTCACGACCACAGCTAGAAGACAATGCGCAGACGGCATTGTCAACCGCAGAGGGCTGGATGGACATGCAAAATTTAAAGATTTCTGTGCCCAAGAGGAAATGTATGCTTCTCAAGAGTGCAGACAAATTATCGTACGGTCGTAATCCCCATATTAAGTATAAAGGCTGTGTAATCAACCGAGTTAGAGTTCATAAGTACCTAGGTGTTTGGTTTGATGAGAAGTTACTGTTTAGCAACCACATTAGGCAAGTAGCGGCGGACGCCGTCTATGTGATGCAAAGGCTTAGGAGGATTGGTCGGAAGGATTACGGGCTGTCGGGCCGTAATTTGTAGATGGTGTACCGAGGTGTCTTCAAAAGTATGATCTCTTATGCTGCGTCCATTTGGACACATAGGCTGGAAAAAATCGAGCACTTATTCAAAATTTAAGGAGTGCCAAGCACAGAGCCTTAATTGTATGTACTGGTGTGTTTAAAACAAGTTCCTACGAGGCTACCACCGTATGGGGAAAGACTCTCCCAATCAATTTAGTGGTGAAAGTTCAGGCGATCATGTGGAAATTGCGAAGAGATAGGGAGGCCGAGGTATTTGGTGTTTTGGTTTCGAGCCGGGCCTGTACCGGAGCGGAACGGTGACTGCAATGTATCGGTTCTAAATTTCGAACAGTTGCCCTTCTCCCGCCTTGGAAAAGAATTTACAGCCTCGCGATGAAAGCATGGCAGCAAGAATGGCACGCCACGAGTAAGGGTAGGTCCTTCTATAGATGTATACAGGACTTGGAAGATGATACGCTTCTAGTTTTTTTTAAGGGTAACGGGAGCCAAAGTACTTTCCAACCACGCGAATTTGAACCAATATTTCTCTCGGTCTGTCTAGTAGCTGATGAACTGTGCGTCTGCGGGGAGATCCAGTTGAACGAACACATGACGTTCGACTGCCTAGCTATCGGGGGGCCCAGAACTCAAACCACCCTGGAACTTAGTGGTCAAGGGGAAAATTGGCTACTCATAAGCGGAGAGTCAGTGTGGCGTGAGCAGCGTTGTCGGGCCGTGTAGGATCTCCTTGATGACGTTGATTGTTTCAATCGGCATCAATAGTTTAAAGAATATAAGACTCCTACCGCTTGCTGTAGGAAGCTACCCTCGAGAAACGACTGGCCATCGGTCAAATGTAGCTCCAAGCGCTATAATATGGTGGACCGGATTTTGCTGGAATTCAGCAACCTAGACGTATTGCTGTCCTTGACTGAATAAATTTTTTTTATCGACAAGTAATATATTTTAGTATGTAGACGGGGTGCGCCAACCCATTTTAGTAATATGTGACTAGTGAGAGGTGGGACTCGCAAGCGAGTGGTGTAGGGCACCACGCTTATTCCATTCACGCAGTTAGGTAAGCTCTAGGAGCTAATTAGATTATTGGTGCTAAACGTTTTGAGGCATAGTAGCCGTTTATGACACGGACATTCGGTCTTATATTTTAGGGTGACCTAATCGGGTGGTATTGGGACAAATGCCATACAAACCAAATTACTAGACTTTGAAGTACCTACAACCAAAAATTTGATATTGATCGGAAGTAGAGGACTATATCTTTTTCTGAACTGAAATCGACTACATCGCCTATTTTACGGTCAAAATCAATTACCGTTAATTTCCGATTTTGTTTTTAGCATTCATCTCTGCTTCTGAACATATTTTAACGGTGTAATTTATTTTATAAAGTCCTTTTTAATCCTCTTTCTTGTCGAATCCTAACCAACGGATGAATAATTTATTAGCCATTTGCTTTAAAACTTTTTCAACCAAATAAACGTTACCATAGTTGGTTTAACTAAGTTCTTCCGTACAAAAATTCCTTTTGCTACTTCCTCCGGTCCTTAATAATCTCATTCTCATGGGTCCTTTACTCATCCGGTCTTTAATAACGTACGTTACTCTCTGTGGTATTTTTACCTTACAGATTGTAAAAACTTCCTTCGTCCAATTCGGAAGATATCCTTTCTCAAATGTCTTTTTATAGTTACTTATCCTTACCTGATCACCAACATTAAATTTACTCGCAACCGTACGTCAGTAGCGTTTTTATGCAGTTTTTGATTTATTTAGCAGCACTACGCGTTCGTATTACTAAGAAACATCTTTAGTTTATAACCGATTGTCCTGTGTACACTATTGTTATTATTATAGACCAGTTCATCTAATGTAATTACCCATCAGTAATCCTCCTGCTCGGCAAATTTACGCCACATGTTAGACTTGAGGGTTCTATTAAGCCGCTAAACTATTGATGCCGTTTTTGGAATAAGGTGAATAATGATTGATATTAAATTTTAGTAGTAAAGATTTCAATTTTTAATTAAATCATTCCCTACCATTATTGGTTTGAAAACTTTTCAATTTATATTTTTGGAATATTAGCTCGAGAACCTTTACAACATCATCTGGATTTTTACATTTCAAAGGAAAAGCAAAATCATATTTCGAAAAACAATTTATAAGTATAGGAATACATTTATTTCCCCTGTTAAATCTGGAGTATTCAATCATTTCAACTAAATCGGCTTGGTACATATCGCTTATTCCTCAAATTCGACAGATCTTGTCAAAAACTTTCTGCGAGCTAGACTGTGAAGTTCTTTTGTAGTACCTTTTTAATACTCAAGCTTCAGCGTCAAATGAATTTTTTATAAAACTGACCATGGCTTATATACTAAATGAAACAAATAAATATATCAGAATTAATTATTTATTTTTGAATTTTAAAATACGAAAAAAAGGTACAGTGTATCAAATAATATACCAAATAAAAATCCTATTCTGAAAATCTCATACGTAAATCTTCATACTCGATAGCAAGTGGTAGATCCATTTTCACCACGCCAGTTTTATAACCCAAGTATTCCCCTTTTTTATTATTTCAATTATCGATAACGGAATTTTTTTTTTAAATTCAGAACAAATGGTGTAATGTGTTACTTGACCTAATGGAACAAAACCGATAAACAATAAATCTCTGGAGCTATCGAAATCAGATTTGCAAACAGTTTCTTCATCGGTAGATTCCTCATCCATACTCTCTTCAACTAGATACTTCCACTCAGACGAAGATAAACACGAGCTCATTATTTCTTTATGCTCCCACAATCGGTAAATTGTTCCTCGAACAAATAACAGAAAACTCATTAAAGAACCATTTATATACCATGACTATATCTGCGCACATGAATACAACGAAACGCAACTCACTTTAGACTCAACGTCGGCCAATAGGCAGTACGCCGACGCACTTTTATGCTCCTCAAATCTTTGTGCATCCACTCAAATATTTCAACTCCATTCTATACGCATTCTACAATGTTTACCACGCCGGTTAAACATAATCCTGTTTCTAACAGATCATCAATACTAGGAGACGTTCTCGGCCATTCTTTGAATGTATTACGTAATAGCATATCAAATAATTACCATTTCTAAAGAATTTATAACATTCATAATCCTCTTTGGCGACATCGCATTCAGGTTTGAGTTCGTAATGAATTAAACAACTGAAGAAAAACAGTTCCTAAATAAGAAATAAAACCAAATTCATTACAGAAACATTCTTCTGCGCACTGCAGAATACGAAATTTCTTCAAATCAGATTTAGATATAGACCGGATTCGCCGACTAGTACCGCTTACAAGACAAACATTTCCCGATTCAATTCTCTTAATGATGTTATTATTAATTTTATAGATTTCCAATTTGTATTCCACTTTCTCTAAACTCTTTTAAATGACACCATACTCATAATATTCTTTATGTATATCCTTTTGCTTTTACCGCAAAACAGGTTTTGTTTGCAGGATTACCAATATATATAACCACAAGGGAGAACAATAAAGTCAGTCTCTTCGCTCAAACAAATCTTACATAGCGATTTTTCTTTAACCTCTTCATCACTTAATCTTTCGATTGTTATATCTTCTTCGCGTTCTTGTTCTTCTAATGATTATCGTTTATTACAAAGAGAAATTTCTTTGAAATGTTATCGGTACATTCGCATACACCATCAGTTAACTGAAACGGAAAGTGAAATAAAACGATAAATCGCCCGTTTTGAAACAAATAACATTTATTTAACATTAAAATTACCTTTTTACAAACTGAACAAAGGGAATGTAATTTAACTGGATATCTTTTTATAAATATAACAAAAAGGTTGTCCCCAAGGAGCAGTAATAAATTAAACCATATATTTGAACTCCATAAATATGTTTAGAATTCATTGTAGATTTAACGATCCCTTATCATAGATGTTCCATAATTTGATTTGTATGTGCTTTAACTCGATCGCCATTCTATCGCCGTTTCACGAATAGATGCAACATCTGAAAAAATGTGCATCACTTCTACCCTGGACCTAAAAAAAACAAATATTTTTATTTGTTGTAAAGATTTAATTAAAATTGAATAATAATTCCCACTGAATAAACTCTATATCAATGATAAATTGCGTCGTAAGATGTGTCGGAGGAATTGTTCCCTGCTATGATTATGAAGGTTCGCTGTAATCTGGTTCATCGGATGGTGACGCCGGCAGAAGCGGATTATATTCATCATCCGTCAACGAAGAATATGCACCAAGAGGGGTGTCTTCTTCATCGCTACTAGAAGCTCATTCTATCTGCCTAGCTGAATTTCGAAAACTTAACCTCCTCGCTCGTAGACGAACGGGAAAGGATAATAACGGTATGTTTTCTATATTTTCGTTTGAACTACCGCCTACGCTTCTAATTGTTGATTCTAACACTTCCTGCAGCTGCTGGACAAGTGAAGAAGGAGAGGCAACCTCATCAGGAAATTTTTCTTGCGACATCTGAAAATAATATACGATATATGTAAAACTTATATCTTATTTCCTAAATAAACTATAAAAGAAACAAAATTTACATTTACTTTAATAAGTTTATGACGAATACAAAGACGTATCCCACTTATGCATGCCGTTTTGAATACTTCTAAATCTGAAACGAAAACAACAATATTTTATTCTTCTAACACACTGGTTATATTTGATCTAGAACTAAACAAGGGCAATATAAATTTTATGCGTAAAATAAAGAATTAAATAATTGCACTGAAGATTACGGCTGTAGTACATATTTAAACGAATTCATTTACGCCTCGATCAGTATTAATTTAATTTTCTAATATAATAAATTA